>NC_073247.2:13320681-13623712 GCF_029281585.2 Gorilla gorilla gorilla | reverse complement strand
AAATGCTGGGTGAAAACAATGCACATTTATTCGTGTGCAGTTCTAGAAATCAGAAGTCCTAAATGAGTCTCCTGGGGCTAAAATCAAAGTGTCGGCCAGGTTGGTTCCTTCTGGAGGATGCAGGAAAGAATCCATTTCCTTGCAATTTTTACCTCCCAGAGGCTGCCTGCATTCCTCGGCATGTGGTTTCTTCCTTCATCTTCAAAACCAGCAACAACCAGCAGAGATCGTCTCACATCTCATCATTCTAACCTCCATTTCTTCCTCCCTCTTCTACTTTTAAGAGCCCTTGCAATTACATGGGGTCCACTTGGATAACCCAGAATAATCTCCTCATTTTAGGATCAGCTGATGTGCAAACTTCATTTTCCCTCCAACTTTGATTCCCCTATTGCCCTATAAGGTAACATTTTTATAGCTTCTGGGAAAGAGGATGTAAAAACATTTAGTTAAGGATCTTGAGATGAGATCATCCTGGAGTAGAGTCAACCCTAAATGCAGTGACAGGTGTCCTTCTAAGAGACGGAAGAGGAGATGGTACACACACAAAGGAGAAGGCCACGTGGAGACAGAGGCAGAGACTGGAGTGATGCGGCCACAAGCTCAGGAATGCCTGGAGCCCCCAGGAGCTGGGAGAGGCAGGAAGGATCCTCCCCTAGAGCCTCCAGAGAGAGTGCAGCCCTGCCCACACCTTGATCTCAGACTTCTGGCCTCCAGAACTGGGAGAGCATAAAATTCTGTTGTTTTAAGACACTCAGTTAGTGGCGATTTGTGCGGCAGTCCTGGGAAGTGCATACAGATTGTGCCCACGTTTGAAGGCTAATTAGGAATCATTACAAAACCACAGTTTCTGTTTAAGCTAGATATTTTCTTCGCCTTTTTCTTCTTTGTAAGGTATTCAGGGCAACATTTAGAAGCCAAATTTTCTCATCCAGGCTTTCTAACAGCTTTGAGTTATTTGTTTCTTTCACTTTATTCATAAGAGAGTTATATTTATATCTTTAAAGAGCGTGTTCCAAAGTGTTTTGATACTTCTTTAAAATACATTAGTGCTCCTTTGAATTTAGTTTGAGTTTTAGTGAATCTCTAAGCTTGTCCACTTACAAACACACACCTATATTTATAATCGAGTAAATCTCAGTATGTTTCAATCTCATGATTATGCAGGGAATCAAAGGTCACTGTGTTTAAGAACTAATTTCCTCTTCTGTATTTTAAGAATAACTTAAAACTTGTTCCATGAGTCACCCCTGGTCTGCTAACTAAGGCGGCTTCTTCTAATTCATGAAAGAGACATCTTACCCAAAAGGAAAGCACTTCACGTGGTGTCCTATAGAATTTTGAGTATTCATCACTTATAGGAAGTCTTTCTGAAATTAATAGTTTCATGCTGAAGGAGAGACCATTTGCCATTTTTATTTTGAAAAGTGAGATGGATCTTGGAATTCATCCACATGTAAGAAGAATGTTGTAGGACAGGGGTTTGCAACCTCATGGGCCATGGACTGCTACCAGCCTGTTAGAAACCAGGTTGCACAGCAGGAGGTGAGCAGCAGGCCAGTGAGTGAGGCTTCATCTGTATTTACAGCTGCTTCCCATCCTGAGCTCTACCTCCTGTCAGATCAGCAGCAGCATTAGATTCTTACTGGAGCAGAAACCCTATTGTGAGCTGCACATACGAGGGATCTAGGCTGCAGGCTCCTTATGAGAATCTAATGCCTGATGATTTGTCAGTCTCTCCCATCACCCCCAGATGGGACTGTCTAGCTGCACAAAACAAGCATGGGGCTCCCATGGATTCTACATCATGGTGAGTTGTAGAATTATTTCATTATATATTACAGTGGAATAATAATATACATAAAGGGCACAATAAATGTAATGTGCTTGAATCATCCCGAAACCATATGTCCCACCCCCATCCTGCTCTACGGAAAAACTGTCTTCCATGAAATTGGTCCCTGGTGCCAAAAAGATTAGGGACCGCTGCCCTAGGAGATTTCTAGACCATGCCACTTGAGGGCAAGGTCTCCACCAGCCAGTATTGCTCAGAACTAGTTTCAGTGACATTCTATCCTTCTTCCTCACAAGCTTCTAGGGCAGCTTCCATGTGGAATCCCCTAGAAGCCATTTGGTTTTTATTCCAAGAGGCCGCTTGTCTGAAAGAAGACAAGTCAGCAAAAATGTAAGCCAAAACAGATGAGAGGAAAAAAAAGAGTCTTGACTCTTTAAATATAGAATTTTTAAAACTAGACTTTATTTTTAGAGCAGTCTGAGCTGCAAAATTGAGCAGAAGGCACAGAAATTTTTATATATCCCTTTCCTACACACACACACACCCTCTTCCATGATCAATAGCTCTCAGCAGAGTGAGACATTTGTTACAACAGATGAACTCACACGGAGACATCAAAGTCACCCAAAGTCCGTAGTTTTCATTAGGGTTCCCTCTTGATGTGAACTTCAGAATCGTGAGTATTCATCATTTATAGAACATCTTTCTGAAATGAATAGTTTCATGTTGAAAATGTGCCATTTTTATTTTGAAAAGTGAGATGGGCCGAGTGTGGTGGCTCACGCCTGTCATCCCAGCACTTTGGGAGGGCGAGATGGATGGATGACCTGAAGTCAGGAATTTGAGATCAGCCTGGCTAACATAGTGAAACCCCATCTCTACTAAAAATACAAAAATTAGCAAGGCGTGGTGGTGCGCACCTGCAGTGCCAGCTACTCAGGAGTCTGAGGCAGGAGAATCGCTTGAACCCGGGAGGTGGAGGTTGCAGCGTGCCAGGATTCCATCACTGCACTCCAGCCTGGACAACAGAGTGAGACTTCATCCCCCCACAAAAAAAGTGAGCTAGGTTTCGATTTCTGCGATTTCTGCTGAATTACCCATCCAGGATTGAGGTCTTTGAAGGGATTCATTAATAATTGCTGACATTCCCTTGCCTTTCCCTGTCTGCAATTCACTGGCCTGTGTGGTCTGGGTTGGGGAGGAAGGGGATAACCTTCCATGATCTCATCTTCTGCAGCTGGTTTTCTACCGACTGAAATTGTAGGGATCCAGAGCAGAGAAGCCTGTGTCTGTGAGTTCCACCGTTCTAGGTGCCGCTGGTCCCGGTAAGACACAGTAGTAGATAAACAGCTTTCATTTTGCCCAGAAATCCCCATCAGCACATCTGCCCAAGCTGGGTCAGGCTCGTTCACTTCTCCACGATGTGTTTTCTCTGTAGGTTGACGTGCACCATGCTAAGCAGAATTTTCTCCAGCCTAATCTGCAGAGATAACTCAACTGTGCTCAGGAGAGCTAGAGGGTTTCTCTGACGTGTTCTTTGTATTTATTTACTTATTTTCCACGCTGCTGTTCTATTTTAAAGTATGCTGTTGAGAAAATCTGGAAGCATTTTAGTACATGCAACAGAACAGGGTATTCCTACTGACTCTGCTATGAGGATAAGAAGCAAAACAAAAATACCCCCTCATTTTCATTGAGGTGGCCAGTAGCCCGTATTTTCATTGAAGGTTTACCCTAGACAGATGAGGGCAAGTTCCCATGGAAAATTCCTAAAAGTCTGTTTCTGCTCAAATAAAGATACAACCCCACTAGCTGTTAGTCTGCCCCTGGGATTTCTGAGCTATGCAAGCCCATGAGTTTGAAGTAGAGATTTCCTGTGTCGATTTTTTTTTTTCCCTCCAGTCATCCAAGGGTATTCACTAGGTCAGCCCTTCTCCTGATTACAGAGTTTGGGAAGCAGTGGGGTTTGCAGTCATGTGACTAAGAAAGTTACTTTTACAACCCCTGTTAAGAAAATTACATAGTGATCCACAGAGTCCTTTAGAATATTAGACTTTCATATTGAAATCAGAATCACCAGGAACTGCAGTTCATACACAAAACAGCCAGTGCGCCTCCAGAGACTCTGCGTTGGGGTAAAACCTGGATAGGAAGATGAAAGACACAGCAATAAAGTTGAAAAAAATGACTGTAGATTCGCTGGATCCTATATATAAATATTAACTACAGATGTGGTGCAGGTAGTATGTTCAGTTCTCTCTATACAGCATTGCATTCTGTCTTTACGACACCTCCAAGAGGTAAAATTACCCTTATTGTACCCTTGAGAAATCTGGTTTTAGGAAGGGAGAATAGTGTGTTCTAGGCCCTCTGGCCAAGAAATAGCGAGTAGTAGGAGGAGGTGGTTTGAGCTCTACTATCTGTCTGACTCGATCACCTATGGCTCTGCTGTTGGTTAAAGCCTTGCAAGAAAAGTGGATTTTAAAGATCTTATGACGGAGGCAGAGGGATGATGGCTCCCCAGTGGTAAGGGCCTCCTGGGTCTCCTGGGCTGCAAGTTTCCCTATCTCCACATTTCTAGAGGAAAGGGGGTCTCGATGGAGGATCAGGGTTGGGTGATGGGAAGTGAGCTAGCAAACCTGTTTGGATTTCCTTCTGAATGCTCTATTTTTTGTATATATATGTATATATTCACAGATGTCTTTTGTAGATCAAAGACAAAACAGGCAAATGTTGATAATAAGGACATGTTGTCAAAATGCTGGTTCAGGAAGAGAAATGCAGCTAACCAGAGGAACAGTGAAAAGCAGTGGCTGGTAAAAGTCACTGTGCATCCTGCGACAAGCTGCAATCCTTCAGGTTCCATGGCATCTGGCGATTAGGAGGGCTCCGGCCTTTTGTTAATCACTGAGCTTTTGCTTGAAGTACATTCTGTAGCTACAAGAACTGACCTGCCCTTCATTTGATCATCCCTCCTCACCCTCCACATGGTGGAATTATTAGCAAGCAGATGAATTTAATTTAACCAACATGTACTCCAAACCTCTTGTATTTAAGGAACTCTCTTGGCACTTCAAGGGATTCAACAATTAATCAAACATGGTCCCTGCTCTGGGAACACATCACCAAGCAAGCAGGCAACATTAGCAGGACAAACATCAAAACAAAAAAGACTAAATGCAGCAAACTATGCATTTTATTTTAAAAAAGTACAGAATGACGAGATTCCATAATGCTTTATTTGTGGATTTATTGTACAAGTTACGCCCTGGGACTTTTCTAATATAGGCATTTATTTTTATTAGTATGTGTGTTATTAAAAATAATTTATTGAGGTGAAATTCACATCGTAAAGTAAACCATGTTAAAGTAACAATGTCATGGCATTTCGTACATCCTCAATATTGTGCAACCATCACCTACATGTAGTTCCAAAACGTTTCTGTCACCCTAAGCTAAAACCCTGCTCCCATTCAGCGGTCTCTTTCCACTGCTCACTCCCCTTCATCCCATGCATGAAATTTGCAAAGCAGAATTGAATTAGTTGACTTGATATTTTATTTACTTCACACTTGTAAGGAATTAAAACCATTATGTTTGAGTTAACCATCTCATTTCCGTAAACCTGTGCCTTTAACTAGACTTCGATAAATCATTTTTGGGGTGCAGATTGTACAGGTAACACAAGTATTTAGAGGTATTGATAGATATTATCTATTAAATGTGCCAATAATAATCCCCCTGGATAAGGTAGTATAAACAGATTTCCTTACTGCAGAGAAATCCAGACTTTTTTAAATGTTTTTTTTTTGAGGCAGGGTCTTGCTCTGTCACTGTGGCTGGAGTGCAGTGGTGCGAACTTGGCTCACTGCAAACTCTGCCTCTCAGGCTCAAGCAATTCTCCCATGTCAGCCCCCAGTATGTAGCTGGAACTACAGGCATATGCCACTATGCCTGGCTAATTTTTTTTTTTTTTTTTTTTTTTTTTTTTTTGTAGAGATAGGGTTTTGCCAGGTTGCCTAGGCTGGTCTCAAACTCCTGGACTCAAGCAATCCTCCCGCCTTGGCTTCCCACAGTGCTGGGATTACAGGTGTGAGCCACTGCGCCTGGCCAAATCTAGACATTTCTTAATAGAATTCAACCTCAGTCATGCACACATTCATTCATTCATTCATTCATTCATTCAATTGAACGCTTAGTGTATGCTAAGCTCTGTGCTATACTCCAGGTGTCAAGAAGCTATGACGGCATAAAAAGAAGGTGAGTGATTGTCCACAATGCAGGAAAAAAGCCCACTTTAGCAATGGGCATGGAGGTAAGGAAATACTATACAATGGAGATTGAGGAGAACTTTGTCAAAACAGTGGCGTGAACCAACAACAACAAAAATCAGGGATGTGCTACTTGTTCTTGACAAGCCAGATCTATCACCAAAAGGAAGATCCCAGGGACAGGCTGGGAAGCACAGGGCATGGCACAGGCCACCCATGGAAAACTTCAGCCTTGGATTTGAGGATGATGGCACCCCTCTAAGTCTCAGTGATGGGCTGGAAGGGATGAATGAGAAGGTGTTGGTGGAGGAAGAAGTTGTCAAAATCTAAGACATATCCATGCAACTGCAGTGAGAGAGGTGGAGAGAAGAACACGTTAGGCCCAGAGATTCTTAGGCATCAGGATCTAAACTTGGCAACCAGTTGACTATGAGGAAGACATGAAGGAGAGGCAGAAGGCAAGGATGGCTTGAGTTTCTAGTTTAGCTGATGAGATGGGTGGCAACATCATTAACAAGGGTAAAGAGATGTTCAAGAGACAGTTGTTTTTTGTTTTGTTTTGTTTTGTGATTTAATCAATGGGTTTGGGGCATGCCCAGAAAGAGGCTACCTAAGGGCATTATTTGACTAATCCCTGGAACTATGTCAACACACACTGAAAACTAAAGCTAGAGAAGGAATGAATTCCCATTTATAAACCAGTATTTCCTGACTATCAACTCTGTGGAAGCCACCCTAGGCGCAGGAGGCAGGTGGTGAGGAATTCCTAGACGCTGTGTTTCTTAGGAGGAGCTAAGATGGACCACGCTTCATGCAGGGGAAGCAACTTATTTCTTAGGCTTATTCCTTCCTTCCTCCTGAAAGCCCCCTGACAGAGTGCTGGACGTAGGGCAGGACTTCTGAATCTAAAGAGCAGGCACTTCTCAATTATACTTTCTCCATGCATTGCCTTTTAAAAGCTGCATGCCTGCTGGGCTGGGCGGCTCACGCCTGTAATCCCAGCACTTTGGGAGGCCGAGGTGGATGGATCACTTGAGGCTAGGAATTCGAGTCCAGCCTGAGCAACATAGTGAGACCCTGTCCGCACACACACAAAAAATTAGCCCAGCGTGGTGGCGCAAGCCTCTAGTACCAGCTGCATGGGGGACGGAGGTGGAGAATCTCTTGCGCCTCGGAGGCAGAGGTTACAGTAAGCCGAGATCGCACCACTGGCACTCCAGCCTGGGCAACAGAGCAAGACTCTGTCTCAAATACATAGATACATATATACATACATACATACATACATAAATGCCGCACGCCATCAGCCTGCTTCAGGGGCATCTCAGCAGACAGGATTCATTGTACAAGTACATGGTACCACTGGGCTTGTAAAAAAAATTTTTTTTATACTCACAGATGTCTTTTGTAGATCAAAGAACACAACAGGCAAACACTGACCCTAAGGACACGTCAAAATGCTGGTTCAGGAAGAGGAATACGGCTAACCAGAGGTACAGCGAAAAGCAGTCGCTGGTGCACCCTACAACAAGCTGGTGCAATGGTGCCTTTCCGGGCCCTGCACACCTGTCTGAGCTCCATGTTTTTACCCCAGGTTGGCTCTGCTGACTGAAGATACTCGCCTGACCTCTCACCACCATTCCAGGTCTGACTTATCCAGGAAGCCAGGCAGCCGCCTCCTCCTCCTCCTCTGCCTCCTGGAATAGGGACCTACCCTCTGCACCCTCTACTTTTTGCCTTGTCGCCAGGTCGCTCCCACCCTCCCACCGCCCCCTCCCCAGACAATACCACCAGACTCTCCGAACGTCCCAACCCTCGTCTTGCCCCTCGAAGGCTCCCCAAGCCGGAGGGGAGCCGTTCCACCTTTCTGGCAGGAAGACTCTGGCAAGGGGAGGGAGGCGGGCGCCGGGGAGTCCTGGAGAGGCGGGAGGGCGTGGCGGCGGCTCTCACGTTGCAGCCCTGCCTGCAGCTAGTGGGATGCCGGCGGGGCCAGCCCGCTCCTGCCTGCACACGGTCTGGGAAGAGCTGCCAGAGAAAACGCCGTCTGGCCCGGAGAAGCGCAAACCCTGTTCCTTCTCTCTCTCCTCAAAGGAACGGAAACGTTCCCAGCGCTGCTTAGGCGCTCTCCAAGCGCGGACTCTACTGCGGCTCCCACCGCGCTCCCTGCATCTCGCCCTTCCCTCCTGGGGTCCTGGACTTCTCTCTGACAAAGAGCCCTCCTTCCCCGAGCCGCCTGCGGTTCTTGCAGCTGGAGTGGGCGAGGCATGCCCACCCGGGCCCAGGCGCAATGAAGACGCGAGAGGAAGGCTGAGCGCAGAGCGGCGCGGCCAGGGTCCCTTGGCTCGGGCCCGCGCCCCGTCTCCCCGGGGTGGGGCAGGGTGGGGGTGTGCCGAGGCGTGGACTTGGGGAAGCCTCGCAGCGCCGGGAATAAAAGGGCGCCGGCTTGCTGTGCCGCGCTGGGAAGCCGAGCTACCTCACCCCCGGCCCCGGGAAGGGCATGGCCCCGGCAAACTCCCGGCCGTGACTCGCGCGCCCCGGCTTGGTGGATGCTCCCGGCGCACCGCTCCCGTGTGCGGCGGCTTCCCAAGGACAGGTGAGGACCCAGGGTGGCCAGGGCGCCCCAGGGCTGCCGTGTCTGCCTGCAGGGGGTGAAGGGATTTGAGACACCCAAGGGAAACACTGGGGGTAAAGGGCCTGCATGCAGGCAGATTGCACCGTTCCCCAGCACTGTTTGAAGTTGCTAAGAAATCAGGATACCTGAATTCCTGCAATTTTAAGTAGCTAAGGATCAGATAGGGAGGAGAGCCGGATCTTGAAGGAGGATGCACTGAATAGGTCTAATTAAGCCCAGACATCCCATGCCTCCTTTCCTCCCTCTCCCGAAAGCGCTCCCCATCCCTGGCTCTCTCTGGAGACCTTCAACCCCGCCATCCCGCGTTTCTAGGAAGCTGCCAACGGAATTCCTAAGTGAAGCCCACTCTGCTCTTGCAATCGGTGGGGGAAAGGACGCTTGAGGAGGCTCTTTCCAAGTTGCTCAGACTGTGGCTACTTCAAGTCTCCTCTCCCTCCTCTCTTCCCCGCCTCTTTCCTCCTACTTTTACCCAGGCTTTCCCTGGAAAGGGGACAGCCCAACGCCTAGAATGATCCGAGCCATGCAAAAAAACCCGGGACAGTCATCACGCAGATAGAAGGGGTTTGATGTCCGAGTCCCGGGCGGCGGGGACTCGCAGGGCCACCCCAGCCGCGTTCCGGGAAAGCTCGTAATTCATCCCGCAGCCAGCTCGACGCGACCCAGCGGACTCTGGAAGCCGGCCAGGGGCTCAGGGCTGCCCGCCCGGCCACTCCAGGTTGTCCGCCCAGGGCCAAGACGAAAGCAGACGGCCTCACGCCCCCACCCCTGCTTCCCGGCGGGGTTCGCAGACCGTCTCTGGCGGCCTAGCTGGCGCCGGGCCGCTTTCTCCGCGGCGGAGAGATCCGACCCCGAGTCCCCGGGATTAGGGTTTTCTGGGGGCGAGTTTCCTGGGTCTCCCGGAGGTTGGTGCCGGGGTGGGAGGCCGGACAGGGAGTTGGGGCTGAAGAGTCCTATGGAACGCCCGGGCCAAGTCCGCCCGCAGGCACAGGACGCTGGGGACTGGCGCGGCTGCCCTTGGAAGCAGCCCAGCGCCGAGGTCAGGCGCGCAGGCAGGGGAGGAGAAAGCCCGGGCTCTGGCGAGGGAGAAAACTCCGAGGACTTTTGCAGAGCTGCAGGAGCAGGTTTGTTCCAGCGCCCAGAGGCGGAGCCCGGACTTGCTTTTTTGCAAAGCTACCTGTGCGCCATCAGTTCTTTATGGGCAGCTGAAGGGAGACGCGCCCCCGGGCTTAAGAGAATAACCTTTTCTAGGTCACTTAAAGGCAGGAAAAGCTACAGGTTTGGGATGTTCCTCTCTTATAGGAAGGATTTTAGAATTTTATTTTTATTTTTTGAAACGGAGTTTCGCTCTTGTTGCCCAGGCGGGGGTGCAATGGCTCGATCTCGGTTCACCGCAACCTCTGCCTCCCGGATTCAAGCGAATCTCCTGCCTCAGCCTCCCGAGCAGCTGAGATTATAGGCATGCGCCACCACGCCTGGCTAATTTTGTTTTGTTTGTTTGTTTGTATTTTTAGTAGAGACGGGGTTTCTCCATGTTGGTCAGGCTGGTCTCGAACTCCTGACCTCAGGTGATCCGCCCGCCTCGGCCTCCCAAAGTGTTGGATGACAGACGTGAGCTACCGAGTCCGGCCCGGGTTTTAGAAGTTTTAATCAGCAGTTCGCGCTCGTTCAGAACCCGGGCGAATGGGCAGGCGCGTGTTTGTTGTGTATCCCTATTTACTTTCCATGTGTGTCACTATTTTTAAGTGAACGCCATTCAAGAGATGACAAAAATGTTAGATGACATAGGCATTGCCAGGACACGAAGAAAATGATCACCGCCATTCTAAATGAAGTAGCTGATGCAATCTAGCTTTACCCGAGCTTTTCCATTTTTTAGTGACTCCATTTTTTTCTGTTTGCCTGAATATATTTCATAAGCAGTCCCTTCCTGTTTATTGAATGATCAGAGGTTCCCCCAAACTTCCTCCCCGATTAACAGCAACTCTATATCATCAAAAAAACTCTCTGGCTTTTCCAAGACAAAAAAATAAGGATAGTAAATAAACCCAGAAATAACAGGATGAATATCCTTCTAGCAAATACCTCTTTAAGCTCTTCAAGAAGCTAGAATTAAAGATTTGAGAAATATCATTAAAGGAAAGAATACGAATAAACACTTTTCTTGGGAAGTTTTAAATTCAAATATATGCAATATATAATGGCTCAGTCTTCTTGTTGGAGGCAGAAACACAATATTTTATTATTTTTTAATTATGGATACATAAATATAAACCTCTTTCTTCTCTCTCTCTCTCGTCTCTCTCTATTTCATACCCACAATTACAGAATGCAAGACAGATTTCCAAATCATAGTATCCAAGCCAAGGATGAAGACTATATTCTATAGTCATGATTAAAGTGAATGGTGAAAAGTTTAGAAAAAAACCATGTTTCATCTTTCTCAATTCCCATGGTTTAAGCGTCACTACAACACATCGTGTGAAGTCCTGGGAAGCTTGAAACCCTGATGCACAATTGAAATTTAAAAATTGCCCACAGTTAGTCGGTGCTACCTGTGAATAAGCGCATCTCTTCGTTGTTCTACCTCAGGTATCCGAGAATCAGGCACCCCGACAAGATGCCCAAGCGCGCGCACTGGGGGGCCCTCTCCGTGGTGCTGATCCTGCTTTGGGGCCATCCGCGAGTGGCGCTGGCCTGCCCGCATCCTTGTGCCTGCTACGTCCCCAGCGAGGTCCACTGCACGTTCCGATCCCTGGCTTCCGTGCCCGCTGGCATTGCTAAACACGTGGAAAGGATCAATTTGGGGTTTGTACCACTTTCTTCCCGAACCTTCCCACTGTCAGTGCGTGCGTCTTGATCTGGTTTTGCATGTGTGTACGTGCATTTACTTAACTTCATATGTGCATTTCCTCTCTGTAGCTCTGTCGAGAATTATGGAGCTGCAGATGGGCAGAATAGAGAGAAAAAGTTTTAGTTATGCTAAACGCAGCTTTTTCGATGATTATCTCAATATATCCATCAGCTGCCACTGCTGTAAGGTCTATTAACGAGCAGCATGAACAACTTTAGAGTTTGTTGAGAAATTCCCTTGATAGCATTTCTTTAATACATTGTTGAGGTGAATGCATGAGACACACACTTAAACATATGAAGATGATTTAAGTAGACTTCAGCAACGATTTAAGAATAATAAAAATAAGCAGAACATCTGTGCCATTTTATAAGTCATGTAGATGATAGAATTGTGACTTTGAGGCAATAAAAGAGTTCCTGCAGATTTTGCCTGTTAAAAATATCAATGTGTTTTTAAAAACCTATTTTGATGTGGCTTGCCAGACAGACTTTTAATATATTGGTTTCATTTTATACGCACGAAGGTTTTGTGGACATAAGTGTTAGGTGCTATGAACTACAGGTACTCAACTGCAATTTTAATAGTCAACAATCATTTGGAGTTCATCAACAAAATATATTAGCTACTTTTTAGCATCTATCCCCAGAACAACTGATTAAATTAATGTTTGTGAAATATCCACCATGGAGATGTTTTAGTAAAAATAAAATGGCCAGATTTGAGCCAATGCAAAATAACTGTAAATGTACCTGGACATCTTATAGAACAAAGTTAAAAGAAAAAACTCTCCTCTATTGACAGTGGTAGAAGAAGAGAATGAAACATTGAGATAATAAGATGGAAATTTCTCTATCGACAGTGGTAGAGTCAGAGAATGAAGCTTTGAGGGAGTAAGATGGAAACTTCCCTATTGACAGTGGTAGAATAAGAGAACGAAACGCTGAGGGAATAAGATGATAATTTCCCTAACCCATGTCAACAGACCATTAAATAGGTTTCTCAATGAAATGCTGTTAGACTTTATGAGTTGACCATCTGAACATCCAACCACAACAATGATAGCTCATTGGGGAAAACAGCTTGGCGTTGCCAGAGGAGGGAATAGCAACACATAAGCCAGCTTCCCTTTTTACAATCTTGTAATTTATCGGACACATTTCTTGTGTAATGGAAGTAAGAAAAAGGGAAGAGGTGCTAAAGCCCGTTTTATTTATTTATTTATTTACTTAACTTTAAGTTCCAAGATACATGTGCAGAGTGTACAAGTTTGTTACATAGGTATATGTGTGCCCTGGTGGTTTGCTGCACCTATTGACCTATCCTCTATGGTCCCTCCCCTCAACCCCCACCCCTCAGCAGGCCGTGGTGTGCGTTGTTCCCCTCCCTGTGCCCATGTGTTCTCAATGTCCAACTCCCATTTATGAGTGAGAACATGCAGCGTTTGGTTTTCTCTTTCCCTTGTTAGTTCGCTGAGGATGATGGCTTCCAGCTTCATCTATATCCCTGGAAAGGACAAGATTTCGTTCCTTTTTATGGCTGCATAGTATTCCATGGTGTATATGTACCACATTTTCTTTATCCAGTCTATCATTGCTGGGCATATGGGTTGGTTCCATGTCTGCTAAAGCCCATTTGAATCCTGGGGGAAGGTGCGTGTGATATTTGCAGAACAGAAAGTGGGGCTTTAACTGTAACTTCTTTTTCCTCCACCCTTGGTGTGCAAAATGGCTCTGTCTAGGAATTGTTTTTTATACATGAACCATTTTAACACATGGTCTAACTTGCTGGGATTAGCCACCTCATCTCTCAAACCCAGCACCTTGGCAGGTCCCATGCTGGGGGTACCATCAGCCAGGCCTTGGTGGAGCCCTCTAAAAAGCTTGGGGTTGATACAGAATATATATATTATATATATTATATTTATAATATATATAATATATAATATATAATGTAAATATACATATTCTATAATACATATTATATATGTATTATATATAATATATAATACATAATATATGTATAATATATAATATATAATATATAATATATGTATAATATATTCTATATAATATATAATATATGTATAATATATTCTATATAATATATAATATATGTATAATATATTCTATATAATATATAATATATGTATAGTATATAATATATAATATATGTATAATATATAATATATATTATATAATAGATATATTATGTATAATAATAATTATATATTACATATACAATAATATATATAGTAATAATATATATAATGTAAATATACATGTTATATATAATATATAATATGTATATTATATATAAATTATATATAACATATATAATTCTATTATATATTATATATAATATATTATATATAATAATTATATATTATATATTATTATATAATATATGTATAATATATATTATGTATAATATATAATATATATTATGTATAATATATAATATATATTATGTATAATATATAATATATATTATGTATAATATATAATATATATTATGTATAATATATAATATATATTATGTATAATATATAATATATATTATGTATAATATATAATATATATTATGTATAATATATATTATATATTATGTATAATATATAATATATATTATGTATAATATATAATATATATTATGTATAATATATAATATATATTATGTATAATATATAATATATATTATGTATAATATATAATATATATTATGTATAATATATAATATATATTATGTATAATATATATATCTATTTGCAGTGCTTCTTGCACAGCAGGTTTGTGTGTTTGTGTTGTGTGTTGGGAAGGGGGATATCAGGCTGGAAATGAGGGTGGAGACAGTCCCTGCATGCACCCTCCCCAAAGAGGTGATTTGTTTAATGGCTTGAGACTTACGGCACCAACAAGACTATTACTTCTGAAGTTGTTTGCATCTCATTTACAGTTTCTGGGATGCTTTTCTTCCCGTTCATTTTTAAACTGAAGTACTTTGTAAGTGCAAAACATAACTAACCTCTAAATTACAACACCATTTCTGACGGTTTCATTTTAAACAACTCACGATAAAGATTGACTTTAACGTAGGAATAAAACAGACATACCGACATGTTAAAGTTTCTTTTTCCTATTGCTGCCAGTAATATCTAGAGATAGTTTTCTGTAATATTAAAAAGAAAAGAAAAAGTTTAAAACCCTAGAGAATCACTTCACTGCATCAACATCTATTACTTCCATCTGGTTTAATTTGTAACAGGAACTAATATACTACTTGAAAAAAATTACTAATAATATCATAATAGCATTGTTTCAGAAAAATCAATCTCAAATTAGGTAACGAGTCTGGCATCTTGCATTTTGTTGGGGAAAAAACTGAAACAAGAGCAATGTCTAACAGATAAAACTCAGAGATTGATTTGTGTTTTAACAGTCTGGAGAAAATATAAGACTCTCAAGGAATGAGGAGTTGTTGGCCAAGTGCTAATGAAACCTTCTATTCCCACACAGCTGTTTTTAGGGTTCTTTGTCAGCATTGCTGTTTCCTGCTTGGACAAACTAAAAGCATTTCTGAAAATTGCTTTCCAAATATTTTTTTTCAGGAACCAACAACATAGCATCCACCTAGAGATGGATTTACAGACTCTTAAATATTTTTTTCCCTCGATTAAAAGACTGGTTTTGATGATGCCTTTCTGCAACTTCAACAATGCCCATACTTGCCTATTTTATTTTAAGTTCTGCCTTGTGATATTAACCGGAACCGAAGACATAATTTTGCAAATATTGTCTGCCATAAACAATTCACAGAGTTGGTTATATATTCAGTGATTGCCAATCAATAGGCGATGAAGATAGTCTGGAATGTAAGCCAAGGGGCTAATAAGCCATAGAACTGCACTTTATGCAGGGTCATCCCAGTCTCCAGTTAGATTCTGTTCCCTGAGTGTCGTGCTAATTTCCCAGACTCTGCTGATTTTTAGAAGGATGCAAGAAGGGGACATGTATACCCTTGGGTTCTGAGAGGGGGTACTCAAGTGATTCCCCGGGCTTCTGTATGTTCCAGAATATCCGCCCCATTCTCACATCTGGCACCATTGGCATCTGCATCTGCAAGCTCTCTAATGCCCCTTAAAAACAAGCAGGGGGGTCCGGGCACGGTGGCTCACGCCTGTAATCCCAGCACTTTGGGAGGCTGAGGCGGGTGGATCACGAAGTCAGGAGATCGAGACCATCCTGGCTAACACGGTGAAAGCCCGTCTCTACTAAAAAATTCAAAAACATTAGCGGGGCGTGGTGGTGGGCGCCTGTAGTCCCAGCTACTTGGGAGGCTGAGGCAGGAGAATGGCATGAACCTGGGAGGCAGAGCTTGCAGTGAGCCAAGATCGCGCCACTGTACTCCAGCCTGGGCGACAGAGCCAGACGCCGTCTCAAAAAACAAAAAAACAAAACAACAACAACAATAACAAAACAAGCAGGGGCAAGATGACAGGGTCAGGCAGGTTTCTGAGCTGATGTGGAGCCCATCCCAGACTTTGGGTGCCTTCCCGAACAGGGGAATTTATTCAGATGTGAAGGGAAATCAACCAGTATTATCCTTTGTTTCTATTTTCCCTTCTTCTCCACCTTGATAGTTGTGATCAAAATTCTCAGGTTAAATTTGACATTCAGCTATCCATAGCTTTAGTATAAGCCATTCTGTTTTTCTCAATATCTATCTATCTATCTATCTATCTATCTATCTATCTATCTATCTATCTATTATTTATCATCTGCCTATTACTTGTCTACCTACCTGTCATCTATCTCTATCATCAATCAACAAATCTATCTCTTTACCTGTCTATATCTATCTACCTACCTATCTATGTATCTATCATCTATCTGTCATGCATCTGCCTATCACCTATCTACCTGCCTATCATCATCAATCGGCCAATCTATCTCTCTACCTACCTATCATCTATCTATCAATCTATCTATGTATCATCTGTCTGCCTATCACCTACCTATCATCAATCTCTATCATTATCTATTGATGTATCTATTCTATCTATCTGTCTATCATCTATTAATCTACCTATCTATTCTCTATCATCTATTTATCAATAATCTATGTACCTACCTATCATCTCTATCAATCAATCTATCTCTGTCTATCATGTATTCTGTCTATCTATCTACCTATCATCTATCATCTATCTATCACCTATGTACCTGTCATCTATCTTTATCATCTGTCTAGGTATATATTATCTATGTATCTATGTACCTATCTATCATCTGTCTGGCTGTCTATCTATGTATCTATCTATCTATCATCTGTCTGCCTATCTATCTATCTATCATCTATCTATGACAGTAGTTATCAACAATGGATGAGTTTGCCCCTGGAAAACATTTGGCAACATCTGGAGACCTTTTTGGTGACCACAACTATGGAAGGAGAACATATCACACCCTTGAAGTAAAATGTGCTGAGGAACATCCAGCTGTTTCTGACCCATTTCAGAGACAGAGCCTCAGAGCCCTATCTCCTCTGTCTGAAGATCTGCCTCCTTCTTCTGGGCTCTGTTCAGGTGATATTATTTACTCCCAGGGCTCTATTCCATTGATCGGTTGGCCAGTCTCCCCTGAACGTGCATCATGGGTCTCCATCTTGGTCTTGAGCCCTATTCTCCCCTTAGATTCTTACAAAATTCTCAAACATCCCATGGCAAATACAGCTTTGAATTCTTTCCCCAACACCTGTCTCTCCCAGCCTTTGCTGTCCAGCAAATGATAGAATCCACCCACTTACTCCCCTCAAAGTAGAAGTCCTTCCCCCAAGTTTGTCCTCATTCTCACTCCCACCACTCAGCAATGCCTGCTGGCTCTTCCTCTAAATACATTTGGAAATGTTCTGTGTGCCTTCACGTTTACTGCCACACCTGGTCATGGATCCAACATCCCTCAATATCTCTGCAGGATTCACCTCATTTCTGCCTCCCTCTCTTGCCCAGCTCTGACACGTTCTCCAGGTAGTGGCCAACATTGCTGTTTTAACACATACTTCAGTTCATGGATGAATAGATATATAATTGACATATAGATGATAACAGATAGATGCTTGATAGATGATAGGATGATGATAGATGGATTGATAGATAGAGAGGATTATAGATAGATTGATAGATGATAGGTAGGTAGGTAGGTAGTTAGGTAGATAGATACAGACAGAGAGACAGACAAATTTGCACATGCTAAGGCAAGGTTACCAAATTTCTGCAATCTTGATGTTTAGGACTGAATCAATGTGGGTTGTAGGGGCAATCGTGTGCATTACAGGATGTTGAGCAGCATCTCTATAGAGAACAAATCAATGGCCGTGCCATAAAATGGGCAAGCTTGGTGAGTCTAAGGAACAGAAAGATGGCCAATAACTCTGAACTTTATGGCCAACAGCAAAATACCAGAGAGCTAACTAGTTGTCCACCACGGAATATTCTTCTAAAATGATGAGGCCATGCCCAAACGTCCCTTTGTTTCTTAAGCCCTAGTTCAAATCTCAGCTCCCCAGAGAGCCCTGCCTTAGACATCGGCCAACCAAACCCCTTCTACTCTCCTTCCTGTGCTTTAATTATTTCCTTATGAAATTTACAACTATCTGAAATGATCTTTTTCATTATTTTTACCTTTCTAGTCATCCTTCTTGCTAAGAGAGCTGAGCCCTTGCCTATTTGGTTGACCCACCCAGAATAGTAACTTGCAGACACGCAAAGCTCAAATTATAGCTGTGACTGCGTTGCAGAATGAATCCATGCATGTAGAATCTGTAGCAGACATCGTTTCATATTGAGCGAAGTTCAAACAGCACCTGCCTTATTTTCCCTTTGATTTCTCCATCTCTAAAAGCATTAGAACTTGTTTTCAGAGCCCACTACATCCTGAAGGCACATACGAAGCTGATCTGTACAAAGTTTTTGCAATTTTTTAAAGTAAAATTCAAATGACATGGCATTCACCCTCGTAGCCTCTACAATTCAGTGCCATTTAGTACATTCAAACTATTGTGTATCCATCATCTCTATCTTGCTCCAAACATTTTCACCACCCCAAAAGGAGACCTCATATCCATTAAGCAGACATTCTCTACTCCCTCTCCTCCTCCAGCCTTTGGGAACCACTGCTTTGTTTTCTGTCTCTATGAATTTGACTATTCTGAACATTTCATATACATAGAATCATACAATAGATCAGCGGTCCCCAGTCTTTTTGGCACCAGGGACCAGTTTTCATGGAAGACAATTTTTCCACAGACAGGATTGGGGAGGGAGTAGTTTTGGGATGACTCAAGCATATCACATTTTTGTGCACTTTATTTCTATTATTATTACATTGTAATAATATAATGAAATAATTCTACAACTCACCATAATGTAGAATCAGTGGGAGCCCTGAGCTTATTTTCCTTCAACTAGACAGTTCCATCTGGGGGTGACAGGAGACAGTGACAGATCATCAGGCATTAGATTCTCATAAGGAGTGTGCAACCTAGATCCCTCGCATGCACAGTTCAGAATAGGATTTGTGCTCCAGTGAGAATCAATGCCATCGCTCATCTGACAGGAGGTGGAGCTCAGGCAGTAATGCCAGCAATGGGGAATGGCTGTAAATACAGATGAAACTTTGCTGGCTCACCCACCACTCACCTCCTGCTGTGCAGCCTGGTTCCTAACTGGTCCGGTACTGCCCTGTGGCCTGGGGTTTGAGGACCACTGCAATAGGTGACCTGTAAGGCTTCTTGCAGTGAACAACATGGTTCAAGGGTCACCCACATGGTAGCCTGTGTCAGAGCTTCATTCCTTTTTGTAGTGTGCATCTTGAGCAATGATTACTGCCACTGCATAGTGATTTTGCAGAAAATCAATTTAAAGAGTGAATGAGAATATGTGCCATGTAGACTTCTACTCTGTAGTCGGCATTTCTGAAATGTACATTTAGACTCTCTTTGCTTCTCACTCACGTGCATTGCATTTTTCCTCATGGCTGTTATTTCAGTCAAACAAAAACCTCTGAACAATTCTGAGGATGCCGTCTGCAAACATACCCTGTAAGACTTTCTTGGCCCTCTCTTGTGTGCTAAATCATCTGTGCTTGTGTTTAAATAAGAAGAAATAAGGTATTCTTTTAAAAATAAAAATGGCGGCCAGGCGCAGTGACTCACGCCTGTAATCCCAGCACTTTGGGAGGCCGAGGCGGGCAGATCACCTGAGGTCAGGAGTTTGAGACCAGCCTGGCCAACATGGTGAAACCCTGTCTCTACTAAAAATACAAAAATTAGCCGGGCGCGGTGGCACACGCCTGTAGTCCCAGCTACTCGGGAGGCTGAGGCCAGAGAATTGCTTGAATCCGAGAGGCAGAGGTTGCAGTCAGCCGAGATGGCGCCACTGTACTTCAGCCTGGGCGACAGAGGGAGACTCCATCTCAAATGAATAAATAAGTAAAATAAAAATAAAAAAATAAAAAATATGGTCATTATCCATGATTGACACTTCATTTACCCACAAGATGGGAACTTGAAAACCCTGCAAACACAGCAACAACAATAATGTCCCCATTATAGAGGAGAGGAGACTCTGCACGATGCTGAATACATCCAAGAATACACAGTCACTATGGTAAAATACAAGGATCTTGAGACCAAAGCTTTACCTTGCATTCAGGGACCATTAACTGAGGCGGGAGAGGCTAGCAATATCTACTTGACACTTTATTTTATTTAGTGAGTTGAAACATATGGAATCAGGGTGCAAAGTTCCTGGAAAGATAACGTAGCAAAGAATGAATTAGAAATGTATCAGGTAGATTTCTACTCTGGAGTCAGCTGAAATCAGGTCTGAAATAGGTCATTTGAGTGTCTCTGAGAAGAATCATTGAATGGACATGTTTACGAATATTATGATTCTTGTATGATTTTTACATTATTCATATTATGTATAAATTTTTGAACATCTGAATATGTTTTCATTGAATGTCTTTATTCATATAACATATTGCTCATTATTCCCCTGCCTAACTACATTTTAGTTGCCATTTTTAACTCACGAATTCTTAGCATGTCTCTTTTTGTGTCTTGCTTGGCTGTGACTTTCCCTTTGATCTCCCTGGTATCAGCCTTGGTGTACCTATTCCCTCCAGAAACTCTGTAGCAGTCCTTGACACAGAGCAATGTCTGAGTGGCTGCAGACATTATGTCCTTTAACCCACACAGGGCTCTCTGAAAAAAGAATCCTCAGTAGCATTACTAATGAAGAGTTTGAGCTTCCAAAAAGCTTGGTAACTTCTCTGGGATAGCCAGCGGGCAACGTGAAGTGTGCCTGACCTCAAAACATGAGGCCTAGAGGGTGTGGTGGCTGACATCTGTAATCCCAGCACTTTGGGAGGCCGAGGCGGGTAGATCAGTTGAGCTCAGAAGGTCAAAACCAGCTCGGGCAACATGGTGAAACCCTATCTCTTCTAAAAATACAAAAATTAGCCAGGTGTGGTGGTGTGTGCTTGTAGTCACAGCTACTTAGAAGGCTGAAGTAGGAGGATGGCTTGAGCCCAGGACACAGAGGTTGCAGTGAGCCGAGATTGTGCCACCACACTCTGGCCTGGACAACAGAGCCAGACCCTGTCTTGAGAGAGAGAGAGAGAGAGAGAGACCTTTCTATGCTTCTATCTCACCTCTAAGGATCTCACGTCTACACACTGGGACCTCCTTTCCCCACCCAGCTTGCAGTAGTCAACACCTTCCTTCCCTTTTATTATACTCTGCAGGAAACTGCTGAGCTCATGATTGGAAAAAATGCACCTCTTTCTTCTCTTACTTGGAATTTTACCCACTGAGGAGGTTCATGGTCCTTAACATGAAATAAAGCTTCATGCCCTTGAATTTCACTTATCTTTGCAGCATTATATTTCGGGAAGTTTTGCACCATGTATCCATGAATTTGAACTCACTAAATAAAATACAATGTCAAGTAGATATTGACAGCTTCTCCCACCTCAGTTAACAGTGTCTGAATGCAGGTTGAAGCTTTGGTCTCAAGATACCTGGATTTTACTCTCACTGACTGTATTCTTGAATGCATTCAATGTCTTCTGTGAGTCTCCTCTTCTTTGTAATGGGGACATTATTGTTGTTGTCACTGTGTTTGCTTGTGGAATATTTAAGTTCCCATCTTGTTTTAATAAGACCAAAGTAGCACTAGGTAATAGGAAAAAAACTTTGGAATGGAACATTGCATGGTTTAACCTCTTTTTTCCTATTCCTTGAAAATTTTGGAAAGTTTCTTTTTTTCTTTCTTTCTTACTTTTTTTTTTTTTTTTTTTTTTTGAGATGGGGTATTGCTCTGTTGCCCAGGCTGGAGTACAGTGGCACAATCACAGCTCTCTGCAGCCTCGACCTCCTGGGTTCAAGTGGTCTTCCCTGCTTAGCCTCCTGAGTAGCTGGGACCACAGGCATGCACCATCACACCCAACTAATTTTTGTATTTTTTGTAGAGATTAGGTCTCACTATGTTGCCCAGGCTGGTCTTGAACTCCTGGGCTCAAGTGATCCTCTCGCCTCAGCCTCCCAAAGTGCTGGGATTATAGGCATTAGCTGCCATGCCCAGCCTGGAAACTTTCTTGAATCTCAGTTTCTGCTGTGGAAAGTTAGCCTGCTTCATGGGGTTTAGGTGATAAAGGGCAAAAAGTAATACAAAGAGGACAAGGCTCAATTCCAGCTAAGTTTCCCACCTTCTATGGAATCCAAAGCATGTTCATAAGGTACACATATAGCTATGAGCCCAATTCTTTTAATATTTTACCTCTCGCCAGTGTTAAATAAAGCAGAGCTTAGCTGACGAGACACTGGAGTAATGCGCTAAAAAGAAGAGTGAAAAATATCATGTAATCAAGAAGAGAGAACCACTATATATGATTGTTCATTGACTACATGAGTCAAAATCATGAACAGGAAATAGGATCATCTTCTACTATATTTTCCCCATACACCATATTGAATCTATACAACATTATTTCAATAAGGTGGGATGCATTTAATTCCATCTGATGTTTTCTTTGCATAAATTTATCTTAAAAAGAATAATGCGGCCGGGCGCGGTGGCTCACTCCTGTAATCCCAGCACTTTGGGAGGCCGAGGTGGGCGGATCACAAGGTCAGGAGATCGAGACCATCCTGGCTAACATGATGAAACCCCATCTCTACTAAAAATACAAAAAATTAGCCGCGTGTGGTGGCGGGCACCTGTGGTCCCAGCTACTCGGGAGGCTGAGGCAGGAGAATGGCGTGAACCTGGGAGGCAGAGCTTGCAGTGAGCCGAGATCATGCCACTGCACTCCAGCCTGGGCGACAGAGCAAGACTCCATCTCAAAAAAAAAAAAAAAAGAAGAAGAATGCAATTATGAAAGGAGGTCTTTGAAGAGTTTGATGTAATCAAGGTGAATGGTTTTTGAGGGTAGAGCTTATAAATTTCCTGCACTCAAAAATTTGTAGCTGAAAGGTGCTTCCTAAGGCTGGGTCTTAGGGGAGTCACACCTAACCTGGCGTTTCTGTTGACTTTGGAATTGTAGTCCAGGCTTGGGCACATATGAGTGTGAGAAAATTGGACCATGCTAGCATCTGCTGCATTTAGCTATGAGCTGTTCACTTATGTTGCCTGTTAATTGATTTCCTTTTATTTAAGTGATAAGGAGAAGCAATCAATGATATCAGGTTAGATGTGTTATGTCTCAGCAGAAACAGTGATTTATGGTAACAGCGTGCAGGCTTCTCTATTCATTTTTCAAATTGCTTATCCAGGGATCAAGTTTAAGCATTGTTGTATGCTATTACCAATATGGCACTGAGAAATTTCTAAATTGGTCAAGAAAGCATCTTGACAATTATATACACAACAACAAAAAACCAAAAATTTAAAACAAAAAGAACTCATCTTGAGGACAGGTTACAGGAAGAAACAAAACAAACAAGAAACCTAGCATGTCTACGAGTAACTTTGATCATCCGTCAGACATGGCAGCCTGTCCATGGGAAATAAGAGTGTTGGTGCTGTGGTCAACCTTTCTATTTGGCCCTTAGCATGGAGCTGTCTCCTGTCTTACCATATGCAAAGCAAATTCCAATGCTGTGGATTTTCCCGGCCCTGCTAGCCACGTGTCCCTCTTTATTACTGTCGCTTCAGCACAGAGTTTCCAAGAAAGAGACACATGGAACAGCCTCATGTTGAATTCTAAATCCTACTGATGGACACACCAAATAGCCTCCTGACCACAACAGCATATTCCAAGTCAAAGTTCTCCATGAATGTTCCTTAGCAGAATGAAGACAAATAAATATGTGTCACTTTCTTCTTGACCCCAGAGATAGGGACATGAAGGGATAAACGTCTTTGGGAATGGCACCCCTGTCACCTCAGAATCACTACTTCATGACCAGGTGCAGTGACTCTTGCTTGTAATCCCAGCACTTTGGGAGCCCAGGCAGGAGGATCACATGAGGCCAGGAGTTCCAGATCAGCCTGGGCACATATCAAGACCCTGTCTCTACAAAAATGAAAAATAAAAAATTAGCCAGGGATAGTGGCCTGTGCCTGTAGTTCCAGCTACTTGGGAGGCTGATGTGGGAGGATTGCTGGAGCCTGGGAGGTGGAGGCTACAGTGAGCTACGATTGCACCACTGCATTCCAGCCTGGGTGACGGAGTAAGATTGTCTCTAATAAATAAATAAATAGACAAAAAGACTCACCATTTTACTAATTTGCTCTTGGGCAGGCTAGGGAATGTTTCCCATATGGGAGTTAAGTATTCGCTATTTATTTTCTTAATTATTATTATTATTATTACTATTCTTTAGGTTTAATAGCATACAGGCCCTGTCAGAAACCTCATTTGCAGGACTGACCAAGTTGGAGCTACTTATGATTCACGGCAATGAGATCCCAAGCATCCCCGATGGAGCTTTAAGAGACCTCAGCTCTCTTCAGGTAAACCCACGGCATTTATAAGCGTCACTAAATTGCATCCTCTAAGACCAGTAATAAAGAATAGAAACTATGTCACTCTCCTTAATGATCAATAAAACGGCTATTGTTTGACATGAAAGACAAGCTTCATGTCATTACTCTCCAGCCCTTTGTACTGGTTTCTGTTTGTGGTTGTGGCTTTTTAAACTATAAACAGGATCGTTTTGTTTTGTTTTGTTTTGTTTTGTTTTCCCCTGTCCCTGTAGGTTTTCAAGTTCAGCTACAACAAGCTGAGAGTGATCACAGGACAGACCCTCCAGGGTCTCTCTAACTTAATGAGGCTGCACATTGACCACAACAAGATCGAGTTTATCCACCCTCAAGCTTTCAACGGCTTAACGTCTCTGAGGCTACTCCATTTGGAAGGAAATCTCCTCCACCAGCTGCACCCCAGCACCTTCTCCACGTTCACATTTCTGGATTATTTCAGACTCTCCACCATAAGACACCTCTACTTAGCAGAGAACATGGTTAGAACTCTTCCTGCCAGCATGCTTCGGAACATGCCGCTTCTGGAGAATCTTTACTTGCAGGGAAATCCGTGGACCTGCGATTGTGAGATGAGATGGTTTTTGGAATGGGATGCAAAATCCAGAGGTAAGAAGAGAGGAGAGCAGACCACTCCTAGCTGCACATTCTTTTATCTTTTTGGAGA
The DNA here is from genome assembly GCF_029281585.2 of Gorilla gorilla gorilla. Taxonomy (NCBI): domain Eukaryota; kingdom Metazoa; phylum Chordata; class Mammalia; order Primates; family Hominidae; genus Gorilla; species Gorilla gorilla. Next base: position 13,598,451 of record NC_073247.2, on the reverse strand, counting down.
CGTTCCATTCTCCAAGGTTCTTATATTGACTTATTCAATGAAATCTGAGCTTCGATGAAATCTGAGCACCCAATCAGCTAGACAGGAACTCAGACTTTAAACGTTACCACTTAAATGTTAAGACATCTCCATTCCCCAACGCAAAGGCAGTTATCCCTTAGTGAAATGTAGTGCTCATGTAATCAGTTACATACAGGTGATGTGGGTTGCCATGGAATGGGTATCTGGAGGATCATGCCAGCCTTGGACTGCAGCTTAATGTGGGAAACTGGGACTGGGAAGGGGCTGTGAATGCATGTTCCATGAGAAATTCACAAAGGATGCTTGGAAAAGAGCAGGCTGGTGAGAGGAGTGGCTACAAGGTCATTATTTTACGGACACGGAAGCGATGCTCACTATTGATCTAGAGAGCTATGACAACAACCAGGACTTATGTGTTGCAGTTGCAACAAAGTAGACTGTGATTCCTTTCTGCCTTCCTTCCTTCTCTCCCTTCCTTCATCTGCCTTCCTTCCTTCTCTCCCCTTCCTTCATCTTCCTTCCTTCCCTCCTTCCTTCCTTCCCTCCTTCCTTCCTTCTTTCTCTCCTTCCTTCCTTCTTCTCTCCTTCCTTCCCTCCTTCTTTCCTTCCCTCCTTCTTTCCTTTCTTCCATCTCTCCTTCCTTCCTTTTTTCCTTCATTCCTTCCTTCTTTTTTCCTTCCTTCCTTCCTTCCTTCTTTTTTCCTTGCTTCCTTCCTTCTCTCCTTCCTTCCCTGCTTCCCACCTTCCCTCCTTTACTCCTTCCTGCTCTCCTTCCTTCCCTCCTTCTCTCGTTCCTTCTTTCGTTTTTTCCTTCCTTCATTCCTTCCTTCTCTCCTTCCTTCCCTGGTTCCACCTTCCCTCCTTTACTCCTTCCTTGTCTTCTTCCTTCATTCTCTCCTCCTCTCCTTCCTTCCTTCCTTCGTTCTCTCCTTCCTTCCTTCTTTCTTTTCTTCCTTCCCTCCTTCCTTCCCTCCTTCCCTCCCTGCTTCCCACCTTCCCTCCCTCGCTCCTTCTTTCCTTCCTTCGTTCCTTCCTTCCTTCCCTCGCTCCTTCCTTCCTTTCCTTCCTTCCCTCCCTCCCTTCCTTCATTCCTTCCTTCTCTTCCTTCCTTCCTCCTGCCTTCTCTCCTGCCTTCCTTTCTTCTTTCCATCCTTCCTTTCATCCCTCTCTTCCTTCCTCCATTCCTCCCCCCCTTCACCCTCCCTCCCTCCCTATCTTCCCTTCCTTCCTTCCTTTCTCCCCCTTCTCTAAGCCCTACCTTGCAACCTATCCCCATCCTTAGATTGCATTGTGTTTACCATATCCTGGATCTATTTCCTCAACTCCATCCTCACAGCTGCTGGCCTGGATCAAGCTCCTTTCCTCTCTCTGGTAGGAAGGGGGAGCATTCTAAACAAGTGTCCCCATGTCCTTGTCAGCCCTGTTTTCCATCCACTCTCTACAAAGCAGTGAGAACATTTTTACAGGATGTGCACCCACACCTCTGCGTAACTGATTTCCATTGCTTTTAGGATAAGATACACATTTGCACATTCCCTCCAAGAAGTCTCCACACAAAGGTCGCTCCACCTGTCCCCACTATCCTCTAGCATGGTGGTCCCATTGCTCTTCTTATTCATTTATTTCTAGCCACACAGTCTTCCCGTCTGTTCCTTGCAGCTTTTAAACTTATTTCCAACTCAACATCATTGGATTTGCTCAGTTGCCTACTTGGGAGTCTTTACTGCTAGACATTCAAGAGGCTTGCTTTTTCTTAGCTTTTAGAGCTTCATTCCAAGAGGCCATCAAGCAATGGATGTGGGAAAGACAGAGGTACACCCACTTGTGAATGGTCTTAACCAGAAAAGACACACGCCTCCTCCACTCATATTTCATTGGTGGGAACCAGTCCTCACACCCCAGTGGATGTAAGGGGGCCTGAAAATGCATTTGGATGGCTATTTTGTAGCAGCAACACTGCATTATGGATGTGGACCCACAAAACTTTGCTGGGCAGAGAACCATCTCTGCTACTGTCTGGAGATATGCATGCATGTCTTTGTGTGTGCATGTCTATGCATGTATTTGTCTGTGCACATGTGTGTACATCTGTGTATGTGTAGATTTGCATGTATGTGAAAGAAACTCAAGATTGTAAAGTATTAAAGTTAGTTTTATACAGTGAGCATTTCTGAAGATTGCAATCCCAGGATCTTTCAGAGAGTTTCTGTTAGACTGCTGCATAGCAAGGTTTCAGCCCACAGCTTATACACAGATGGTGGAGCTTCTGCAGGTGCTCAGAAGTCACACCAAATGTGGTCAGAATTCACATCAGTTGTGCTCAGAAGTTATATTAGAGCTGATTCTCATCAAAGTTTGGGTGCCAGGGGACATCTGGTTATAGATTACAGAGGCATAGTCCTTAATCCTGCCAGACATTATCTTATGTGTAGAAAGAGGCAGGGGCTAGGAGCATTGAACTCATCTTTTCTAAAAGTGCAGTGATTCAGGCAAGAGACACGTGGACCTGTGCTCCATCCTGCTCATCATCTTCAGGGCATTCATGTAGAGGCTGCGCTCATTCGCTGAGCTGTGAAATTCAGCTGGCCAAGGGATTTTGTGAAATGCTCCTGCTTGTGTTTGCTGCCTTGTCTCACAGCATGTATGTGTGTGGGTATGAGTGTGAGTGTGAGTATGTGTATGTGTGTTGGGGGGAGATGTGCAAAACAATCCTATTCGCATGTTGAGGTGTTTGCTTTGAAAGTCACGCAGAAAACCAAAGTCAGGAGGGAAAAAGGAAAGATGGCAAAGCCAGTTAGGAGCTTTATAATTCTCCAAGTCATAGATGAAGCAGTATGACTGGCTTCTTCCCAATGGGAAGGGGCAGAAGTAGGCAGAGGACTGCCATGAAAAACTCCTAGTCTTCCAGTTTCCCCAGGCAGAGAGAGTATGGCATCACTTACTGAGATAGAACAGGCACGAGATTCTACATTTAGGTCAGGGAGAGAATATAAGTTTGTTTCATAGATGTCAGTTTGAGGACTCTTCTTGCTATCTAAATAGACATGTCAAAGAGGCAATGGGGTGTGGAACTCACGGAATGTGTTTGGACTAGAGAAGCACATATGGTAGTCATCACTGGCGGGTGGATGGTAATTGGAACCACACATATGGGAGAGGCCATTGACACTGAAGCCAACCAGAAAGGAAAGGGGCTTAGGCTCAAGTCAAGGAGGACCCAGTCAGCAAAGATTCAGGCAGAGGAGGAGGAGGAAGTAGTGACTGAGACCAAGTTGTGGCCAGAAAGGACAGAGAAAATTCCAGAGGATTTCATATCCAGGAGACCAAGAGGACAACGTGAACTCAAAAGCAAACACTCTGTGAAGTGTTTACTACAAATATAGAGAGAGTTATAAATATAGATATAGTTACCTAGATACATACGTATTGATTATATATACATTATATATTATAAATTTATAAATATAGTTATAAATATAGATATAGTTATCTAGATACATACATATTGATTATATATAAATTATATATTATAAATTTATAAATATACAGAGAGTTATAAATATATAGTCCCTAGATACATATTGATTATATATAAATTATATATTATAAATTATAAATATACAGAGTTATAAATATATAGTTCCTAGATAGATACATATTGATTATATATAAATTATATATTGTACATTTATGAATATATAGAATTATAAATATAGATATAGTTACCTAGATACATACATATTGACTATATATATTTATATATAAATATATAAATTATATATTATAAATTTATAATTATAAATTATATATTATAAATTATAATTATACATTATTTATGAATAAATATATTATTATATATTTATTTATAAACATATATACATCTATAAATTTATATATTGTTATATCATGATTTAAAAAAGTAAATATGATGTGATACATGCCAAAGATTCTTCCTTTTACCTGAAAATACTTTCACGGGGTTTATATATTTATATCCATATTTAATTTACATATTATTTATATATACTTAGATATAAATATACATTGATTATATGTCAATATATCTACATATTAATATATATTTATTAATATATCAATATATGTTTATATATCATGATAGATATATATCTATATATTATATAAATATATATGTATTATATATCTATATATGATCTATCTATATATCTATTAAGATAGATACATATTTGTATATATTGAGATAGATATATTGAGATATATATTGGTATATATATCAAGATGAAAAACAACAAAAAGTAGATATGATGTGGTACGTGCAAAGATTCATCCTTTTACCAAGAAATGCTTCCCCAGTTTGCAGTATATTTATATAGATTCTCCTAAACTTTCACAGAAGGTACATTGTAAAATGTATGTGAATGAAGTTGTTTTCTTTAACTTAGAAATGTTTTTTAAATACCCGTTAGTAAGTATTTTAAGACATTTTTAAGTAAAAATTATTATTAATGGTTAAGCAGTTATAAAGCACCCGTTAGTTACCACACAGTGTGCTAAAACTGTGGTTTAACATGAAGCCTCAAAGGCAACTCATGTATAGGATTCCTTGTTTATGGGATTACAGCTGGGTGATAAAGATGCAAACATAGGCTTTATCCTCTGGCCATGTGCAAGGCATGCCATTCTTTGGCTCCTTACCCTATTGTCTATTTGCTTATTTGTTTTAGGAATTCTGAAGTGTAAAAAGGACAAAGCTTATGAAGGCGGTCAGTTGTGTGCAATGTGCTTCAGTCCAAAGAAGTTGTACAAACATGAGATACACAAGCTGAAGGACATGACTTGTCTGAAGCCTTCAATAGAGTCCCCTCTGAGACAGAACAGGAGCAGGAGTATTGAGGAGGAGCAAGAACAGGAAGAGGATGGTGACAGCCAGCTCATCCTGGAGAAATTCCAACTGCCCCAGTGGAGCATCTCTTTGAATATGACCGACGAGCACGGGAACATGGTGAACTTGGTCTGTGACATCAAGAAACCAATGGATGTGTACAAAATTCACTTGAACCAAACGGATCCTCCAGATATTGACATAAATGCAACAGTTGCCTTGGACTTTGAGTGTCCAATGATCCGGGAAAACTATGAAAAGCTATGGAAATTGATAGCATACTACAGTGAAGTTCCCGTGAAGCTACACAGAGAGCTCATGCTCAGCAAAGACTCCAGAGTCAGCTACCAGTACAGGCAGGATGCTGATGAGGAAGCTCTTTACTACACAGGTGTGAGAGCCCAGATTCTTGCAGAACCAGAATGGGTCATGCAGCCATCCATAGATATCCAGCTGAACCGACGTCAGAGTACAGCCAAGAAGGTGCTACTTTCCTACTACACTCAGTATTCTCAAACAATATCCACCAAAGATACAAGGCAGGCTCGGGGCAGAAGCTGGGTAATGATTGAGCCTAGTGGAGCTGTGCAAAGAGATCAGACTGTCCTGGAAGGGGGTCCATGCCAGTTGAGCTGCAACGTGAAAGCTTCTGAGAGTCCATCTATCTTCTGGGTGCTTCCAGATGGCTCCATCCTGAAAGCGCCCATGGATGACCCAGACAGCAAGTTCTCCATTCTCAGCAGTGGCTGGCTGAGGATCAAGTCCATGGAGCCATCTGACTCGGGCTTGTACCAGTGCATTGCTCAAGTGAGGGATGAAATGGACCGCATGGTATATAGGGTACTTGTGCAGTCTCCCTCCACTCAGCCAACCGAGAAAGACACAGTGACAATTGGCAAGAACCCAGGGGAGTCGGTGATGTTGCCTTGCAATGCTTTAGCAGTACCCGAAGCCCACCTTAGCTGGATTCTTCCAAACAGAAGGATAATTAATGATTTGGCTAACACATCACATGTATACATATTGCCAAACGGAACTCTTTCCATCCCAAAGGTCCAAGTCAGTGATAGTGGTTACTACAGATGTGTGGCTGTCAACCAGCAAGGGGCAGACCATTTTACGGTGGGAATCACAGTGACCAAGAAAGGGTCTGGCTTGCCATCCAAAAGAGACAGACGCCCAGGTGCAAAGGCTCTTTCCAGAGTCAGAGAAGACATCGTGGAGGATGAAGGGGGCTCGGGCATGGGAGATGAAGAGAACACTTCAAGGAGACTTCTGCATCCAAAGGACCAAGAAGTGTTCCTCAAAACAAAGGATGATGCCATCAGTGGAGATAAGAAAGCCAAGAAAGGGAGAAGAAAGCTGAAACTCTGGAAGCATTCGGAAAAAGAACCAGAGACCAATGTTGCAGAAGGTCGCAGAGTGTTTGAATCTAGACGAAGGATAAACATGGCAAACAAACAGATTAATCCGGAGCGCTGGGCTGATATTTTAGCCAAAGTCCGTGGGAAAAATCTCCCTAAGGGCACAGAAGTACCCCCGTTGATTAAAACCACAAGTCCTCCATCCTCGAGTCTAGAAGTCACACCACCTTTTTCTGCTGTTTCTCCCCCCTCAGCATCTCCTGTGCAGACAGTAACCAGTGCTGAAGAATCCTCAGCAGATGTACCTCTACTTGGTGAAGAAGAGCACGTTTTGGGTACCATTTCCTCAGCCAGCATGGGGCTAGAACACAACCACAATGGAGTTATTCTTGTTGAACCTGAAGTAACAAGCACACCTCTGGAGGAAGTTGTTGATGACCTTTCCGAGAAGACTGAGGAGATAACTTCCACTGAAGGAGACCTGAAGGGGACAGCAGCCCCTACACTTATATCTGAGCCTTATGAACCATCTCCTACTCTGCACACCTTAGACACAGTCTATGAAAAGCCCACCCATGAAGAGACGGCAACAGAGGGTTGGTCTGCAGCAGATGTTGGATCCTCACCAGAGCCCACATCCAGTGAGTATGAGCCTCCATTGGATGCTGTCTCCTTGTCTGAGCCCGTGCAATACTTTGACCCAGATTTGGAGACTAAGTCACAACCAGATGAGGATAAGATGAAAGAAGACACCTTTGCACACCTTACTCCAACCCCCACCATCTGGGTTAATGACTTCGGTACATCACAGTTATTTGAGGATTCTACTATAGGGGAACCAGGTGTCCCAGGCCAATCACATCTACAAGGACTGACAGACAACATCCACCTTGTGAAAAGTAGTCTAAGCACTCAAGACACCTTACTGATTAAAAAGGGTATGAAAGAGATGTCTCAGACACTACAGGGAGGAAATATGCTAGAGGGAGACCCCACACACTCCAGAAGTTCTGAGAGTGAGGGCCAAGAGAGCAAATCCATCACTTTGCCTGACTCCACACCGGGTATAATGAGCAGTATGTCTCCAGTTAAGAAGCCTGCAGAAACCACAGTTGGTACCCTTCTAGACAAAGACACCACAACAGCAACAACAACACCAAGGCAAAAAGTTGCTCCGTCATCCACCATGAGCACTCACCCTTCTCGAAGGAGACCCAACGGGAGAAGGAGATTACGCCCCAACAAATTCCGCCACCGGCACAAGCAAACCCCACCCACAACTTTTGCCCCATCAGAGACTTTTTCTACTCAACCAACTCAAGCACCTGACATTAAGATTTCAAGTCAAGTGGAGAGTTCTCTGGTTCCTACAGCTTGGGTGGATAACACAGTTAATACCCCCCAACAGTTGGAAATGGAGAAGAATGCAGAACCCACATCCAAGGGAACACCACGGAGAAAACACGGGAAGAGGCCAAACAAACATCGATATACCCCTTCTACAGTGAGCTCAAGAGCGTCTGGATCCAAGCCCAGCCCTTCTCCAGAAAATAAACATAGAAACATTGTTACTCCCAGTTCAGAAACTATACTTTTGCCTAGAACTGTTTCTCTGAAAACTGAGGGCCCTTATGATTCCTTAGATTACATGACAACCACCAGAAAAATATATTCATCTTACCCTAAAGTCCAAGAGACACTTCCAGTCACATATAAACCCACATCAGATGGAAAAGAAATTAAGGATGATGTTGCCACAAATGTTGACAAACATAAAAGTGACATTTTAGTCACTGGTGAATCAATTACTAATGTCATACCAACTTCTCGCTCCTTGGTCTCCACTATGGGAGAATTTAAGGAAGAATCCTCTCCTGTAGGCTTTCCAGGAACTCCAACCTGGAATCCCTCAAGGACGGCCCAGCCTGGGAGGCTACAGACAGACATACCTGTTACCACTTCTGGGGAAAATCTTACAGACCCTCCCCTTCTTAAAGAGCTTGAGGATGTGGATTTCACTTCCGAGTTTTCGTCCTCTGTGACAGTCTCCACACCATTTCACCAGGAAGAAGCTGGTTCTTCCACAACTCTCTCAAGCATAAAAGTGGAGGTGGCTTCAAGTCAGGCAGAAACCACCACCCTTGATCAAGATCATCATGAAACCACTGTGGCTATTCTCCTTTCTGAAACTAGACCACAGAATCACACCCCTACTGCTGCCCGGATGAAGGAGCCAGCATCCTCCTCCCCATCCACAATTCTCATGTCTTTGGGACAAACCACCACCACTAAGCCAGCACTTCCCAGTCCAAGAATATCTCAAGCATCTAGAGATTCCAAGGAAAATGTTTTCTTGAATTATGTGGGGAATCCAGAAACAGAAGCAACCCCAGTGAACAATGAAGGAACACAGCATATGTCAGGGCCAAATGAATTATCAACACCCTCTTCCGACCAGGATGCATTTAACTTGTCTACAAAGCTGGAATTGGAAAAGCAAGTATTTGATAGTAGGAGTCTACCACGTGGCCCAGATAGCCACCACCAGGATGGAAGAGTTCATGCTTCTCATCAACTAACCAGAGTCCCTGCCAAACCCATCCTACCAACAGCAACAGTGAGGCTGCCTGAAATGTCCACACAAAGCACTTCCAGATACTTTGTATCTTCCCAGTCACCTCGTCACTGGACCAACAAACCAGAAATAACTACATATCCTTCTAGGGCTTTGCCAGAGAACAAACAGTTTACAACTCCAAGATTATCAAGTACAACAACTCCTCTCCCATTGCACATGTCCAAACCCAGCATTCCTAGTAAGTTTACTGACGGAAGAACTGACCAATTCAATGGCTACTCCAAAGTGTTTGGAAATAACAACATCCCTGAGGCAAGAAACCCAGTTGGAAAGCCTCCCAGTCCAAGAATTCCTCATTATTCCAATGGAAGACTCCCTTTCTTTACCAACAAGACTCTTTCTTTTCCACAGTTGGGAGTCACCCGGAGACCCCAGATACCCACTTCTCCTGCCCCAGTAATGAGAGAGAGAAAAGTTATTCCAGGTTCCTACAACAGGATACATTCCCATAGCACCTTCCACCTGGACTTTGGCCCTCCGGCACCTCCGTTGTTGCACACTCCGCAGACCACGGGATCACCCTCAACTAACTTACAGAATATCCCTATGGTCTCTTCCACCCAGAGTTCTGTCTCCTTTATAACATCTTCTGTCCAGTCCTCAGGAAGCTTCCACCAGAGCAGCTCAAAGTTCTTTGCAGGAGGACCTCCTGCATCCAAATTCTGGTCTCTTGGGGAAAAGCCCCAAATCCTCACCAAGTCCCCACAGACTGTGTCCGTCACCGCTGAGACAGACACTGTGTTCCCCTGTGAGGCAACAGGAAAGCCAAAGCCTTTCGTTACTTGGACAAAGGTTTCCACAGGTAAGATGTTTAAGCATCTACTTTTTTTTTTTTTTGGTCAATTTTTATTTTATTGGCTAGCAATATAATACATTAAAGCAGTATATGGTGAACAGCATAAACACATTAGGAGAAATTTTTATAACACATTTGGAGAATTTTTTTACTCGAATAAGTGTTTATTTTTATTTTTATAATTTCAGCTTTTATTTTAGACACAGGGGGAACATGTGCAGGCTTGTCACACGGGTATATTGTGTGATGCTGAGGTTTGGGGCACAAATGATCCCATTACCCAGGTAGCAAGCGTAGCATCCAATAGGTACATTTTTCAGCCCGTGCCACCCCTCCCTCTCTCCTATAGTAGTCCCAGGTGTCTGTTTGTCCTATCTTTATGTCCATGTGTACCCAATCTACACTTTAACCAGAGTTTGTGTAGGAGAAAGTTACTGGAGTCTTACTTTAGGATTAATTTACCTTTCTTATGGACTCGAGGGCCTCTCTGGGCAGGGGTGGCTGGCCACTGCAAGCCTGGGATGCCCATGCAGCCAGCTAGCCCGAGGAGTTCAGGAGAACAGCATGAGCATAAATAAATAAGGGAGAGGCTGTGTCTCTAGTAATTGAGCTTGTGGCATCTTAGCTCACCTTGGAAGTGGCTGGGACTCATGCCTGCTTCCAGAATTCTCTATTAAACCCACATTTGCTGTCCTTTGCCTGAAGATGGCCCGGTTTCTGGGATTAGTGTAAAGATGAAAAAGAGAAACAAAACATTCTTTTTCTCTATCCTTTTTTTACAGCATACTTATTTCGTATGTGTGTGATGACAACACAAAATCTACTCTCAACAATTTTCAAGTATAAGCTAAATTGTTATTAACTATAGTTGCCATGAGTATAATATCACTTAAGCATATTCCTCCTAACTGAACTTCATACTCTTTAATTAATATCTTCCCTTTACTCCCACCCCCAGCCCCTGGTAACCACCATTCCACTATCTGCTTCAGCTTCTGTGAGTTCAACTTTCTTACATTGCACATATAAGTGAGATCATGCAGTATTTGTCTGTCTGTGCCTGGTTTATTTCACTTAATCTAATGTCCTCCAGGTTCATTTATGTTGTGGCAAATGACAGAATTTCGTTGTTTTTTTTTTTAAAAAAAGAAAAAGAAAAGACAGAATGGCATTTCATTGTGCATATATACCACATTCTCTTTATCCATTCATTCATTGATGGACACTTAGCTGAATTCCATATCTTGGCTATTGTGAATAGCACTGTGGTAAACACGGGAGTGCAGATGTCTTGTCAACATACTGACGTCATTTCCTTTGGATAAATACCCAGTAGTGGGATTGCTAGACCATAGGCAGCTCTATTGTTAGTTTTATGAGGAATCTCCATACTGTTTTCCACAGTGGTTGTACCAAATTACATTCCCACCAACAGTGTACGAGGGTGCCCTTTTCTCCACATCTTCACCAGTGTCTGTGTTTTTGGTCTTTTTGATAATAGCCATTCCAGCAGGCATGAGATGATATCTCAGTTTTACATTTCTTTCATGGTTAGGACCAAAACAGGCTGGGTGTGGTGGCTCACACTTGTAATCCCAGCACTCTGGGTAGCCAAGACAAGAGAATCACTTGAGGTCAGGAGTTCAAGACCAGCCTGGACAACACAGCAAGACCATGTCTCTACAAAAAGCAAAAATTTAAATTATCCAGGAGTGGTGGCCTGCACCTGTAGCCCCAGCTACTTAGAAGGCTGAGTCCAGGAGGTTGAGACTGCAGTGAGCTATGATTGTACCACTGCACTCTCGCCTGGGAGACAGAGCAAGACCCTATCTCTAACGAATAAAATAAATATAAAAAAAACTTTTAAAAACACTAAAACATTCTACCTACTACATTTGCTTTTGCTGCCTGGGTGTTAAAGTGGAGAATTAGATTAACTAATACTGCTTGTTTGAGCATTATCAAAAGGGCACAGTTTATGCCAAAGCTGACTGTGTTAATTTTCTCCAGGAGCTCTTATGACTCCGAATACCAGGATACAACGGTTTGAGGTTCTCAAGAACGGTACCTTAGTGATACGGAAGGTTCAAGTACAAGATCGAGGCCAGTATATGTGCACCGCCAGCAACCTGCACGGCCTGGACAGGATGGTGGTCTTGCTTTCGGTCACCGTGCAGCAACCTCAAATCCTAGCCTCCCACTACCAGGACGTCACTGTCTACCTGGGAGACACCATTGCAATGGAGTGTCTGGCCAAAGGGACCCCAGCCCCCCAAATTTCCTGGATTTTCCCTGACAGGAGGGTGTGGCAAACTGTGTCCCCCGTGGAGGGCCGCATCACCCTGCACGAAAACCGGACCCTTTCCATCAAGGAGGCGTCCTTCTCAGACAGAGGCGTCTATAAGTGCGTGGCCAGCAATGCAGCCGGGGCGGACAGCCTGGCCATCCGCCTGCACGTGGCGGCACTGCCCCCCGTTATCCACCAGGAGAAGCTGGAGAACATCTCGCTGCCCCCGGGGCTCAGCATTCACATTCACTGCACTGCCAAGGCTGCGCCCCTGCCCAGCGTGCGCTGGGTGCTCGGGGACGGTACCCAGATCCGCCCCTCGCAGTTCCTCCACGGGAACTTGTTTGTTTTCCCCAACGGGACGCTCTACATCCGCAACCTCGCGCCCAAGGACAGCGGACGCTATGAGTGCGTGGCCGCCAACCTGGTAGGCTCCGCGCGCAGGATGGTGCAGCTGAACGTGCAGCGTGCAGCAGCCAACGCGCGCATCACGGGCACCTCCCCGCGGAGGACGGACGTCAGGTACGGAGGGACCCTCAAGCTGGACTGCAGCGCCTCAGGGGACCCCTGGCCGCGCATCCTCTGGAGGCTGCCGTCCAAGAGGATGATCGACGCGCTCTTCAGGTAGGCAGCTCTGCGTGGCTTCCTGTAAATCGCTGGGCTGGTGGCCCCAACAAATATGAGTCGTTTTTCAGGATGAATATGCACACACGTTGCTCCCTGCGTCCGATAAAATTAAATGAAATTAATTAGCAGGGCACGGTGGCTCACGCCTGTAATCCCAGCACTTTGGGAGGCCGAGGCGGGCGGATCACTTGAGGTCAGGAGTTCGAGACCAGCCTGGCCGACATGGTGAAACACTGTCTCTAATAAACATACAAAAATTTGCCGGGCATTGTGGCGAGCGTCTGTAGTCCCAGCTACTCTGGAGTCTGAGGCAGGAGAATTGCTTGAACCCGGGAGGTGGAGGTTGCAGTGAGCCAAGATCACACCACTTCACTCCACCCTGGACGACAGAGTGACATTCCATCTCAAATAATAATAATAATAATAATAAATTCATTAGAGACAGGGTGTCACTCTGTTGCCCAGGCTGGAGTGCAGTGGTGCGATCATAGCTCACTGCAGCCTCAAACTTCTGGGTTCAAGCGATTGTCCAGCCTCAGCCTCCTGAGTAGCTGGGACTACAGGTGGGCACCATGAGGCATGGCTTGTTATTATTATTATTATTATTATTAACTTTTTGTGGAGATGGGTTCTGCTATGTTCCCAAGGATGATCTCGAACACTTCACCTCAAGCAATCTTCCCGCCCTGACCTCCCAAAGTGCTGGGATGACAGGCTTGAGCTCCTGTGCCTGGCCCGGTGTGTGATTTATTTATTTATTTATTTATTTATTTATTTATTTATTTATTTATTCTTGAGACGGAATCTCGCTCTGTGGCCTAGGCTGGAGTGCAGTGGCACGATCTCGGCTCACTGCAAGTTCCCCCTACAGGTTCACACCATTCTCCTGCCTCAGCCTCCCGAGTAGCTGGGACTACGGGCGCCCACCACCACACCCGGCTAATTTTTTGTATTTTTAGTAGAGACAGGGTTTCACCGTGTTAGCCAGGATGGTCTCAATCTCCTGACCTCCTGATCCGCCCACCTGGACCTCCCAAAATGCTGGGATTACAGGCGTGAGCCACCGCACCCAGCCCCAGTGTGTGATTTTTATGCAATGAAATTTTGTCCCTCTAAACTCAGATCCAAAACAAATACTTAACTTCTTAACAAATACTTAACTTCCTCCTCTCTTGCCCCATAAAAAAAAAAAAAAGGAAAAAAGGATAAATGAACCAAGAAATTCTTGTTTTAATGATTATATGTTTAACTATAATGTTAGGACAAACAATTCAGCTTGCCTCTATTTCCATTATTGATTTCAACAAAATACATAGATGTGTTAGGCTTTATTTTAATATGGCATTATTGATACAGTCAAAGTGTACACATTGTTTTAAAAGCATCATTACCACACCAACATAGTGCACTTGAAATGATAAAAATGTACTTGGGCTATGAAGAAAGCCAAGCCACCTTCTAATCAAGTGCCATCTGTTCCCAGATATACAGGTTTATGGCAGTGCTTTTCAACCAAGGGTGATTTTGCCCCAAGACAACCCTTGGCAATATCCGAAGACACCTTTGATTATCACAAATGGGGCAGTGGGTGCTTCTGGTATCTGGTGGGTGGAGGCCAGGGACAGTGCTCAACACCCTGCAGTGCACAGGATGGCCCATCACAGGTAGTCATCCATCCTACCTTCAATGTCCATAGTGCCGAGGTCAGGTAACTCTGTCTTAGCATGAAATATTCTATCTATCTACCTACCTATCTACCTATCTATCTATCTATCTATCTATCTATCTATCCATCATCTATCCGTCCTTCTACCTATTTCATCTATCATCTATCTATCTATCTATCTATCTATCTATCTATCTATCATCTATCTATCTATATCTATCTATCATCTGTCTGTCTGTCTGTCTGTCTATCCATCCATAATCTACGGCAGTGGTTTGCAACCAGGCATCAGGTGTTCCTTAGTCCCCAAGGGACAGTTGGTGATGTATGGAGATATTTTAGGTCATGATGACTCTGGGGTGGAGGGTGTGCTTCTGGTATATGGTGGCTGCAGCCCCGGGATGCTGCTCAACACCCTACAGTGCACAGGACACCCCACCACAGATTAGCTTTCATCTTGCCTTAAATGTTACTACTGCTGAGGTCAAGTAACCCTGTCTTAGCATGTAAGATTTTGCCTATCCATTTACCTATCTATTTATCCATTCATTCATTCCTGTATACCTAACCTATCCATCCATCCTTATCTCTTATGTATCTATTCATTCATGCATCCACCCATATCTATCTATCTATCTATCTATCTATTTATCTGCCTACCTACCTATGGCAGTTGTTTACAACCAGGGAGATTTTATTCCAAGGAGATATTTGGCTATGTCTGGCAACATTTTTTTGGTTGTCACAAATGGGATGAATGTTACTGGCATCTGGTGGGTGGAGCCCGGAGATGCTGCTCAACACCCTACAGTGCACGGGACAGACTCACCACAGAGAATCCTCCATCCAGCCTTAAATGTCCCTAGTACTGAAGCCAAGAAACCCTATCTTAGTATGAAAATGTTGGTCTATCTATATACCTGCTTATCCATCCATCCATGTCTATCTACCTAACCTATCCATCCATTCATTCTTATCTCTTATGTATCCATCTATTCATCCATCCATCCATCTATCCATCCATTTATCCATCCGTATCTATCTGTCTATCTGTCTACTCATCTATCTAGCTAGCTAGCTATGGTAGTTGTTTGCAACCAAGGAGATTTTACTCCCAGGAGACATTTGGCTGTGTCTGGCAACATTTTGTGGTTATCACAGATGGGATGGATGCTACTGGCATCTGGTGGGTGGAGTCTGGGAACACTGCTCAACACCCTACAGTTCACAGGATGGCCCCATCACAGAGAATCTTCTAGCCGCAAATGTCCCTAGTGCCAAGGTTGAGAAACCCTGAGCTAGGTTCAAAAAAGGGCTAATATCTCTTTAATAAGCGTTTCAAAAAATAGAGGACCCAGATAGTAGAAGAAAGGTAAAATGGAGTCCAACTAAATTCACAGTGCAATGGTGGAGAACCCCTGGATTGTGCTGTCTTCAGCACTCAGTAGCTCGAGCAGGAAAGCCTCTCACCGTGGGTCCCTCCCCAGGGTAGGAGCAAAATCAGCGTCCAAGGTTTTCTTCTGCACAGTTGTGTCTGGCCTCCCAGGACTCTTTTCAATTCAGGAAAAGGGCTGAGATGCCTTTTCCCTGCCTGTATTTTATACTTTAGATGTCTGGGTGGTGCCCTGAAGAGCTTGCACAATCAATCCAGAAGAACCATGTACCCAATTTACCCAGGAATGCCTTCCAGCTTAGCAAATGTGCTGCCACATAGAGAACTGTTTTCCATTGAGTTTGGCATGGTGGAGGCAATTTTGAATGGATAACAGTATAAGAATGCAGTTCCAGTAAGATTTTTGAGTCATTCCATTAATGTCTCCATATAAATCCTAAATAAATTATAAACCATTATTTCTGTCACTTCATTCTTAGTAAATTCTGACTATATTCTTAGTAAAGTGTAATTGAACAAACCATGTGCATTTTGTCAAAGAGCAGGCTCTGCCCTGCTATTTAAAAATACAAATATTGAGCCAGGCGCAGTGGCTCATGCCTGTAATCCCAGCACTTTGGGAGGCCGAGGTGGGTGGATTGCTTGAGGTCAGGAGTTCAAGACCAGCCTGACCAATATGGTGAAACCCCGTCTCTACTCAAAATACAAAAATTAGCAGGGCGTGGTGGCCTATGCCTGTAGACCCAGCTACTCAGAAGGCTGAGGCAGGAGAATCATTTGAACCTGGGAGGCGGAGGTTGCAGTGAGCCGAGATCAGGCCACTGCACTCCAGCCTGGGTGACAGAGCGAGACTCCATCTCAAAAAACAAAAACAAAAACAAATATCAGAGCCTCGTTTCTTGAAGCTGAATCTCTCACGACGCACAGGCATCTGTGGCTTTGAGATTTGCTCAGTTGATTCTGATGACAACTGGGCTAGGGGTCACTGTTAATGGAAGCCTCAGAATGTTTACAGACACATGCTACCATACTCATTTTTGGATTCAAATTCCAAGGCACATTTAAATGTCCTTGCCTGTCCCACACCTGTTAAATTCCTTACCAAGTTACATTGACTTGATTCTCACTCATGGCCCACAAAACAGTGTATATGGTCATCGTTAATCATTGATTTTATTACAATGATTAGGTTGAATGTAATCACAACTGGGCTTATTTTAAAAGATCTATGACACTGTCTTAGACATGCCATTAGAAAAATGGAGTCTTGCCAGGTATGGTGGCTCATGCCTGTAATCCCAGCACTTTGGGAGACCAAGGCAGAAGGATCACTTAAGTCCAGGAGTTCAAACTCAGTCTGGACAACATAGCAAGATCCCTTCTCTACAAAATAAAAAATAAAAAAAACTCCATCCAGGCATATTGGTGTATTGTTGTAGTCCAAGCTACTCAGGAGGCTGAGATGGAAGTGTCCCTTGAGTCCAGGAGATCGAGACTACAGTTAGCTATGATTGCACCACTGCACTCCAGCCTGGGTGACAAACAAGATCTCAGTTCTTAAAAAAAAAAAAAAAAAAAGAAAGTGTGGTATTTAGGAAATATTAAGGCTCCCATTATAATGTATGTGTAATTGAGAATTCAATAGGGACAATTTTAAAAGTGAGAACTTTCTCAATCTTTTCACTGGATTATTCAACATATTAGTTCCAAATAACTAAAGGATACTTCAGTATTTATAAAACTCTTACATACATAATGAAGATTTTCCTATCATCCTTTCTAGTTTGCCTCTGTTAAACCTTTTTGTAATTATTAACTCGGCAGTGCTTGGACTTCATGGGGAAGAATGACACACCAGCCTTAAGGTTTTAGCTAGTGAGTGTTATTCAGCTTTAATTACAAATTCTAGAAAACCTGTTATACCAATAGGGCCAGCTTCTGAAGATCCCTATTTTAGCCTTAAAACTCACCTTGAAACTCTGGGCATAACCATAATTACATGACCTTATTAGAGTTGCTTTTCTGACTCTTGCCCAAAACTGGGATACAACAGCTTTAAAAAAAGAAATTGCCAAGAGTAGAAACTGTGTCTAAAGCATTTTCTCCAGGAATAATTTAACATCTTTATAAGGTTGACCCAGATTCATCACCATCTCCATGACTGTAGCATTTTATCTGATTTTGTTGTTACAATGACCTCTGTAATGACCACCATGCAAATACTTCATCCACACACACTTGCAGGAATGGGATTGACGTCTTTGACTACATTTCATGTCCTTGAACCCATGGTCAGGCCAGCCTAACATCAGATTCAACAGGGAGTTCTTATTTGCAGTCAATCACTTTCCACAACCTTCTCCAGGCTGTAAAAACCACTGGGCATTCTGCAATAGTAGCCACCTGAGCTGATGCATCACAGAAACACCTATTTTTGTGTTATTGCAGTGACCTAATGCCACACTAGAGCATTTGGGAAACTGACATCTTAATTGTTTTTCTTTTTTTTCTGTAGTTTTGATAGCAGAATCAAGGTGTTTGCCAATGGGACCCTGGTGGTGAAATCAGTGACGGACAAAGATGCTGGAGATTACCTGTGCATAGCTCGAAATAAGGTTGGTGATGACTACGTGGTGCTCAAGGTGGATGTGGTGATGAAACCGGCCAAGATTGAACACAAGGAGGAGAACGACCACAAAGTCTTCTACGGGGGTGACCTGAAAGTGGACTGTGTGGCCACCGGGCTTCCCAATCCCGAGATCTCCTGGAGCCTCCCAGACGGGAGTCTGGTGAACTCCTTCATGCAGTCGGATGACAGCGGTGGACGCACCAAGCGCTATGTCGTCTTCAACAATGGGACACTCTACTTTAACGAAGTGGGGATGAGGGAGGAAGGAGACTACACCTGCTTTGCTGAAAATCAGGTCGGGAAGGACGAGATGAGAGTCAGAGTCAAGGTGGTGACAGCGCCCGCCACCATCCGGAACAAGACTTACTTGGCGGTTCAGGTGCCCTATGGAGACGTGGTCACTGTAGCCTGTGAGGCCAAAGGAGAACCCATGCCCAAGGTGACTTGGTTGTCCCCAACCAACAAGGTGATCCCCACCTCCTCTGAGAAGTATCAGATATACCAAGATGGCACTCTCCTTATTCAGAAAGCCCAGCGTTCTGACAGCGGCAACTACACCTGCTTGGTCAGGAACAGCGCGGGAGAGGATAGGAAGACGGTGTGGATTCACGTCAACGTCCAGCCACCCAAGATCAACGGTAACCCCAACCCCATCACCACCGTGCGGGAGATAGCAGCCGGGGGCAGTCGGAAACTGATTGACTGCAAAGCTGAAGGCATCCCCACCCCGAGGGTGTTATGGGCTTTTCCCGAGGGTGTGGTTCTGCCAGCTCCATACTATGGAAACCGGGTCACTGTCCATGGCAACGGTTCCCTCGACATCAGGAGTCTGAGGAAGAGCGACTCCGTCCAGCTGGTATGCATGGCACGCAACGAGGGAGGGGAGGCCAGGTTGATCGTGCAGCTCACTGTCCTGGAGCCCATGGAGAAACCCATCTTCCACGACCCGATCAGCGAGAAGATCACAGCCATGGCGGGCCACACCATCAGCCTCAACTGCTCTGCCGCGGGGACCCCGACACCCAGCCTGGTGTGGGTCCTTCCCAATGGCACCGATCTGCAGAGTGGACAGCAGCTGCAGCGCTTCTACCACAAGGCTGACGGCATGCTACACATTAGCGGTCTCTCCTCGGTGGATGCTGGGGCCTACCGCTGCGTGGCCCACAATGCCGCTGGCCACACGGAGAGGCTGGTCTCCCTGAAGGTGGGACTGAAGCCGGAAGCAAACAAGCAGTATCATAACCTGGTCAGCATCATCAATGGTGAGACCCTGAAGCTCCCCTGCACCCCTCCCGGGGCTGGGCAAGGACGTTTCTCCTGGACGCTCCCCAATGGCATGCATCTGGAAGGCCCCCAAACCCTGGGACGCATTTCTCTTCTGGACAATGGCACCCTCACGGTTCGTGAGGCCTCGGTGTTTGACAGGGGTACCTATGTATGCAGGATGGAGACGGAGTACGGCCCTTCGGTCACCAGCATCCCCGTGATTGTGATCGCCTATCCTCCCCGGATCACCAGCGAGCCCACCCCAGTCATCTACACCCGGCCCGGGAACACCGTGAAACTGAACTGCATGGCTATGGGGATTCCCAAAGCTGACATCACGTGGGAGTTACCGGATAAGTCGCATCTGAAGGCAGGGGTTCAGGCTCGTCTGTATGGAAACAGATTTCTTCACCCCCAGGGATCACTGACCATCCAGCATGCCACACAGAGAGACGCCGGCTTCTACAAGTGCATGGCAAAAAACATTCTCGGCAGTGACTCCAAGACAACTTACATCCACGTCTTCTGAAATGTGGATTCCAGAATGATTGCTTAGGAACTGACAACAAAGCGGGGTTTGTAAGGGAAGCCAGGTTGGGGAATCGGAGCTCTTAAATAATGTGTCACAGTGCATGGTGGCCCCCGGTGGGTTTCAAGTTGAGGTTGATCTTGATCTACAATTGTCGAGAAAAGGAAGCAATGCAGACACGAGAAGGAGGGCTCAGCCTTGCTGGGAACTTTCTTTTGTGTTTACATCATGCCAGAGGCTTCATTCAGGGTATCTGTGCTCTGACTGCAATTTTTATTTTTTTGCAAATGCCACTCGACTGCCTTCATAAGCGTCCATAGGATATCTGAGGAACATTCATCAAAAATAAGCCATAGACATGAACAACACCTCACTACCCCATTGAAGATGCATCACCTAGTTAACCTGCTGCAGTTTTTACATGATAGACCTTGTTCCAGATTGACAAGTCATCTTTCAGTTATTTCCTCTGTCACTTCAAAACTCCAGCTTGCCCAATAAGGATTTAGAACCAGAGTGACTGATATATATATATATATTTTAATTCAGAGTTACATACATACACCTACCATTTTATATGAAAAAAGAAAAACATTTCTTCCTGGAACTCACTTTTTATATAATGTTTTATATATTTTTTTTCCTTTCAAATCAGACGATGAGACTAGAAGGAGAAATACTTTCTGTCTTATTAAAATTAATAAATTATTGGTCTTTACAAGACTTGGATACATTACAGCAGACATGGAAATACAATTTTAAAAAATTTCTCTCCAACCTCCTTCAAATTCAGTCACCACTGTTATATTACCTTCTCCAGGAACCCTGCAGTGGGGAAGGCTGTGATATTAGATTTACTTGTATGCAAAGTTTTTGTTGAAAGCTGTGCTCAGAGGAGGTGAGAGGAGAGGAAGGAGAAAACTGCATCATAACTTTACAGAACTGAATCTAGAGTCTTCCCCGAAAAGCCCAGAAACTTCTCTGCAGTATGTGACTTGTCCATCTGGTCTAAGGTGGCTGCTTCTTCCCCAGCCATGAGTCAGTTTGTGCCCATGAATAATACAAGACCTGTTATTTCCATGACTGCTTTACTGTATTTTTAAGGTCAATATACTGTACATTTGATAATAAAATAATATTCTCCCAAAAACCGGGCAGTGATGACAATGCTATTTTCAAGGACAAAAGAGGGTCACATGAATTTGGGTTTCCATCAGAGCAGTTGAAAAAACTGCTTTCATTCACTTTCTCTCAATGATTAGCTTCTCTACACATTTTTAACAGGCAAGGAAACTGAGTCAAAGGCAATGCTTCTGATGACAGATTTGGCAGGCAGGAAGGCAGGGTTTGAGTGTCACTTGCATGTAGTGACAATTTCAGTATGCAGCAAGACAGTGTGGGGACTGAGAAGCAGTGCTCTAGGAAATCCTTCAGGATTTTTCTTTTTTAATTTTTGTCAAAGTGACATCTGGAAATACATGTACTGGTGTTCCACAAATATGCAAAACTGTCCTTCTTTTGCTTCCCCTGAGAGGAAGGAAAAAGGCAAACAAGATAAACATATGGGAAAAATATGACTGTCAGCATTTCAAGAAATGCACTGTCGCCAATTGTTAAAGAATGTTGGTCATTGAAACTAAAGAATGCATTTTTTTTTAACTCTGTGGGAGGCATAGAGCCTGTCTCTCATTCATGAATCCACTTATTTGCTTAAATATGTCTGCACAGCCCTTACTGTGTGCTGGATATCAAGAGAGGCCTGAGGAGGCAAAGAGGTGGAGGAGGAGGTGGTGCTTGGAGTGTTTATCCTCAATAGACAGGCTCTTCAGATGGTGCAGGGTCTCTCAAAATGCACGTGAATGACATTTGGGGCTGGATGATTCTCTGGGCTGGGGTGTCCTGTGTAGGGTGTTGAGCAGCATCCCTGGGCTCTACCCGCCAGATACTAGTACCCTCCCACCCCCCCAAAATTGTGATGACCAAAAATGTCTCTGGACATTGCCAAATGCCCCTTTAGGGGGTGCAAACTTGCTCCTAGCTGAGAGCCACTGACATAAAGGATAGATTAGATTGGTAGATAGATAACTGACAGATGACTGATATAGATAGATAAGTGATACATAGATGGTAGATAGATGACAGATAGATAAATGATTGATAGATATAAAGTGATAGATGATAGGTTGATAATAGATATGGATAGGAGACATAAATAGATAAGGATTGATACAGATAGATGATTTATAGATATAAATAGATAATAGATGTGGAAAGGAGTAAGATAGGTAGATAGATAGATAATAGATGGTTGGATGGATGATAGATAGATAGATAGATAAATGATGGATGGTTGGATGGATGATAGATAGATAGATAAATGATGGATGGTTGGATGGATGATAGATACACAGATAGATAAAGGATGGATAGTTGGGTGGATGATAGATAGGTATATAGATAAATAGATGATGGATGTTTGGATGAATTATAGATAGATGACAGATAATAAATGGTTGAATGGATGATCAATAGATGGATAGATACATAGACTGATGATAGAAGGTTGGGTGAATTAGATAGGTAATTGGGTAGATGACAGAGGGGTAGATAGAAAAATAGATGATGGCTGGTTGGATGGGTGATAGATGGATGGATAATAGATAGATAGATAGATAGATACATAGATACATAGATAGATAGATACATAGATACATAGATAGATACATAGAGATAGATAGATAGATAGATAGATAGATAGATAGATAGATAGATAGATAGATGATAGATAGATGATAGATAGATAGATACATACATACATAGATGATAGATAGATATAGATAGATGATAGATAGATATAGATAGATGATAGATGATAGATAGATAGATATAGATAGATAGATAGATACATACATAGATACATAGATACATAGATGATGGATGACTGGATGGGTAATAGAGTTTCTCATACTGAGGATTTCTCAGCCTCAGCACTATGGACATCTGGGGCTGGAGAATTCTCTGTGGTGGGACTGTCCTGTGCACTGTAGGGTGTTGAGCAGCATCCCTGGGCTCCACCCACCAGATGCCAGGAGCATCCCCCACCCCAGTGTGATAATAAAAAATGTCTCTAGACATAGCCACATTCTCCCCATGAGGCTGTACCGTCCCTGGTTGGAAAACACTGTGCTAGGTAAATACATGCAGCAAAGGGTTTTAGAAACACGTTCATTTGGACAGCCTGCTTCAGCGCATGATGTGGAAACTGAGATCTGAGGAGGTAAATTCTCCTAGGTGTAGATAATGTTTCTGCAGGACATACCTTGGTGCAATTTTACCTGGAAAAAAATGGTAAAAACATCCTCTCAACCCAAACTTCTGCGTTCACATGACGTGATGGGCTGAAGAGGCGTTTGAAAACATTAAAAGTGGTTCAGAGGGCATTCAGATTCTAGAGGATTAAAAAACCAGGTGGGATTGTAGTCCCATTAAGAAAGAGCTACATTTTGATGACTGAGATAACATTTTTACGGAGTCAAGAATAGAAGAATGGCTGGGCAGAATGATATGGACAAATGGGAGGACGTGTTCTCCTGGCGGCAAAAACATCATGAAGAAAGTTTGAGCCTCAAGCAAGGAGACCTTGGGTCTAGTGATAGATAAAACGTAATAGTGGTGCAGGCCCATAGTCACAGCTACTCAAGAGGCTGAGGTAGGAGGATCACTTGAGCCCAAGAGTTTGAGGCTGCTGTGAGCTATGATCACACCACTGCACTACAGCCTGGGTGATAAAGAGACCCTGTTTCTGAACATTAAAAAGTAATAATTTTTTAAAAACAATAGACATATTTGGACTAGAGTCTAAAATGTGTTTCATTTGGGGTTGAACGTGGTAGGATATTGTAATTGGCTGAATAACATTCTGCAAAAGAATCATCTCTACCTGGAACCTGTCAGTGCAACCTTATTTGGAAAGAGTCTGCAGATGTGATCACGTGAAGGATCTGGAAATGAGATTATTCTGAATAAGGATGGGTCCTAAATGCCATAAGTGTCACTATAAGAGACAGATGAGGGGACACAGACACAGAGGGGGAGGTCACGTGGAGACAGAGACAGAGACTGGAGTAACATGGCCACAAGCCCAGGGATTCCTGGAGTCCCCAGGAGCTGGAAGAGGCAGGAAGGATCCTCCCCTAGAACATCCAGAGGGAACTGCATACAATTGTAGTGTATTGAGCAGTGGCCCCCAAAATATATGCCCATATTCTGACTCCCAGAACTGGGAAATGGGACCTTATTTGGGAAATACGGTCTTTGCAGGTATAATTAAGGTAAAGCTCTTGAGATGAGATCATCCTGGATTAGATGGGCCTTAAATCCAATGACAGGTGTCTGTTTAAGAGACAAAAGAGGAGGCACAGACACAGGAGAAGGCCACGTGGAGATGGAGGCAGAGACTACAGTGATGCCCAGGGATGCCTGGAGCCACCAGGAGCTGGGAGAGGCAGGAAGGATCCTCCTCTAGAGCCTCCAGAGGGAGCATGGCCCTGAGACACCTTGATCTCAGACTTCTGGTCTCCAGAGCTGGGAGAGAGTTCATTTCTTTTAAGCCCCTATTTTGAGGTGATTGGTTACAGACGCCCTAAGAAATAAATGCAAATATTTAAAATTTTCTTGTAGGGATGGTTATAATGAGAGGTACTTAGCACCTCATGACTTAGGTAAAATAAGAGCCATTTAAACCAGTTTGTCCAGAACACGAAGGTGTGTGATTTGAGCGGATCATTAAACAGAATCACATATGGCTGTATCATTGTTTGTAAATACTATAATAACTAGAAGATAGTTGTTGTTTTTCTCCCTAAATGGATAAGTTCTAACATCTGGTATATGTGCTTGTAAATCTGTGGACGCAAGCAAAATCCCTAGCTAACAGTCCATTGTCACCATTTAATTACTCTCAGGCCCTCACAGAAAAACAAAACTTCAACCAGGCTCTAGTCCTTGAAGTCTGGTTTGTAATTGCAAAGGCAGCTCTTGTTTCAATGAAGCTTGGCTGAATGTGGGACAAGGTGAGGAAGACCCCAACCCTGCTGCTGAATTCAATCTGCAAGACACTGAACCCCACAAGATCCTTTTCTGCACTTTTGTCATTTAAGACTCAAGTCTCACCTGTAATCCCAGAACTTTGGGAGACCAAGGCCTGCAGATTGCTTGAGTCCAGGAGTTCAAGACCAGCCTGGGAAACATAGCAAGATCCCATCTCTACAGAGAATACAAAAATTAGCTGGGCGTGGTGGTGCACGCCTGTAGTCCCAACTACTCTGGAGACTGAGGTAGGAGAATCACTTGAGCTCGAGAGGTTGAGGCTGTAGTAAGCCAAGATCGCACCACTGCACTCCAGCCTGGGTGACAGAGCAAGACGGTCTCCAAAAATAAGAAAAGGATCCAAGTCTTTTGGAGGTGGAAGTTCAGTAACAGATTAATGATGAAACTAAGAGGGGTAGTGTTAGTGAGTTCCTGGATGGCCAGCACAAACTGACTCTGTTTTGGAAAAAAAAACAAACGTTGGTTTACCTTCATCCTGAGAGGCTGTTCAGCTTCCTTTTTAGCAGTATTTTTTTTTGTGTGTGTTCTAATTGTTAGAACACAAGAAACCTTTGGTTCTTGTTGGCTTTATGTTATCATCTCCTGGATTGATTTAAACATCCTCATGTCCAAGTGTCTTCATTTCCTGGGACTGAGATTGCAAATGACCACAGAACTGGTGGCTTAAAACAACAGGAATTGATTATCTCACAGTTCTGGAGACCAGCAGTCTGAGGTCAAAGTGTGGGCAGAGCTGCACTCCCTCTGGAGGTTCTAGGGGAGGATCCTTCCTGCCTCTCCCAGCTCCTGGAGGCTCCAGGAATCCCTAGGCTTGAGGCCGCATCAATTCACTGTCTGCCTCCATCTCCATGTGGCCTACTCCTCTCCGTGTCTCCTGTTCTGTATCTTAGAAGGACACCTGTCATTTGATCTAGGGCCACACTAATCCAGGATGATCTCTTCTTGAGATCCTTGATTTAAGTATACCTGCAAAGCCTTTATTTCCAAATAAGGTTCCATTGACAGGTTCTGGGGTTAGGATGTGGACATATCTTTTTGGGAGACTATGGTTCAATCCATTTGTATCCAGTTCCTTCTGGAGGCTTTAAGGGAGGACCCTTCCTGCCTCTCCCAGCTCCTGTGGGCTCCAAGCATCCTTGGGCTTGTAGCCACATCACTCCAGTCTCTGCCTCCATCTCCATGTGGCCTTCTCCTCTATGTCTCCTCTTCTGTCTCTCTCTCTCTCTCTTTTTTTTTTTTTTTTTTTGAGACGGAGTTTCGCTCTGGTTGCCCAGGCTGCAGTGCAGTGGCGCAATTTCTTTTCACTGCAACCTCCACCTCCCAGGTTCAGGCAATTCTCCTGCCTCAGCCTCCCAGTCCTCTGTCTCTTATAAGGACATGTGTCCATAGATTTAGGGCTCATCTAATCCAGGATGATCTCATTTTGAGATACTTCAGTCAATTATATCTTATCTAAATAAGTTCACATTTATAAGTTCCAGAGGTTATGACATAGACATGTCTTTGGGGGCCACCATTCCACCTGTTACACCAGACTCTGACCTACAAATCAGAATCTCTGAGAGAGAAGCCTGGGTGAGTACAAAGTGCAGCAAGAATGTGATGAGGAAGCGGCATCTTTAGCGCTGGAACTCATTTGTTCCTGAAGTGGTTTGGCAAAACTATGCTGTGATTCATCACATATTTCTTATGATTTAACCCTCTGTGAGGCAACCTATTGTGCTAATTTGTGCCACATTGTGTGGTGCCTCCCCCCATGAAGACATTAGAACCTTGGTGTGGTGTTGAAATTCTTCATGCTTCTGTTTTCAAATTTGTGGAAAAGAGGAAACTTATAGGACACTTACCTCATAAGGCCATTGTGAAAATAGAAGATGAAATTCTCAGAACAAATCCTGTCCAATCACAAGTACTCAGTATATGTTGGTTATTTTCATATTTATTGCTGTCATTTCTCCAGTACTTTGAAGAGCAATGGTTTCCAAAGTGTGTTCAAGTTAAGCATCACAACCACTCTTGGGAGAGTTGAATTCTGAAGAAGCGTGCTTAGATATGACCACTGTAATAGTGTAGGATAGGAGCACTGGTATAGGTCCAATCCTACACCATCCAACTTCAGCTGCAGCTTATGCATCCTAAGCCATGTAGCAGAACCAAAACTAGAAACCAAAACTAGAACCAACGTGTGTGCTGTGCTGTGTTGTGCCTAACCATGGAGCTTTGGGAAAACATGGCCGATCAAACAAGGTTTTGAGTGGATGGGACACTTGGGAAAACATGGCCAATTAAACAAGGCTTTGAGTGGATGAGGAGCCTTGGAAAAGCATGGCCGATCAACAAGGCTTTGGGTGGATGGAAAGTCTTGGGAAAACATAGCTGATCAAACAAGGCTTTGGGTGGATGGGAGACTTGGGAAAACATGGTTAACCAAACAAGGCTTTGAGAGGATGAAAAGCCTTGGGAAAACATGGCCAATCAAACAAAGCTTTGAGTGGATTAGGAGCCTTGGAAAAACATGGTCCCTGAAACAAAACTTTGAGTGAATGAAGAGCCTTGGGAAAACATGGCCAATCAAACAAGGCTTTGGGTGGATAGGGAGCTTTGGGAAAACATGGCTGACCCAATAAGATTTCAAGTGAATGAGACACAAGCTTGAATTTAGGTCCTGTTCTTTAATAGCTGTGGTAGTGTAGATGTCATCTACTTAAACTTCTGTTTCTTTGTGTGTGTCAAATGGGGATGACACCACTCACTTTACTGGGCCATTGGGAAAACCACTGCATATAGCTGGTGGGACAATACTTGAAAGTTCCATTAAAAAGAAGAAGAAAAACACTGAAGCTGTGTCCACTCCCTGGTAGGGTAGCATAAATTATCTGAAAGAAAAACGCACCTTTTTTGATTTAGAAAACACTCTATGATGCTTTCTAATTAGGTAAATAGAAAAAACTTCAGGGGCTAAATAGTCAGAGTATTTTCAGTCAAGGGGAATTACTATATGGTGTTGTCTGCAGAGGGAAAGGAAGGGCTGAGGAGCCCAACTAGAGCAGTAGGCACCCCAGAGAGTGAGTTGCAGAGTGAAGATATATCAGTTGTGGCTGCAACGTTGCTGCCCAAGGCTGAAACAGAGGAGATGCACCCACCTTCCATTCCTCCCACTTCTCCTCCAAACTCCTGCTAACCTGTCCCGTTGCTGACTTCAGTAACAAGCCGGCTAATAGAAGCTCTGTTGGGGATGTCCTCCTTGCCATGCAGAGCTGAAGATATACAGGAAGTAGACCAGGGAAACGGGTGACAGGAAAGCTGGTATAGAAGAGAACCACTACTCACAATGCCTGGTTGAAGACATTTGTCTAGTTTCTTCAGTGATGTGTGCACATTGACCTGGTCAGTGCCTGGAACATGGTAGGTACTAAAAAATGTCTTGAGTGGCTATAATAAAGGTATTTGAATTTTCTCTTTGGCTGGGAGATGATTATGAAGTTGACTTTATTTTGTCTTCCTCTGGGGAAAGACTTGAATTCTGAGATTTATGGCAGTAATAAGGATCACGTGGAAAATTCCTTCTTAATTTCTTCCCACTTATGCACAATTTTCATTCTCCAATATTTGCATAACTTTGGTAAAGTTCTGTGACACAAAGCAACCTTGGGTTGGTGGTGTGTTGGGACATGAAGAAAGATGGCTGCTTTCTCTTCTGTTGATGAAGACTTTGAGAGGGAAAAACAACAACCTGAATAAACGTAATATAAAGATCTGAGAGATTATCAAAATCCAGATGAAGAAGGTAAACAGTGCCTGTGGACAATTTGAAGTACTGGGAAAGACGCAAATCTGCTTGACACTCAACTTGACTCAGTGTATGCCGTCATTTAATTAAGGATAGTCCCTGGAAGGCTGGCAAAACTGGAAATCCTTAGATTGGGGTATAAAACTCTTATCTCACATCTGCCACATCATGGGTTCTCAAAAATAAGGATGCTCCTTTCCCACTATCATCTTTTCTTTGATTCCAGGAAGACATCCACTGCCATTTAACCCAATGTTATGCTTATCTGCTGGGTATCTTCAGGGATACAATTTTTTAGGTTTTTGTGATGCTTGTAGAATGCCATAAGGATAGGAAATGATTCCTGCCCTTATTATCTCTCCCTTCCCACCTGAAACCCACTAAAATGAACTACAGCATGTAAGAAAAGCAAGGGTGATCTTCATACGAGCTTTTCATAGTAGCCCAATTCTGTGCACATGTGGGAAAGTGAGTAGAACCATGATGCAAACATCCATGATATTGTCTAAGCTTTTTACGACCAAGGGACCTTTGAGAACAGTGTGGAAATTCTACGTATTCCTTTACTCTTTATATCTGTTCTATGGTAGGGTCCCACCATAACTGTCACTGTTGATTTTCTTTATACTCCAATGTCTTTTTTTCTTCCTCAACTTTTATTTACCCAATTTTCTTCTTTTTCTATCTTCAGTCCAGTCTTTTCTCTCTTCCTTCTTGAATCTCACTAGCTTCAACCATAACTTTTGTATATTAAGGGATTTTACTTATGTTTCTAACTTTTTCCTGAGTTCCGTTTCTCCTTGTTTTTCTGCAACTTGCTGCCTCTCTCTCTCTCTCTCTACTCACTAGAATCTTCCACTGTGTTCCAAACTGCATTCACCATCTGGGACAAATTAGATCATGTTCCCAATGAGCTGCTTCCTCAGATAAGAAGGAAATTATACAGATTCACTCATGACCATATGACATGTTTAGACCAGTGAAATGTAAGTGGATATGATGTAAATTTTATCCAAGCGGAGGACTCAAGACATTCCTTAACCCTGTACCTCCTGCTTTCCACCATGAGGGCAGCAGGAAATGTTTATTTTGGTTCTAAAATAGGAAGCCAGCCCGGCTGAACCCAGCAGAACCCAAATGAGCTGTAGCTGACCTGCAGCCTTCCTATCACACAAGCACATTTATTTTTGAATTGGAGTATTTGTTACTGCAGCAGAAGCTGACGTATACACCATCTTTCTTCCAAATTTAGCTTTTCCTCCTTTGCTATTTCTGTTAATGCCACCACCTCTTTTAGTTCATAAACCTAGAAGGTTTTATGACACTTACTCTCTCTTGCTTTCCTTTCAATCACTCACCAAGCTATGTTGAGATACCTTTGTAACATAGATTTTATCCTTCTATTTCTCCCTATTCCTGGTCTATCACTGCTCTGGTGCTGATACCAAGTTTGAGATCTCACTTGGATTATTGCTGATGTTGCCTACTAAAGTCTTCACCTTAATGCATTCAACACACAATACCACTAAGCTAGTCTTCTGCTCTAGAGTTCCAGTCGTGCTACTTCAGTCAAAAATCCTCAGATTGGATCTTCAAATTTACATAATAAACTCCATTACTTTGGATTAGTAAACAAGGGCTTCAGCTACCTTTCAAGTCTTCCATTTCATTTTTTACTCCATCTTTTAACACAAGAAGGATTCTTACTGTCACCCAAACATTTGTGACCTTCTATCACAGACTTTTCTCACCATCACTATCATCATCATCATCATCATCACAACCATCACAACCATCACTATCTTCACCATCATCATTGATATCATCATCATCATCCTGTTTATCAACTGCAAGGCCACTCCTCTTACTCCTCTCTCCCTTTGGCCATTGCACTTTCAGACCATGCAGGCTTAGACTGGACATCAGCAGAGGTAAAATTTTGCAAAAGCTTCCCTTTGGAAATAAAGCTTTGCCTTTTTGAAACATGCTTGGTAAACTAGAAATGAAAATCATACACCTTGTAAAAGATTTCTTTGTCTTTCTTACTCTCACTGTGCTCTCAGAATTCAGTCAACATTTACTGAGACATAGCATGGGAAAAGCACTGAGTCAGACAGTGAAATGAAAAGTGAATTGCATGGGATTCCTGTATCCCAGTGAACTTACAACACAAGTTGTAGATTCAAACATTAATTGTAACATGATAAGATAAGCATCAAATGATGTATGTACAAAGGACAAAGATTATGAAAACAATTAGATGAGAATTATCAGTTGTTGATAAATGTAAAAATAATGGTACTGGTTAATTTTCTTTTTTTGAAAGTTTATTTTATTAATATATTTTTTTCAGAAGCTGGGTATGGGGAGGGTCTTCCAGGCTCGGTGAGCAGCTATGTGTATAAATCTCAGGTGTATCATTTTCTATCTCCTGTCTTTATCCCTTCACACATTTATGGCCTTTGACCTTTCTATGATGGTAATTTAAAAACTAATATTCCCTGTTATACCACTTTCTCCTACATTCCTAACTTTTACTGCCTCTAGAATTCTCAAAAACTGCCTTTGCTCATTATATATGTCACCCAAATGACTTGGGTCCTCCCTCTGCCCTTCACTTAAACATGCCGGTAGAATGATTTTGGTACTCTCCCAAAGACTACAGAAAGCCCATAGCTACGTCTTATTCTGAGGTGCTTCAGCGGGAGAAAGGTGAATAATTGTTCTCATAGCCACTGGGTTGCAATGTGCCTCCTCTTGCTTCAATCTCCAGCTTCCGGCAAAATTCTCCATCAACTCTACCTGCCAACGTATGACCTTGGAAGCCTTCTGTCTCAATGACTGGCTAAATTTGTCCCAATCTCAAATTCATCTTCTCTCCTTCATCTTCCAAATTCAATACTGATGATAATAATTGGTATCTATGTAGAGTCTTGACAGTCTTGGCCAGTTTCCATATATTACTTATATGATTATCACAACCACCCTGCAAAGTTGGTGCCAATACCACTGCTCCCATTTTACATAGCAGGAAGTTGAGGCACAGTGAGTTTGAACAGCTTGCCTTTGGTCATTCAGTTCTAAGATGGTACAATTACTATTCCATCTTCCTACCTTCTTAATGAGAACTTTAAATCTAGAAAGTCTGTGCTTTATATTCATGTTACTCTTCTGTTCTATGAGAACTTCAGAACCTAGGAAGTTTCTGCTCTACATTCCATCGTCTTAACCTCTGTACAACCTTGTCACATGAACATGGGATAGAAGATAATGAAAGGCAATATCATACAGGACGGGGCATATGGGGACAATAAAACTTCAAATATCACCACTCCTTAAAGCAATGGAAATATCAAATCCTGATAAATCTCCTCATCAGTGGTTCTTAATTTTCTATGCACTTTGAAATCATCCTAACAGTTGAATAAATCTGATGTCTGATAACATCTCTCTCTTCCCCTTACCCCACTGTTAGCAATTCAGATTTAATTAGTTTAGGGAATGTTTTGGGTGTTGGTATTTGTGCAAGCTCCCTGTGATTCTAATGATCAGCCAAGATTGAGAACTTCTGTTCTAGCTTGCGTCTCTGTAGACTTCACTCTACCTCCTTACTTTCATTCTAAGAACTTTAAATCCAATCTTGCTTGAAGCTCCAAAATTTTGTTCCCCCTAATGGTAGCAGTAAACCTTCAAATTCCAATCACTATGCTGAGCTGAGCCATCAACATCCTTACTTTGCCTGAAGCTGCTCCGTGCACACCAGCACTGGGACACACTCCAACCTTTGCAAAGTCAAAAAGTCTCATTGACATTTTAGTTTACTCCCCCAAAAGAACAATTTTCTTTCCAAATGGAATTATTTGGCACCTTAGTGCACTGGTTTAAATAGTATTTTTTCCTTCTAAAGAGAAACTAGCCTCAGAATATATGTTATTTGAGCCATTTTAAAAATAATTATTAGTCTGGGATAAGTAGATAGATAGAATATATAGTATATAATATAAAACATATATAAATATAAAATATAAGTATAAAATTACATGTATGTGTATGAGTATGTGTGTGTATGAATAGATTCAAGATTGAGGGACTCATTTTTGAGACTACTATTAAATCAATTTAAAAATAACCTGCTAACTCCTTTATTACACAAAACACTTACCCAAATCTCACACTGTAATTACTGCTGCCTGTTTTAGTCCACACCATAAAAATAGCATACCTTGCACCTTTAGGATTCATTAAACCCAGTTAAAGAATTTCATTTGAGCGTGTCTGTCATCTGTTTATAAAAAGCTTCCTATGTGTAAAAGATAATATTCACACTCGTGAATATTATCCAACTTCTTGGACACATCTTAATGTGGCCTGAATTGTTCATTCTTATTTTAAAAGTCTTTTTCTATTTCTCTTTGGAAGTTATGGAATAACGGATGGAGAAATGAAGAGATGGGATTCCAAGTGGAGAGATGGATAATCCAAACAGTCACATGTAGGAGGGAAAACATAATTTGGGGGACATTTTCAAGCACAAATAATAAATTAAAAAGAAATCTTGGTTATTTTTTGTTTGACACATTCCTCCCTTTTGAGTGCAAAAGAAAACGTGTTAAAGAAGCAGTTCTGCCATAATGTAGCCTGGACCTACATCTGACTCCCAGTAATTGAATTGCCCAGTTCCTTGACCTGCAACATTGATGGTGATGCAACTGCCCTTAGGCAGAAGTGGCTACCTGTCCACCAAGCGCCACGCACTGCCTGCCATATTGAATGTAGAGCCCGAGGCAAAGACTACATTTCCCATGCTCCCTTGCTCTGAGGTGGAGTCATGTGATGGATTCCCGCCAATGGGGTGATGTGATGAATTCCCATCAATGGTGTGTATCCTTTCTAGGCTCAGGAGTAAAGAAGCAAGGATGCTTTTCTACCTCTCTGTTCTCATTCCCCACTCAATAAAGGGATTATAAGGCACTAGGAGATGGGGAAGTCAAGGTGGGAAGAACTTGAGTTCTTGAATGAATTCAGAGCACCTTCAGTGGGTGTCCACAAAGGCTATTATCATACTATACCTTATCTTCTTATCCTCACTGCTGCCATACCTCTTGAGAAACACTCTTGCTCTTGACATCAGAAAGCAATATTTATCAAGGTATGCCTCTGTTAGACTGAGGTTTATTTTACCCATAGTATATTTCCACAAAGCCACAAAATATTGTCATGTTTAAATGAAATAATATTTGTGAAAGGCTCCCCTAGAAATGATACATAAATACCATCTATTATTGTTTTGAGGATGATGATTATTATTTCTTTGATGCAATGGTATTAATAGCATAACTCCAATTTACACAATGAATTATAATTTTGTAAAAGCATTCCCTTATACTGCCATTTAAAGTGTATAACAATACTGTAGGCTGAACATTATTTCTTTATTCCAGATTAGGGTACTAGGGTTCATGGGATTATGTACCAACTGAAGTTCTCCCCACAAGTAAGTGATAGAGAAATGTCGTCTGCAGCCCAGGCAAGTGTCCCTGATACAATTTAGTTGGATTAGTAATCATAGCATACATTACTATTTTCTACAAGTCCCTATTCACAATCTTAAGACTCTTAGCCCTCTTTATCATTTAAGAGATTTCTAAACAAGTATATTTTATGTTTTAAAAAAGCCATAAAGAGGTTGGGGAATAGTGAAGCATTGTTAGTGGAATCTAGCTTCAACTTTCTGTTACAAAAAAGAAATATGGACATGTGGCTTTTGGAAGAAAAAAAGCAAAGCTATTTTTCATTAATGTCCAGCAACGTGAATTTTAAGACAATAAGAAAAAACAAGCAAACGAAAAATCTAAGAGTTTCCATGTAAAACAGAAGGCTCACACAGTCTTTTTTCATTATTTTATGTTATATAAGCTTTTGTGAAATATGTCAACATAATGCAATCATACATTTTCTGGGCCTGGCTGAGGGGTTGAAGTTTATAGTTTTTCCTCAAGATTTGGCTTTGAATCATTATAAAAATAGCTTATGTGTATAAACATTTTCTATCTTCCTTTCTGGATGATGGTAGGAGGTTGAGGTTCATTTTAAGTAACTACTTAAAGGAAGAGATAAAAAATGATTTTCAGATGACTGGATTAAAACCCACTGCAGTTTTAGTTTTTTATTGTTGATTCTGGAAAAGTGAGACTTTTATTAGGCAAGTATTTAAACTAATAGGAAAAAAAATAACCACCGATATTTTTCTACAGAAAATACTGCATTTAATACATTCTCAAACAGAGAAAGATAATCTGTCTTGATATCCTCCTTGCTGAAACAAGAGCAGGCACAAAAATCCACCCTGGAGCCAGATGGCTGGAGGACAAGGGGGAGTAGGAGGAGGAGGAGGAGGAAGAGGAGGAAAGGAAGAGGAAGAATAGGAGGAGAAGGAGAAGGAGAAAGAAGGAGGAGAAGGAGAGAAGGAGGAAAAGGAGGAAGAAGAAGAGGAGGAGGAGAAAGAGGGGGAGAAGGGGAGGGAAGAGGAAACGGAAGAGGAGAGGGAGGAGACAGGAAGAGCATATCCCTTTGTGGCTATCAAATTAGGAGTTGTTAAAATGACAGCAATTCTTGGGAAGCGTGGAGGTAAAATGTGCACTCTCATAGGCTGGCGTAGTGACAATATAAATTGAAAAAAACTCTTTTAAGGGCATTTAGGAAGGAAAATCAGCCCCTGTTTGGAGAGGAAAAACAAGTTTCCAGCATTTTCACACACATAGCTGGAACTAGCCTCTGTCTTTGTGAAAAGCCTTTATTTCATAGTGTAACTGTTATAAATAACAAGACATAGAAATATATTAGAATATGATATTCTATATAATATAATATATATTTGAATAGAAAAGAATGAGTAAATAAAAATTATTTGCAATCTTATTCCTCAAAGATAAATATTCTGAACATGCCCAGATTTTGGTTAGTGTGTATGCATACTATGTAATTGCAGTTTGGATTATAAATCAGATCATGTGGTTTAAAGTTCACCTCCGCCCCCAAAACCCCAATATTTGATTTGCATAGCTCAACATCAGTCAGCCTCATCCTAGGGATGTATAGATGTGTCACTCAGTATTTAATCCTGTCTTGGGGGATATCTAGACTGTTTCACAACTTTGCCCACCTCTGCAAAGAATCCCCATAGTCTCTGCAATTCTGAGATATGGAATGGCCACAGTGAAGTGCACGAGCATATTTAAGGCTCTTGCAAAACATTTCCAAAATGCCTTTCAAACAGATTTTTCCAATTTATATTGTCACCATGCCAGCCTATGAGAGTGCACATTTTACCACCATGCTTCCCAAGAATTACTATCATTTTAACAACTTGTAATTTGATAGCCACAAAGCGGTATGCTCTTCCTGTCTCCTCCCTCTCCTCTTCTCTTTCCTCTTCACTCTCCTCATTCTCCTCCTCCTGCCTCCTCCTCCTCCTCCTCTTCTTGCAGGAGCACAAATAATAATTAAAAAGAAATCTTGGTTATTTTTTGTTTGGGTGTTGATATTTGTGCAAACTCCCTGGCAATTCTAATGTTCAGCCAATATTGAGAACTGCTGTTCTAGCTTGTGTCTCTGTAGACTTCACTATATCTCCTTACTTTTATTACAAGATGAAATCTTAGACTGAATCTTTAGATGCGATCTTAACTCCAACCTCTCATTGCCCCAAATGGTAGCAGTAAACCTCCAAGTTCCAATCACTATGCTGAGTTGAGTCATCAACATCCCTACTTCGCCTCAACTTCTTTTATGCACACCAGCACTGAGACACACCTCACCTTTTGCAAAGTCACCTGTCTCAATGACCTCCTCCTCCTCTTCCTCCTCCTCCTTCTTCTTCCTTCTTCTTCCTTTCTTCTTTCCTTCTCCCCCTCCTCTTTTTACTCCTCCTCCTCCCGACCCCCTTCTTCTTTGCCAAACTACCTAATTTGGCCATCTCTTGGAAGAATTTTATTTTTTGTTTTGTCCTTACATTTCATTTTTTAAAGTTTTAACTGACATAGGATAATTTAGGGGGTACGTAGTGATGTTTTGATACATATGATGAATACTGATCACATTAGGGTAATTAGCATATTCATCATCTCAAACATATATCATTTCTTTGTGTGGGAAACATTCAGTTCCCTCTTTCTAGCTATTGGAAACTATATATTTGTGTTGCTATAGTCACCCTACAAGGATATAGAACACTATAACTTATTCTTCCTATCTAGCTGTAATTTTGTATCCTTTATCTACTGAGCTGCTCAGCCTTGGTTTGCTGAGCAGTAAGAATTAATCTACATAGCGAGCCTTAAATATAGCAAATACATAAGAAGGCATTAATATTGCTCTAAATATAAAAAATACTTTGTTCACAGTTACCATTTTTCTTTCTATTTTGTTTATGGAACTGCATTTTTGGAAGGTACAGTAGTGTTAAATTATTTGTAGCTGTATCTTTCATTTTTTCCTTTGTTATTCACTCTT
The DNA here is from genome assembly GCF_029281585.2 of Gorilla gorilla gorilla. Taxonomy (NCBI): domain Eukaryota; kingdom Metazoa; phylum Chordata; class Mammalia; order Primates; family Hominidae; genus Gorilla; species Gorilla gorilla. Next base: position 13,560,964 of record NC_073247.2, on the reverse strand, counting down.
CTTTGTGTTTAATAGGTCACTCTTCTTTCTGACATAAGATATTGCTCACATACTTTTATAATATTTTTCATCTTTAAATATTAGAATTTGGCCAGGTGCAGTGGCTCACACCTGTAATCCTAGCAGTTTGGGAGGCTAAGGTGGGAGGATTGCTTGAGGCCGAGAGTTCAGACCAGCCTGGACAATACAGTGAAACTGTCTCTACAAAAGCTTTTTTAAAAAATTAGGTGGGCGTGGTGGCACATGCCTGTAGTCCCTGCTACTTGGGAAACAGAGGCAGGAGGATTGCTTGAGTCCAGAAGTTGGAGGCTGCATTGAGTTATGATTGTGCCACTGCACTCTAGCCTGGACGATAAAGCAAGACCTTGCCTCTAAAATATATATAAGTATATATATATACGTATATATGTGTGTATATATATATAAGTACATATATATACGTATATATGTGTGTATATATATATAAGTATATATATATATAAAAACTTAAAGCATTTGGAACTCACTTGACTATATGGTGTGAAATCAAGATCTAAATTTGTTTTACCTGAATATTAAACCAATTTTTCTAACATCATGTATTAGTTTGTTCTCATGCTGCTATGAAGAAATACCCAAGACTGGATAATTTATAAAGAAAGGAGGTTTAATTGACTCACAGTTCCACATGGCTGGAGAGGCCTCAGGAAATTTACAATCATGGTGGAAGGCACATCTTCACAGGGCGGGAGGAGAGAGAATGAGAGCCAAGCAAAGGGGTAAAAACTCCTTATAAGACTATCACCCCCAATGATTCAATTACCTCCCACTGGGGCCCTCCCATGATATGTGGAGATTATGGGAACTGCAATTCAAGATGAGATTTGGGTGGGGACACAGCCAAACCATATAGCATCACGTATTAAGTAATTTATTATTTCCTCAGTGACCATAAATGTCACTCACATTAAATACCCATGTGAGTTTCTGTTCTCTGTTTTATTGTAGGGTGTCTTACAACATATTTTAATATGAACCCATGCATTCTTATATTTTCCATATTGTCATATGTGTTCATACTAATTTTTGTCTTTAGATAAATTTCATTTACTAAATATTTGTCACCAAAAGTCATTGAGATTTTAATTGGATTTCTTTTAAAAGATGAATCAAATTTTTAGTATGTATTATTTATAACATTGTGTTTTCCCATGCAAGGACATATATATTTCCAGGTTTTCAGCATATTTGTAGAAGCCTTGAACATTTTTGCTAAACTTTCTTGGGAAGGTCTTGTTTATTTGCATCATTTTCAGCTGAGCTATTTAATTGGTCATATTGCCTGTGGAAAAATATAGCTTTCCCTCTCTTCCCATAGTTATATCTCTGGCTTCTTTTTCTTGTTTTATTTTACTGGCCACTTTCCAAAGCTGTGGTTGGCAATGTTTCTGATTTTTAGAGAAGAAAAATGTCCCTAGGACAGCCTTTTGTAGGTAATGCTCAGAACTCTGGTTCTGATTTTATCAGATTGTCTAAAAAAGGACTTCTCTGTTCAAGAAAATATGCACCCCAGAGCCAAAAGAAAATGTCCATCACATTTAAGAAGAATCTTCCCAAGTCTAGATTACTAAGTGTACTCTGTTTTTGAGAAAGGTTGTTGAAATTGAGCAAAGGCATCCTCACACCTTTATGCATGAGCAATGCTCTGGAATGGGCTCATTCTGACTTTCGGGAGCTAACCATGAAACATCCAGGAATTGTGTGAGCCATCTGTCCAACCGTATGTAGCTTGAAATGAACCGTAGTGGGAGAATTTACACCATGGGAATTGGCAAACACCACTAACAAGTGTGTGTGTGTATTTTGAGAGATGGTTTGCTTAGCACACCACCTATTATATAGATAATCTCATCCATGCCTTTATTTAATAAGGTGCATATTCTATATGCCAAACAAGGTAAAAAGAGTTAATAAAAATTTCAGTAATGAAGGCAAAGTTTCAATGAATAATTATCCCAATAACCAATTGATAAAACAGTTATGATCAGTACTATAAATGTCAGATGCTGTCAGAGTTTATAAAACAGATGTGTGGTGAAATCTGATGCAAGATTTCCCCAAGGAAATGATGTGTCGACTTTGACCAGGCCACTTTGCAAGACTCTTGGTCTATCCCATAAATACATAAACAGTTGTTTCCTAACTGGATTTACCTGCATCACATTCAGGGAAAGCATATTTTATTTTAACAGCTTTCCACAATCAATAGAACTCACTTCTGTGGGTACGTCCAGGCCTCAGGATTGAGTAGTAAAAGACTGACGGGAGGGAGATCTGGGATGGAAAGAACAAGATAGAGCATTGAGAGTAGAATGTGTAGGAGAGTCTCTGCCATCTCTTCTGAAAGGTTTGCTATTTCAAGACTTCCCAGGTTTGCTTTCTCACAAATAAAGTGACCACCAAGTCTGGCCATTTGGTGTTCAGATACATAATTCTCTCTGTGTGGCAGACTGCTCCCCAGAAAATAAAAAGAATGAATTCCATTGTGTATGTGGACCACATTTGCTTTATCCAATCTGTCATTGATGGGCATTTAGGTTGATTCCATGACTTTGCCATTGTAAATAGTGCTGCAGTGAACATTCACATGCATGTGTTTTTATGTAAGAATGATTTATATTCCTCTGGGTATATACCCAGTAATGGGATTGCTGGGTCAAAGGGAATTTCTGCTTACTATGCAGCCATAAAAAAGAATGAGATCATGTCTTTTGCAGGAACATGGATGGAGCTGGAGGCTATTATCCTTAGCAAACTAACACAGGAACAGAAAACCAAATACTGCATGTTCTCACTTACAAATGGGAGGTAAATGATAAGAAATTATGAACACAAAGAAAGAAACAACAGACACTGGGGTATACTTGAGCGGGGAGGGTAGGAGGAAGGAGATGAGAGAGGGAGGGAGGGAGGGAGGGAGAGGAGCAGAAAAGATAGCTCTTGGGTACTGGGTTTAATATGTGAGTAATGAAATAATCTGCACAACATGTACCCCTGACACAAGTTTACTATTGCAATAAACCTTCACATGTACCCTCAAACCTAAAATACAAGTTAAAAAAATTAATGAATTTCACATGGTTTGAAAAGAAATGAAATAAAAGTATAACTTGGAGTAATTCATATTCTCTAACTTCCCAGCCAAATTCTACATACATATTTAAGTAGATTCTTGGAATTTTCCCCCCTCCACGACTGCCTTTTTTGCTTTGAGTTTGTCAATAACTCAAGGTGCCAACAGGGTTTACTTTACAAAGCATTATTTATGTTACCTTTATGCAATAGAAGCACCATTTTTCTATTGTATTTGCTGTTAAGATAGCTGATGAAATATCAGGACAACATGTTTATGAATGAGTTGTTTTTTAATTGAACTCAAACTTTAGTTCTTAGCGACAGAATTCCAAGTATAGTTGACCTTGCATGACAGTTAGAACAAAAAGGAATGTGATAATTCAGTGTTGTTCCATATATTTTAGCTTCAGTCATTTACACTTTTCCATATTGACTGAATACCTACCATTGAACATGATTCACCATTTGATGGAAGAAATGAGACAGACGCCTCAGTGAGTGTTGACAGGCTAGATGACCTCCTATATGCTCATTAGCAAAGGTAGATGAGGGAACTATAAAGGGAATAAATTTGAGTTAGAAACGAGGTCTTAGAAGAAAAGTCAGTCAAGGATGGCTATGATTTGTACAAGCCCCTTTAGCAGAGAATTGTCAGCTTGAGCCAGACCCAGGGATGTGGTTCTTTAGGGTTATTTTGGGAAAGAATGAGTGGTTTAGTTTGGCTTAAAGATGGGTTGTATGGGGTTTGGGGTGGAAGAAAATGCTGGACGTCTTGTGCTGCATTTTATTTACTCTTTTATTTTACTTATTTATTTTTAGAGACAGACTCTCGCTCTCACTCAGGCTGGAGTTCAGTGGTGTGATCATAGCTCACTGCATCCTTGACCTCCTTGGCTCTAGTGATCCTCCAATCTCAGCCTCCCAAGTAGTTGGGACTACAGGTGCACACCACCATGCTTGGCTAACTTTTTAAATTTTTTGTAGATACAGGGTTTTACTATGTTGCCCAGACTGGTCTCAAACTCCTAGCCTCAAGAGATTCTCCCACCTTGGCTTCCCAAAGGGCTGGCATTATAGCTGTCAGCCACTGTTCCCAGCCCCTGTACTGCATTTTAAAGCATGTTCCGTATTGGAATGAATTGGATAGTCAATATGGAACAGTTGTGGGATTTTTGTTTGGTTTAGCGAGATACTTTGGAGTATGTAATCAGTAAGTAATTTAAACAACATTAAAAGAGGCATGGCAACTTAGGTTGATTTGCATTAGAAAAAAATTAATTGGCTTCCTCGTAAAAATTAGTTAGGCTGTGATTGTCAGATCAGTGAGAAATTTCAGGAAAATTAATAGGAGATTGTGTTGGATTGATTTCCATTAGGCAAAATTAATTGACCACCTGGTCAAAATTAGTTAGGAGGTGATTGTCATGATTTAGACAAGGATTAATGAAAGTTTGATATAAAGTGGTTCTAGAGAAAACAGAAATTAGGAAAAATAGTTGCAAAATATAAGCGAGCTCCTCTAGAATTTGGTGATTGTCTGCATGTAAAAAAGGAAATATAAGTTTCAAAAAAATGTTTGAACCTGAGTGACTATGAGTAACGTGTCTCATTCAACCAGGGTGGGGAGATTGAAAGGGGGACTGTTTTTCTAGATAATGAATTGAGGGTATCATGCAAATAATTAAAAATAACAAAAGACAGATATCCATTCAACATCACCAGATCCAGAAACAATCACATTAAGAGGTTTTTTCTTTTCCATTATTTTAAAGTTCAGTTTCTTTGACTGTTCAATATTTATTAGTATGTTTGAAGCCAAAGACACAAAGAGAAGAAAGCTTAGACTACGAGGACAAAAATGAAACTGTAGCCAGGTACAAAAAGGATTTGGAGACACAGAGCAAAGTGTTGAAGGAAGTACACTGGGAATTTTTATTTGGGTTTTGAGATCCAATTATTATAATCCCAAGTGTGAACTGATTGCAGATTGCTGAAAGGTTTATTAGCTTCCTATAAAACCTTCCTTAATTAGCCCCAACTGAGGCAATGCAGCTTCAAACAAGAAAATCTGCCTTTGTCAAAAAGTGCACTCAAATCAGCTTAGAGAACCACAGGCTGGAGGAACAGTCCTAGCTGGTCTGCAGAACTGCACACTTTACTGCTGAGACCCCACTGTGATTCATGGCCCATGGGGTCATCCAGCAGGAATTGGGGGCACCACAGCCCACTGCAAGGAAAGCCCAGAAATCATGGCTCCCTGCGGGTATTCACGACAAAGACTCACAGAGGGATGGAGACAACCTCAGGGTGCAGCTTTTGCTGAGTCCGTGGACATGACTCAGACTCTGCTTCTCCCGCTGTCAGCCACAAAATCAGCATAAGAAAAATTAGGAAGGGTTGAAGAAAATCACATTTGCTTTGCAAGAGAGGGGAGACTCAATGTGTTCAGTTTTCATCATCACAAATGGTATACGTTCAATAAGATGAAGGAAATTCTCATTAGTTGAAAGGTTTAATTGATCTTGGTGCAGCCTTATGCCCACAAAACAACCGCCCACTGCCAGTTAATTTGCCAGGATAAATAAAGCAAGCTGGGCTCGTTCAAGCCTGGTGCATGGCTTCAGTGTTAAGGGTGGAGCTCACAAAAGCTTGCACGTCTCCCAAATCTCTTTAAAGCTCTTTCCACATGCCTATAGAATGAATCATGCTGGAGCTGAAATCTCTAGTAAGTGCACTAGTAAAGTAAGAGGTCGAGATGAATTATATACTTGTATGCCGTTGCAGTCCATCAGATTTTTTATTTTATTTTTCGGTAACTGTAACCATGGGAGCACAAAGGAAGGTCAGGCAGAACAAGAAGTACTGCCATAAGATTTGAAAAACCCTTCATTATAATTTTCTCATTTTATTAGAAGATGTGTAATAACGGAAGCCACGTAGACCAAGGATACTAAAAGATTTAACAAAAGTCATGCAACAACACAGGACCAGATGAAGCCTAGATAAGAAAACATTCAGACAGACAGAAGGGAATCCTACGATGGAAGTGATAATAGAGCATTATTAAGGCAAAAAATAATCAAAATAATATATATAAACACTTACCAATATTGTTGCAGTGTACAGTGTTGATGTCAAAGAAATGTTGGACAACCACATTAAAAAATGGGCAAACAGCCAGGCACAGTGGCTCATGCCTGTAATCCCAGCACTTTGGGAGGCTGAGGCAGACAGATCACTTGAGGCCAGCAGTTTGAGACCAGCCTGGCCAACGTGGCGAGACCCTGTCTCTATTAAAAATACAAAAATTAGCCAGGCATGGTGACACATGCCTGTAATCCCAGCTACATGGGAGGCTAAGGCAGGAGAATTGCTTGAATCCGGGAGGCAGAGGTTCCAGTGAGCTAATATCATGCCTCTGCACTCCAGACTGAGTAACAGAGCAAGATACTGTTTCCGAAAAAAAAAAGAAAAAAAAGAAAAAGAAAAAATGGGCAAAGGATGTGAACAGACATATCTAAAAAAAAGACATAACACACAGCCAACAAACATGAAAAAATACTCCATATTACTAATCATCAGAGAAATGCAAATTAAAATCACAATGAGATACCATCTCACACCAGTCAGAATGGCTATGATTAAAAAGTCAAAAACAACAGATGCTCCCAAGATTGCAGAGAAAAGGGAACACTTATACACGGTTAGTGGAAATGTAAATTAGACCAGCTACTGTGGAAAGCAGTTTGGAGATTTCTCAAAAAACAAAAACAGAGCTACCATTCGACCCATCAATCCCATTACTCAGTATATGCTCGAAGGAATATACATTGTTCTACCATAAAGACACATGCACGTGTATGTTCATGGCAGCACTATTCACAATAGCAAAGGTAAGGAATCAACTTAGATGCCTATTAAGAGCAGACTGAATAAAGAAAATGTGGTGCATATACACCATGGAATACTATGAAGCCATAAAAAGAATGAGATTATGTTCTTTGCGACTACATGGATGGAGCTGGAAGCCATTATTCTAAGCGAATTAACAGAGGAACGGAACAGAAAACAAAATACCACAAGTTCTCACTTATCAGTGGGAGCTAAGCATTGAGTACACATGGACACAAAGGTGAGAACAATATACACCAACGCCTACTTGAGGGTGGAGGGTGGGGATCAAAAAACTACCTGTGGGATACTACACTTATTACCTGGGTGATGAAATAATCTGTACACCAAACCCCCATGATGTGCAATTTATCCATTTAACAAACCTGTACATGAACTCTCTGAACATAAAATAGAAGTTGGAGAGAAAAAGTAAATAAAAATAAATAAATAAATGTATGAGACTTAGCTGAATGCTATAATATTTTATGACAAAAGAAATATATATTCTTTGAGCAATGCAGAAATAAAGTTTTTGTTTAATTGTATATCAAACAATTTATAAGGCGATTTCTGCAAAAGACAAGGCTACAAAATACATTGCTTTTACTGAGAGGTCACTGAAAAACTACTAAGATAATTGGCAAAAAGAGCAAGGCTCTTGAATTAAGAAAATGGAAAGATAACTCCGGTATGCTAAGTGAATGATATTGGCTAGTGCTTCCTCTAGGTTCCCAGGAATACCTGATGAAGCAGATAATATTTGCCCATTTTCCACGTGCGGACTGGGACACACGGAAACCAAATGGTGAATAGCTGTCAATAGCTGGTCCCTTGGAGTCAGACGTGGGTGCAGCTCAGCTGTGCCACTTTCCTTGGTGGTGACATTGGTTCATTCTTGTGCCTATTTTGCAGCCATGGGCTGCAAATCTAGAATTAGAGCCGAGGTCTTGGCAGCTGCAGATATTCTGCTTTTTTTATTACTCCTTGATCCTCCTGCAGAGAGTCTGACACAGAAACAGGAGAATTAGTATATGTACTTCAGCATTTAACCGGGATCTAACATCAACTTGTAGCTGCTTTCCCAATAGTTCATGCAAACAGAAGGCTTCTAAACATGCCATGTCTCTGTTGGGTCACATAAAGTGGCTCCATTCTGGAATTTTCCTTAATAACCATATTTTAATGTGTATTTTCTGATATTTTCCTTAACGTTACTTACAATATCAATGACTCTTGACTGAGTATCTTGAGCTAGGCACTGGGCTGGGCATTTTGCACTGAAGTCTACAGTCTTTCAGAAATCCCCAGAGGTGTGCATGCACTACTTGGCCTCAAGCCCAAGTTGAGGGAGAGAAGAGAACTAGTTTTATGTGGCACTTCTAGGAAGAGATGAAGCTGAGTTTTGCACTCTTGCCTGTAAACAACAAATCTCAACGATGTTTTGGGTTTGTTGCATAGTGAATGATAATTATTATCACATTTAGGATTTCTGATGTGGTTCCTGGCGTGTCAGTCATAATGAAAAGCAACAACATGATGGCCTTCCAGACAATGTACTCTGCACAATTTTAACTGGCTCAATATATACATATATATATATTGAGCAATGCAGAAATAAAGTTTTTGTTTAATTGTGCATTGAACAATTTATGAGGTGATTTCTGCAAAATATAGGGCCACAAAATGTATTGCTTTTGCTGAGAAGGCATTGAAAATCTACTAGAATAATTAGCAGGAAAAGTGAGGTCCTTGAATTGAGAAAATGAAAAGATAGGGAACATTTCTTCATGGCTGAAAGTGTCATTTTGCCTGGCTGGAAAAGAGGAGAACCATGATTAAGGGGTATGTCAACCAAGAGATAACATTTTTGTCTGTTCTGTGCTGCTATAACAGAATACCACAGACTGGATAATTGAAAATGAACAGAAATTTATTTCAGTCATGGTTCTGGAGTCTGGGAAGTCCAAAATCAAGGGGCTGCATCTGGTGAGGGCCTTCTTGCTGTCTCCTCACATGGGGAAGGCATCACATGGTGAGAGACAACAGGAGATCAAACTCACAACCTCAAAGCCTTTTATAATCCATTCATGAAAGTGGGGTTCTCATCACCTAAACACCTCCCAAAAGACTCCACCTCCCAACACTGTTGCATTAAGAATTAAGTTTCCAACACATGCTTTTTAGCAGACACATTTAAACCATAGCAGATACTCATAACAAACTTTTTAAACCTATATTCATGTATTCCATTAGGCAAATATAGGTTATACATATATATATTTATATGATATTCATATTTAGTAAGTAAATATATTATACAAAATATACAAATATAGGTTATATATGATATTTATATTATATATTCATATAAATTTATATTATATGTAAATATATATTTATGTAAACATTTATATGCATATATTTTATATATTTATACATAAATATATAGAAAATATTTCATTCCAATATATATTCCATTCTAATATTATATATATATAACTTCAACATATTTCTAGATATGTTTCATATGTTTCAAGATAGATACAGATACTGGTACAACAAAGATACATAACTTTTCATGGCTCAATAGTTCATTTATTTTTAGCACTGAATAATATTCCATTGTTGATAAATTGATGTTGAGGAAGGCTATACATTTATAGGGACAGGGGGTCTGGGGAACTCTCTGTACCTCGTGTTCAGTTTTGCTATGAACTTAAAACTGCTCTAGAAAATAAAGTCTATTAAAAAATATGCACTAATCAAGCTAAACTATGAAAAACTAAATTTTGTCAAATCCAAAATATTTCATTTCTTAAAAAAAAAGTATAATGTTATCTCCTTTGCTGAGACAAAGGGGAAACATTAATTATTTCCTAAGAAGTATGGGTATGAAGACTCTCCTCTTTAGGTCTCTAAAACTTCTTTGTCTGTTCCTTCTGTATAAGCAGAACTTTGGGTGCCTGGCTTCCTCCATCAATGGGCCATGTGGCTGGACAAAAGAAAGAGCAAGGTTCTTGAATTGAGTATCAGTTCTTTCTCCTGCTATTGGAGCCATGGTGGAGTGAAAAATGCTTTGTACAGTGGAAAGGTGCAATGTTGAGTCAAACTTTTCTGTTTATTCAGTTGACATCCTCTGAGGAAGCACCATGGCAAGGCTTGTGCTTCTGCAGATCCTGGACTAAAATTAGAACAAATGTGCAGTTCTTGCTGGTGCATGGCCAGCATTAGATGCCTGCCACGGGTAAAATTCCCAGAGAAAAACAGGAATCTGGGTATTCAATACATCCATCTTAAAAGAAAAAGCAAAACCCAATTTTCATCAGTTTTAAATTTCATTCTTTAAAAGAATTAAAAACACAATTATATTTTTTTAAATACTCAGATTCCCTCTCATTTTATTTGTAAGCCTTGTTATATCCATGTAATTTATGTCTGATTCCTCAGAAGTAGACCTTGAGAGGAAGGGCTCCCAGGAAACCTGTAGGAATGTTGGTGGAACAATCCGGGGCAGGGGAGGGGGGAAACAAAAATCAAGCAAGGTGGGATCTCAGGCCAAGTTGTAGGGAAGGAAAGTTTCATTTAGCATGCTTCAAATCAGTGCCTGTACACTAATTTTTATACATTTTAAACACAGGTTACCATCATTTTAGCTCAGCATTCTGTGTGCAATTAATAGCAATTTTCTCATAATTAACTAATGTGCTCTCTTCATGTGCTCACTCCCAAATTGTTGGCCATATCTGGTCTCTACCCTGGAATCCATCATTTCTGCACATCTCTCTGAAAGATAAAATTTCAGTTTATTTCCAATTTGTTAATATATTACTCCCTTCCTCCCTCCATGAATTTTTGTGCTAAGTTTTCTAAAGCTTGGTCCCTAAATTATGTCCTGGTGATACAAGAATCAAGAACAGGTAATATATCATGTTCCTTAGCCCACATGTGGTTATATGGACCTGTTATATGGTCTTGTCTTGCTGACCACCTAGTTTTATTCTTGAAAGATAACTTCCCTTGAAACTACTTTTCCAAACCTTTACTTATTCTATGATCTTTGTGAGAAGGATTTCTGCACTTTTCATAGGAGGGCAGAGCTACATCTTGAACTATCAACACACATGTGAAATCATCCCTATAAACTTCATAAAATTTAGCAGGGGAAAAACAAAGGGGAGAAATGAAAATAAACCAAGCTCACAGCACACTCAACACTCATCCTGAGGTCAGCTTGCTCCCTGTCCTGCTTTGTCATAGTTGTTTGGTGCCTCTTGTCCTAGAATCATATAGACCCTAGATTAGAGTTCCCTTAACTGCTTTCTAGATAACAACTTCAACATTATGAAACAAGTTTTCCCTTTGAGATATTCTTTCAGGTCCTGCATACTGATGAAACTACTGATGCCAGCTGGTCTGAAGGACACCACAAGAAGCTAACTCACCAAAGAATGCAGTTTCCATATCCTGATGACTTCATCCTCCTTACCCAAAGCAGTCAATGACCCCAATTTTCCAGCCCCTTATCCTCTGCAATCCCTTTAAAAACTACAGCTCAGGACTCCACAGGGAGAGTGGAGTCAGTGTTTTCTCACTCAGTGTGCTGCAATAATTAAGCTCTTTCTCTGCTGCAAACCCTGCTGTCTCAGTGTATTGGTTTGTTACTGCACAGTGGGCATACAGACTCAGTGGTCCTATAACACATAGTCCAAGACAGCTGTTGTTGGGTAAGTCTTTCAGGCCCTGCTTGCCTGCACACAAAGTTTCAAAAGGGAGAAGGCTATAAGATTTCTTCATTGGCTACAAATAAAATGTCTTAGAAAAACTCCCATGTTTCTTTCTTCAGTCTTCCCAGTGGTTCTCAAAGTGTGGTACCTGGACCAGCCTCATCACCTGGGAATTTGTTAGAAATGCAAATTCTAGAATCCTTCCCTAGACCCACCAAATGAGAAGGAGTGGGACCTAGCATTCTGTGTTTTGACAAGCCCTCCATAACCTTCTAATGCTCCCTCGACATTGAGAACCACTGGTTAGGACTGCAATCTCTCTCATCAAATCTCATTCAGATCATGACCTAATTAGCAAACAAGACTGTGAGTCATTCCTGGACCAACCTGCCTTTTTTTCTTTATATATACTAAAACTTTCTGTTTCAGCTGACTAAATGGGTGGAATTCAGAAAGGAGCAGCCAGTTTATGAGGACACTGTGAAGATTTAACATATTATGGTGGGGTTGCAGATTAAATCCACACAGGGACTTAAAAAAATTGAAACATTACAATATAAGACACAGATATCAAACATTTCCAGGCTTTAAGAAAATCTAAGGCTGAACACAGTGGCTCATGCCTATAAATCCTAGCACTTTGGGAGGCTAAGGTGGAAGGATTGCATGAGGCCAGGAGTTTGAGGCTAGCCTGGGCAACATAGTGCAACCCTGTGTCTACAAAAAAACTAAAACATTTAGCTAGGTGTGATGGCATGTGCCTCTAGTCCCAGCTACTTGGGAGGCTGAGGCAGGAGGATGACTTGAGCCCAGGAGTTTGAGGCTGTAGTGAGCCATGATTGCACAACTGCTCTCCAGCTAGAGGAACAGAGCAAGATCCTGTCTCTAAAATAATAATAATAATAATAATAATAATAATAAAATTTTAAAAAGAACGAAAGGGAAGATCTAAGAAAATTGAAAGAATGGTATCAGAATATAACTTGGGCAAGCTATAACTATATAAAGAAGAGGTAATAGTCCACAGACTACTTTCTAAACCTCTGTATGTCTTCCCATTCAGCAAGCTGCAAATAACAACATACACCTGTAAATCAGAGTCAAGGGAGTTGCATCAATGACTAAAGCAAGGCTCCATTAACCTATTTACAACCAAGGAAGCAGCCCACTTTGAGTCTCATGAGTCTCACAGTGGGCCGCCATCTTGGTTGTAAATAGGTTAATGCCTCCAAGGATCATTTTCTCAGACTTGGACTCTCTTTCATGGTGAATGTTTTATAGCATTCCTTTTACAAAAATGTAATGAAAACCACTGATAATGAACACACCTGCACAAATAATTTTCAAACATGTATTTGAGGCTGTAACTGCAATGTAAAACAGAAATGTAACAGGAAAGCAACTCTTATTTTAAAACACCATGGCATTTTAATAGGTAAATGATAAGGTAGGGATGGAACAAAAGACCCACAGGTTTGCTCTAGATGTAATCATTGAGATAGATACCAGAACTGCCAACACTGGTGTGTTGTGTTGGCAACTCAAATAGCAGCAGGAGGATTTCCATAGACGGTGTTTTCCAAAGTGGTGACTAGTTCTTGATCAGGTTCTGATCAAGGCAATTGACTGCAGTCCTCTGTTTCCACTGTTTTGCTTTCTTGTGAATTTCATGTTGATTAAAACTGTTCAAACGTGGATGAAACTGGAGGTCATGATGTTAAGTGAAGTAAGCCAGCCACTGGAAGACAGTGCATATTCTCACTCCTGTGTGGGAACTCAAAAAAGTGGATCTCACGGAGATACAGTGTAGAATGATGGTTACCAGAGGCTGGGGAGAGAAGTCTCACAGTGGGCCACCATCATGAGTCTCACAGTGGGCTGCCATCTTGATTGTAAATAGATTAATAGAGCCTTGCTTTAGTCATTGATGAAACCCACTTGAATATGTGTTGAATACTTAGAACAATAGATATCCACAGTAGTAGAACAATAGATATCCACAGTAGGTATCCATTAATTTCAATAATTAGTATTTGCAACCAAATTTATTCAGATGAGCAGTCTTCATGAAAACTAACCTTGGGTAAGTAGAATGAAGCTGTTTATGAGTATAACAGTAAGCCACTGAATGAATATACTCCTACCTAATATAACTTATATTATATTATAACTTATGTCCTAGCTTATTGAGGCAAACTATAAAAATATTTTTAAGAGAAACCATTTATCACACAATGTTTGGACTGTTGCAACCTTCTTGTTTCTTGCTGTCAAAATTAAATCTATGGCATGTACTCATTGATCCTTCATGGAGGGAACTCCCTTTACTATTTTTAGTTTTCAGTTTCTTTTTATTTTTAATTGACAAATAACAATTACATGTATTTATGGGTTAAAACGTGATTTTTATACATTTATACATTGTGGCATTAACAAATCAGGCTAATTAAAATAATCATCTCTTCACATATTTGTCATGTCTTTATGGTGAGAACATTTGAAATCCAATTTTTAGAGCAATTTAAAAATATACAATATATTATTAACTACAGTCACTGATATGGTTTGGCTCTGTGTCTCCACCCAAATATCATGTCAAATTGTAATCCCCAGTGTTGGAGGAGGGGCCTGGTGAGAGGTGATTAAATCATGGGAGTGGACTTCCTTCTTGCTCCTCTTGTGATAATCAGGGAGTTCTCATGAGATCTGATGGTTTAAAAGTGTGTGGCACCTCCCCACTCGCTCCTTCTTTCTCTCCTCCATCACCATGGTAAGATATGCTTGCTTCTCCTTCATCTTCTATCATGATTGTATGTTTCCTGAGGCCTCCCCAGCCATGCCTCCTGTACAGCCTGCAGAACCATGAGCCAATTACACCTCTTTTCTTTATAAATTACCCAGTCTCACATAGTTCTTTATAGCAATGCCAGAACAAACAAATACACTCACCTTGTTATGCAATAGATCACCAGAACTTATCCTTCCTGTCTAACCGAAACTTTGTACCCTTTGACCAACATACACCGCATGCCCCCATCCTCCGGCACCCACCATTCTACTCTCTATTTCTATGAGTTTGACTTTTTTAGATTCCACGTATGAGGGAGATTATGCAATTTTTGTTTTCCATGCCAACTTCCAGGGCATGGAATGGTGTGGACGGTACACATGCCCCAAATTGGCTACAGAGCTGTGGGCAGAAAACTTGAAGTCAACTTGAGGGCATTTTGGAATCTGGCTCTGAGGCACACAGCAGGCTTGATGGGTCTTTAATGACAACCATTGGAGAAACAGGATAATATTCCTCCCTACCTTTGTCCACTTGGGATTCTATAATAAAACAGCATACACTGAGTGGCTAAAGCAATGATAATCAATTTCTCATGTTTCTGGAGGCTGGAAGTCCAAGATCTGGGTGCCAGCAGAACCAGGGTCTGGAAAGGACTCTCCTTTTGGTTTGCAGGTGGCTACCTTCTTGTGTCTGCAAATGGTGGTGAGAGAGAGAGGGTGGGGAATGAGCTCTCTTGTGTCTCTAATTATAAGGGCACTAATCCCATCATGAGGGCTCCATTCTCATGACCTGTTTTTCAAAGTCCCCATCTTCAAATACCATCTGTCTTAGCCCTACAGGCTGCTATAATGAATACACAGTAAAGTGGGTTGCTTATAAACAACATAAATTTATTCCTTCCAGTTCTGGAGGCTGGAAGTCCAAGATCAAGTTGTGGCAGATTTAGTGTCTGGTGAGGACCGGCTTCCTGGTTCATACATGGTACTATGCCCATCTCGGTTCATAGACGACACTATGTTCTTGCTGTGCCCTCACATGGTAGAAGGGGCAAGGGAGCTCTCTGGGTCCCCTTTTATAAGCGTGCTCATCCCATTCATGAGGCTCCACCCTCATGACCTCATTACCTCCCAAAGGCACCACCTCCTAACACCATCACCTTGGAGGTGAACATTTCAACACAAGAAATTTGGAAGACACAGACGTTCAGATCATAGCACCATGATAGTGAAGATTGGGATTCCAAAACACATAAATTTGGGGAAGGTGACATAGACATTCATTCCACTGCATCCCCTATCTGCCTTGTGGAAAGAGAATGCATGCCTATTGAATTCAGACGCCTGCCTATTTAACTGGCATTTTCACTTGCTGGGTGTGGACGGTACAAGTGCCCCAAATTGGCTACAGAGCTGTGGGCAGAAAGCTTGAAGACAGCTTGAGGGCATTTTGGAATCTGGCTCTGAGGCACACAGCAGACTTAATGAGTCTTTAATGACAACCAGAGACTTGGAGGTGGAGAGTGATCTTCTACACAACAGATGAGAATGAACTTCTCTCCAACATTTCTTTGGATGAAGCAACTCAAGCCATCCATGGGACTAAATTCTCTGGCCTGTCAATACCCAGCTGATTGGAAATTCTTCTGGGAAGAAACCTTCTCATTCCCCATTTGGCAGGCTCCTGATGCCACTGCACCATTGCAGATTCCTACAATGCTCATCAACACAATTCACTGGCAGCTCATTTTACCTAGGGATTTGACTCTCGACATCACTGAGTGGGTAGAGAAAAGCTTTCCATCTCTCAGATATTTGGAAAGAAGACCAGAACTGGGCCATGTACACAGGAAGGGGGGGATCCTGCCATCTGTAGCAATGGGACTGCTTTCTTGGGAAAAACTTGGTTTTATTGGGTTTAGAAAGTCTGCTCATCAGAACTACCATCTCATCCGGCAATCCCACTTACTGGATATCTACCCAAAGGAAAACAAATCATTCTATCAAAAAGATACCTGCACTCATATGCTTATTGTAGCACTATTCACAATAGCAAAGATATGGAATCAACCTAAGTGTCCATCAGCACATGAATGGATAAAGAAAATGTGGTATATATATACACCATGTGTATTAATCTGTTCTCATGCTGCTGATAAAGACAAACCCAAGACTCGGTAATTTATAAAAGAGGTTTTAATGGACTCACAGTTCCATGTGGCTGGGGAGGCCTCACAATCATGGCAGAAGAGCAGGGCACATCTTACATGGTGGCAGACAAGAAGAGAATGAGAACCAAGCAAAAGGTGAAACCCCTTATAAAACCATCAGATCTTGCTGAAGTTGCTTATCAGCTTAAGGAGATTTTGGGCTGAGACGATGGGGTTTTCTAAATATACAATCATGTCATCTGCAAACAGGGACAATTTGATTTCCTCATTTCCTAACTGAATACCCTTTATTTCTTTCTCTTGCCTGATCGCCCTGGCCAGAACTTCCAACACTATGTTGAATAGGAGAGAGGGCATCATTGTCTTGTGCTGGTTTTCAAAGGGAATGCTTCCAGTTTTTGTCAAAGTCTCAGGATACAAAATCAATTCTGCAAAAATCACAAGCATTCCTATACACCTTTAACAAACAGAGAGGTAAATCATGAGTGAACTCCCATTCACAATTGCTACTAAGAGAATAAAATGCCTAGGAATCCAACTTACAAGGGATGTGAAGGACCTCTTCAAGGAGAACTACAAACCACTGCTCAAGGAAATAAAAGAGGACACAAACAAATGGAAGAATATTCCATGCTCGTGGATAGGAAGAATCAATATCGTGAAAATGGCCATACCGCCCAAAGTCATTTATAGATTCAATGCCACCCCCATCAAGCTACCAATGACTTTCTTCACAGAATTGGAAAAAACTACTTTAAAGTTCACATGGAACCAAAAAAGAGCTCGCATTGCTAAGACAATCCTAAGTAAAAAGAACAAAGCTGGAGACATCACACTACCTGACTTCAAACTATACTACAAGGCTACAGTAACCAAAACAGCATGGTACTGGTACCAAAACTGAGATATAGACCAATGGAACAGAACAGAGACCCCAGAAATAACACCACACATCTACAACCATCTGATCTTTGACAAACCTGAGAAAAACAAGCAATGGGGAAGGGATTCCCTATTTAATAAATGGTGCTGGGAAAACTGGCTAGCCATATGTAGAAAGCTGAAACTCGATCCCTTCCTTACACCTTATATGAAAATTAATTCAAGATGGATTAAAGACTTAAATGTTATACCTAAAACCATAAAAACCCTAGAAGAAAACCTAGGCAATACCATTCAGGTCATAGGCATGGGCAAGGACTTCAAGACTAAAATACCAAAAGCAATGGCAACAAAAGCCAAAATAGACAAATGGGATCTAACTAAACTAAAGAGCTTTGGCACGGCAAAAGAAACTACCGTCAGAGTGAACAGGCAACCTACCGAATGGGAGAAAATTTTTGCAATCTACCCATCTGACAAAGGGCTAATATCCGGAATCTACAAAGAACTCAAACAAATTTATGAGAAAAAAACAACCCCATCAAAAACTGGGCAAAGGATATGAACAGACACTTCTCAAAAGAAGACATCAATGCAGCCAACAGACACATGAAAAAATGCTCATCATCACTGGTCATCAGAGAAATGCAAATCAAAACCACAATGAGATACCATCTCACACCAGTTAGACTGGTAATCATTAAAAAGTCAGGAAACAACAGATGCTGGAGAGGATGTGGAGAAATAGGAATGCTTTTACCCTGTTGGTGGGAGTGTAAATTAGTTCAACCATTGTGGAAGACAGTGTGGTGATTCCTCAAAGATCTAGAACTAAAATAACTGTTTGACTCAGCAATCCCATTACTGGGTATATATCCAAAGGATTATAAATCATGCTACTATAAAGACACATGCGCAAGTATGTTTATTGTGGCACTATTCACAACAGCAAAGACTTGGAACCAACCCAAACGTCCATCAGTGATAGACTGGATTAAGAAAATGTGGCACATGTACACCATGGAACACTATGCAGCCATAAAAAAGAATGAGTTCATGTCCTTTGCAGGGACATGGATGAAGCTAGAAACCATCACTCTCAGCAAGCTATCACAAGGACAGAAAACCAAACAGCACATGTTCTCACTCATAGGTGGGAATTGAACAATAAGAACACTTGGATACAGGGCGGGGAACATCACATACCGGGACCTGTCGGGGGGTGGGGGTCTGGCAGGGGGATAGCATTAGGAGAAATACCTAATGTAAATGATGAGTTGATGGATGCAGCAAACCAACATGTATACCTATGTATCAAACCTGCACATGTATACCTATGTATCAAGCCTGCACATTGTGCACATGTACCCTAGAACTTAAAGTATAATTTAAAAAAAATCAGATCTCGTGAGACTTATTCACTACCATATGAACATTATGACGGAGACCGCCCCCATGATTCAGTTATCTCCCACTGGGTCCCTCCCACAACACGTGGGAATTATGGAAGCTGCAATTCAAGATGATATTTGTGTGGGGACACAGCCAAACCATGTCACCATGGAATATTACACAGCCCCCCAAAAGAATGAAATCATGACTTTTGCAGAAACATGGATAGAACTGGAGGACATTATCCTAAGTGAAACAACTCCAAAACAGGAAGACAAACACCCCATGTTCTCACTTATAAGTGGGAGCTAAACACTGTGTAGACATGGACATAGACAGTGGAATAAGAGACATTGGAGACTGGGAAAGGAGGGAGGGGAGAGGAAGGTGAGGGATGAGAAATTAGCCAGTGGATACAATGTACACTATTTGAGTGATAGTTACAGTAAAAGCCCAGACTTCAGCACTCTGCAATCTCTCTATGTAACAAAACTGCACTGGTATCCCCTAAATCTATAAAAATAAAAAAAGTTTAAAAATTACAAATAAGAGGCCAGGTGTGGTGGCTCATGCCTGTAACCCCAGCACTTTGGGAGGCTGAGGCTAGTGGATTGCTTGAGTTCAGGAGTTCGAGAGCAGCCCAGGTAACACGGCAAAACCCCATCTCTACAAAAAAATACAAAAAGATTAGCCAGGCAGGTGGTGCATGCCTGTAGTCCCAGCTACTTGGGAGCCTGAGGTGGGAGTATTTCTTGTACCCAGGAGATCGATGCAGTGAGCCAAGATCACACCACTGCACTTCAGCCTGGGCAACAGAGGGAGAACCTGTCTCAAAAAATAAAAATAAAAGTAAAAATACTCAACCTTACCTTATTCTTAAGTATCCATTGCTGTGTGGCTCTGGGGTGGCTGTGCCTTCTGGGGTAAAAATGTACCAGCATTTTTCTGCAAAGAATGGGGAATAAATAGGGTTTGGAGAAATGGAATCTCTATGAAGGTGTTTACTTACAACGCAAGAGGACATGGGGAAAACCACAAGTCATTTTATTTTGGTTTCTTCAACAATGAAGGACTTCCTCTCTTTGAGGGAGGTGGTGCTTTCTGTGTCTGTGTGTGTGTGTGCGTGCACACACACACACACGCTCATTAAGCATTTACAGTCCTGGAATGTTATTCTGACTACTCATAGCAACTCCACTTCCTGCCCACCCAAACAGACATCCGTTATGGAAAATATGCCTGCCTCTGAAATATTTACCGGTGGCCCCGGAGTGCCACACAGGCATTTCTTATAAATACTCAACCTTTTGCTCAAGTCTCCAGGGGTCTCTTTTCTCTTTGGGTAGCAGGGTGAGTGTCCATGGTTTGCTGACGCTGCAAGCTCCCCCATGTCCAGCTGCTCTGTGATATTTATTTTCCACCTCCAATAATTAACCTCATCCTCCTCTCAAAATGTAAGCACCAGGCAGCTTTAGAAAGATGGTGCAGATTTGCAGATTGCAGGCTTCAACATGCAGGACCTTGTCGAGTGCGTTCAGAGGCTGGTTTGATTGAAGGAGATTTTTGATGGCGCAGTGATTCAGGGCAGCTACAGAGGTACCACTGGATGGTGGAAAGCCACCGTGGAACGAAAGTCTCTGCAGGAATCAGCTGAGTGGCCTTGAATTAGAAAGGCATGTGGGGCAGATGTAAGGAGTTGACACTGAATTTGCACAATGCTGCCTTGTGTGTTTTCTTGCCTGTCTCCACGACCCCTCTCAAAAGCCACCTGGAAATACTGGACGCATAAACTTGGCATGGATTTAACATCATGCTAGCTGGCAGAACTCAGTGATCCCTGAGCTAAGCCAAAGGGGTAATAAATTAAAGACATGCTATGTTGGAAAGAGCTGCAGGGGGAAGCAGATTTATCAATGCGAGGGATGTCTGTAGGCACAGCGGACATTGTCAACTCCCCCCATTCCCCAGACAGACTGGGACAGGAAGAGTAAGCTCATTATTAGATCTGTAATTCATCTCGGGGGTTTTACTGCTACTCTAGCAAGCTCTAAGTGACAAGGATAATTTCTCTTTCGGCACGAACAGTTCTATTAGAAATGTGATCTCTCTGGGCTTCCAGTATAAGCCCACTGCTACTGGCACGAATGAAAGACCTAGTAAAAAGAAAGTTGTCTCTGCAAAATGTTGGCACTGCAGAGACTGGGGGTTACAAAGTTTGAAAAGGGGCAGCTCACGCACTCTTTCTTTACTGCTCAGAAGGTATTATGGTAATATTTGCGACTGCAGAGTCGATCTACATGTTTATTTGGTGGAAAATAAGACGACTCAATTGATTATTTAATTTATCCATTTGTTTTCATGAAACAGACTCTGTTTGGTACAAAAGCATCACAATGAATAAAAGAAGAAAATATACAGTGTATCCTAAAAGCCTGAGTTCAGGCGCAGAGATGAACTTGGCTGTTACATCTAAAGAGGAATTTCCATCCTAAAAAGGAAAGTGCTCTGATGCAAAGACCCTGTTACTTTAATGCTGTGCTTTTAGACAAGTTGGGAGGGGAACTGTGAGTACGACAGGCCCCACATCTCCCGAAGCTACCATAGAATCTGATATTTTGAATGAGGACAAGGAGTCTTTGTTCTTATAGAACTAGTCTGTTTGCAGTTTGCAGGACTCTGCGATGCTAAACAGACGTAAAAATCACACAAACTGGCTAGGCACAGTGGTTCGGTTCATGCCTGTAATCCCAATAGTTTTGGAAGCCAAGGTGGGAGGATCCCTTGAACCTAGGAGTTCAAGACCAGCTTGGGCAACATAGCAAGGCCCCATCTCTACAAAAAAAAAAAAAAAAAAATTATCCAGGTGTGGTGGCACATGCCTGTGGTCCTAGCTACTTGGGAGGCTGAGGTGGAAGGATTGCTTGAGCCCAGGAGTTCAAGACCAGCCTGGGCAACATAGTGAGACTTCATCTCTATTTTTTTTATGAAAATGAAAAAAAAAAGACATACATTCTATTTGGGAGACTGAGGTGGGAGGATCGCTTTTGTTCAGAAGGTCGACAGTGCAGTGAGCTATCATCTTGCCACTGCACTTCAGCCTGGGTGACAGAGCAAGACCCTGTCTTGAAGAAAGAAGAAGGAGGAGGAAGAAGAGGAGGAGGAGGAAGAGGAAGAAGAAGGAGGAGGAGGAATCACGTAAACAGATCCAATTAGTACATCTGCTAAAGTAAAGATTTGTTCTACTGTGCAGATTCCGCTCTGTGTATCTGTCATATTGGAAAACATACTGCATTGGGGAAAATATTAAAATTTGATCTTCTCAGACTTGTTAGGTAATTATAGGAGCTTCTCAATCCTTCTTATGTTGTTCTTTCTTTACTTTTTCCTTCCTCATCTTCATCATCATTTCGGACCTCCTAAATTATGCACGAAGCACCCTCATGAGTCAGGGTCCAAGCTGAGATGCTCTATCTGCATCTCTCAAAACCCCAAGCGTATGCATCTAAAGCTAATTGACGAGTGCTCTATTTCTTCAGGAATCAGTTCAATTGGTTTCTACCCATTGGTATTAACTACATGACTTTTGGAGAGAAACTATCGAGTCTAGACATGGAAGTGTTGAAGTTAGAGTAACCGTAAGAGAATTATTTATTTCACTAACATTTGTTGAACATATACTATGTACCAGGCAAGGTGCAAAGCCACATCTCTGCTTTCATGAAGCTAACACTCTTTTGAGGAGAGGCAGACAGTAAATAAAGAATCTATGTAGAAAATCACAGATGTTATGGGAGTTATGAAATAAGTAAATGGAGGAATCAGGAAGAGAAACTGTCCTGCCACGTGGGTCCCATAGGAAGGTGTCTCTAAGAAGGTGATATCTGAGCTGATCTTTGAAGGCTGAGAATCAGGTAAACATGACAAGAACCAGTTGAAATGATTCCCGGGAGAGGAATCTGCAAGAGCAGAGACCCAGAGTTTGAAAAGCAGTTGACCTGTTGGCCAATTACATTACAGGCACAAGGAGCAGCCGCATTTTGGGGGCAGAAGCCTGAAAATGCAGAAACTCATTGGATATCCAAGGAGTTTGAATTATATTCAAGTGCAGAGGAAGGCCAAAGAAAAATATAAAACATGTTGGGATGACAGTTCTGGAATTCAGAAGATGAGTCAGGCTTGAAAATAGAACGAATAAGTATTCAACAAATACTTGCACATGCATGTTTATGGCAGCATGATTCACAAAATCTACAATGTGGAAACAATCAAAATGTCCATCAACCAGTGAGAATAAATAAATAAAATGTGGTACATCCATACAATGGGATATTATTCAGCTATAAGGATAAATAGTAATGATGTATGCAATGACAGAGATGAGCCTTGAAAACATTATACTGTAGGTGAAAGAAGCCAGACACAGAAGGTCACATACTCCATGATTTCGTTTATATGAAATGTACAGATAGAGAAATCCACAGAGACAGAAAGCAGATTTTCAGTTGCTTTCCCTGCAGGGAGGGGCTGCTGCAGGGAAGCAGGATGAAGCATAACTGCTTGACAGATTTCCATTTGGAGTGATGAAAATGTTTTGATCTATCGCTTCTAGGCCTTTTGGCTAAGATCAAGTGAAAATTTTTCGAACTGAATAGAGATGATGGTTGTACAACCTTGCAAAGGTCTTGAACATAACCGAATCGTACCCTTAAAATGGTGAGCTTTTTGGTGAATTTTGGCTCAGTTAAACAAATATGTAACCTTAGATGTTCTTAACATTATTCAGCAGGTTCAATAAGTAATTTTGGTTTAAGGAGGAAAAATGCTAATCACAAATAGATTTTATGATTAATGACAAACTCCATGGAAATTAGTGAAAGAGAGAGAGAGGGAGAGTCAATGGAAATCTATTAAGCCTTTGCTGTTTCATATACATTATTTCACTTAATTCTCATTGTCTGCCAGTATGATTCTTATCCATTGTCTGCATAAGATCCTTAAAGAAAACTCTCATATTGACAATGAAAAATCTTTGTGGAGCTATTTATAGTGAAAAAGGTCTTTCCTGACTTTTCAAAGCATGTTCTACCAGCAGCTGCAGACGCCTCCAATTTATAGGACAGTCCCCAGTGACTTTTTGTTCACCGTATCTCAATATCCTAGCTCCTATACTGACTCTTTCTTATTTATATGGATTGGGAAAAAAATATGAGGATGGAGAGTAATTCTATCATATGAGGTTAGCTTCCCACGTTATAAATGCAGTGGTAAATTAGAAAACATGGAAGAGAGAGAATGCTAGCTTGAATATTTCAGGTTTCCACTCTCAGTGCTCTGATAAAATAGAGTGAGGAAACCTGGGGGCCTCGCTTTGTCCCAAGCTGTGTGACATTGCAAAATTGTATCCGTCTGTGACATTGCAAAATTATTTCAGATTTCAGGAATTGATTTTCTAGCCTTTAAAACAAGGGGGGTGGCTTATCAGCAGTTCCTAGCCTTTAGAAGGTGATAAGCCTCTCTGAGAATCTAATGAAAGCCAGACTCTTCTTCCCAGAAAGTACACAACACACACACATATGCGTGCGTGCACACACACACACACACACACACACGCACACAGGGAGATAGTGCCGTTATCATGATCTTTTTAGTGCTATGTTTTTTTGCATTTTTGTGCTTTTTGTCTGTGACTTTTACTGTTTAAAATGGACCCTGGCTGGGTGCGGTGGCTCATGCCTTTAATTCCAGCACTTTGGGGGGCTGAGGCAGGAGGATCGCTTGAAGTCAGGAGTTTGAGACCAGCCTGGGCCATATATTGAGATCTTATCACCACAAAAAGTTTTTAAAAATGGGCCAGGTGTGGTGGCATGTGCCTGTAGTCTCAGCTACTTGGGAGGCTAAGGAACGAAGATCACTTGAACCTAGGAGTTTGAGGTTCCCAGTAAGCTGAGGTTACAGTCAGCTGAGGTTAGAGTGAGCTATGGTCACACCACTGCACTTCAGCCTAGGTGACAGAGTGAGAACCCATCTCTGGAAAAAAATAAATAAATAAACAAAATGAAAATAAAATGGCTTCCAAGCATAGTGCTGAGTGTTGTCCAGTCTTCCTAAGTGCAAGAAAGAAAGCTATGATGTGCCTTACACGGAAAATACTTTTGTTAGGGAAGCTTCATTCAGGCATGAATTATAGCACTGTTGGCCATGAGTTTCAGGGTTCAATATTCATTAATTCAGTGTTTATGGTGATTTTAAGCACCTCAAAATGAGTGTATATTTACAATTGCAAACTATGAAACCAGCCTAAATACCCATCAAACAATGAATGGATAAAGGAAATGTGAGATATATATGGAATACTACTCAGCAATACTACTCACCCATAAAAAGGAACAAAATAATGTCATTTGCAGCAGCCTGGATGGAACTGGAGACCATTATTCTAAGTGAAGTAACTCAGGAATGGAAAACCAAACATCGTATGTTCTCACTCATAAGTGGGAGCTAAGCTATGAGGATGCAAAGGCATAAGAATGATACAGTGGACTT
Source organism: Gorilla gorilla gorilla (assembly GCF_029281585.2). Taxonomy (NCBI): domain Eukaryota; kingdom Metazoa; phylum Chordata; class Mammalia; order Primates; family Hominidae; genus Gorilla; species Gorilla gorilla. Next base: position 13,535,457 of record NC_073247.2, on the reverse strand, counting down.
TGGGGACTGAGGGAAAGGGTGGGAAGGGGTGAGGGGTGAAAGATCACAAATTGGGTACAGTGTATACTGCTTGGGTGATGGGTGCACCAAACACTAATTTTAAAACAAATGGCACATATGGGTAGAAAGTTTTAGTTTTGCAAGACGAAAACAAGTTCTGAAGATGGATGGTTATGGTTGCACAATAATGCGAATGTATTTAACACTACTTCAGGGTACACTTAATGGTGAAGGTGATAACTTTCGTGTTAGGTGTATTTTCACACAATTTTTAAAACATACAGTACCAAAAAAATGGTTATTTCCTCCTCTCAGGGTAATGGTAGACATACGTCAATGCATACATTTTACTCTAAAGTCGCTTGCAAGATGGCTTGCTAAATGATTTCAAGTCCCTCCTGCTGGTTCAATGAGAAGCGAAGAAAATAACCACGTGCCTATATCAAAGTAGAGGAGATGCAGACTGTAGCTGATTGATATCACAGGCCATGCCAAGGAGAAGGCCACACCTAGATCTCATTTACCCATTTACCTGTCACCATGGATGTTCTATTAAAGAGACGTTAGCAGAAATCCATTCTTTTTTTTTTTTTTTTTTTTTTTGAGATGGAGTCTTGCTCTGTTGCCCAGGCTGGAGTGCAGTGGCGCAATCTTGGCTCACTGCAAGCTCTGCCTCCCGGGTTCACGCCATTCTCCTGCCTCAGCCTCCCGAGTAGCTGGGACTACAGGTGCCTGCCACCATGCCTGGCTAATTTTTTGTCTTTTTAGTAGAGACAAGGTTTCACCGTGTTAGCCGGGATGGTCTTGATCTCCTGACCTCGTGATCCACCCGCCTCAGCCTCCCAAAGTGCTGGGATTACAGGCATGAGCCACCGTGCCTGGCCAGAAATCCATTCTTAAAAACCATGGTCATTTCTTTTTACCTAGCAGTTTAAGTCGAAGGAACACGCTTTCTCAAAAGGAAGGCTTTAAGATATGTGACCCCAGGCAAGCAAGTCTTGGATATATTACTAACAATTGCATCGGCCAATGTGGGTGGAGCCCTCTGAATGTAGATGGGAGTCTTGGGAGTTTGAGGTCTACGTATTTGTATTTAATCTGCACCATCAGTATTGGTAACGGTCCATTGTTATCTCTGTTTTACAGCCTAGGTGTCTGGTACTAGCCACTGGTCACCCAGTTAGAAAATGTGCCTTCAGGATTCAAACCCAATTAGCTTGCCACAAGTGCCTAAAAACTCTTGCCAGCTTCCTGGTCTCTGCACAGGTGAAAAACAGCCATTTCTTGGTGTCTTCACAGGATGCATTATCACACTCTTCTTCCTCATGTATTAGATGATTTCACACATGTGCAACCTGGAGTTACGTATTTTTGAGCCCATCTTATGTATTTCTGTCTTTATCACATTACATTTAAATCAATCCAATACCTATGTATTGACTTAAAACACATCATTGTGCATGTCAAGGCTATAGACATGTAGACAACACTGTTACTGCCTGCGCGGACTAAACTTTGTGGAGGGAAATGAAGCTACTGTAGACAAAGATATACAGGTAATGGAAACAAAGGGAGTTTGGGAAGTTGTCTTCTTTCATTGGGGCTGCTATAACAAAACACCATAGACTCGAGGCTTCTCAACAGCAGGCATTTATGTCTCACAGTTCTGGGAGCTGGAAGTCCAAGATCAAAGCGTGTCAGATGCAATAATCTGGTGATAACCTGCTTCCTGATTCATAGACGGTGCTTTCTTGCTGTGTCCTCACACGGTGGAAGGGGCAAGGGAGCTCTCTGGGGTCCCTTTTATAAGGGCACTGATCCCATTCATGAGGCTACACCTTCACGACCTCATTATCTCTCAAAGGCTCCACCTCCCAACACCATCACCTTGGGTGTTAAGATTTTCACACAGAAATTTTGGAGGAACACAAACATTCACACCATAGCAGAAGAACAATATAAAAAATTAGTGAGGCTGGGTGCAGTGGCTCACACCTGTAATCCCAGCACTTTGGGAGGCTGAAGTGGGCAGATCGCTTGAGGTCAGGAGTTCAAGACCAGCCTCATTAACATGGTGAAACCCCGTCTCTACTAAAAATACAAAACTTGGTCGGGCATGGTGGCACGTGCCTGTGGTCCCAGCTACTCAGGAGGCTGAGCAGGAGAATCACTTGAGCCCGGGAGGCGGAGGTTACAATGAGCCAAGATCCAGCCACTACACTCCAGCCTGAGCAACAAAGCGAGACACCAAAAAAAAAAAAAAAAAAAAAAAAAAAAGGCTGGGCACAGTGGCTCACACCTGTAATCCCAGCACTTTGGGAGGCCGAGGCGGTTGGATCACGAGGTCAGGAGATTATTGAGACCATCCTGGCCAACATGGTGAAACCCCATCTATACTAAAAATACAAAAATTAGCCGGGCGTGGTGGCACGCACCTCTAGTCCCAGCTACTCAGGAGGCTGAGGCAGGAAAACCGCTTGAATCCGGGAGGTGGAGATTGCAGTCAGCTGAGATCGTGCCACTGCACTCCAGCCTAGGCGACAGAGTGAGATTCTGTCTCAAAAAGAAAAAAAAAGTGAATAAATCATATAGAAAGAAAAAGGAGAGGAGGTGTTAATTCAGTTAAAGGAACTTGGTGAGGTTTCAGGAACAAAATGACTTTTGAGCTGGGACTTCCAATGTGTGGCCATTCAGCATATAGAGATGGGGCCAGGGAGGAAAATGAGAGTGAGGTCAGAGAGGATGGGAGGAGATAAGGAAAGCAAAAGGATAGAACCAAAAGGGAAAGCAGAACTGAGTCTAGAGGAGAAGGGAACTTGGAAAAGCAGAGGTCATTGACCTCTCTATAACTTTGTTAATAAATCTTTGTGTTTGTCTGGCCTGGGATCAAGTTCCAGAGCAACCACTTTCAAGCTTGGGCAACTTTCTCAATTCATCTTAAGTCTCATCTTTTATTTATTTTTGTTGTTTGTTTTTACAGTTGTTTGCACAAAAGTAGCAACTATTCAGAGTAGTGTGCATGGAGTAAACTCAAAAAAACCATGCTTTAAAAAAAAAAATGCTTAGTCCAATGGCTATCATCCAAAATGCTCATTAGAAAATAGCCAAATACAACAAAAATTTGAAGGCATGGAGTTGACTAATGGCCTGGAGAGTTAGCCATGTGTAATTATAAAAGTTTACACACTTGAGATTTATGAATATTCTGTTTGTTTTCTAAGTATAGTTGATTTTCCTTATTTATAAATTTTGTCTTTCTGAACTTGCCTGCTCACTAAAACTTTGTAACCTTGAAATCAATACAGCACTTTTGCAGTCATTTGCAGACACACACACAAAGCTGGAAAAAATGTAAATTGCTCAAAGTGCACATTCCCAGCTACAGTGGAACAAGGCCATGCCCTACCTTCTTGTTTCAGCTCTCATACTTTAAACAAGTAGAATTATTGCGGTCCATTGAGTACCATGTGTTTTGCATGTTTGTGCTTTTCGTTGGTGATTTTGCTGTTTAAAACGGCCTGAAGAACAGAGCTGAAGTGCTGTCTGGGGTCCCTAGTACAAAAGGACTGCAATGTGCCTCACAGAGAAAATCTCTGTGTTAGAGAAGCATTACTCAGGCATGAGTCATGGTGCTGCTGGACATGAGTTCAGTGTGAATGAGTCAAAAATATCTACTCAGAAAGATTTTCTTAAACAGAAACATGCATAAAACAAGATTATGTATTGACTGGTTGATGAAAATGTTGTGACCAGACATCATAGAATCCTAATCTTGTATTTCCCCTGGGAGCAATAGTTTACAATTTGCTAATTCAGTGTTTATGTTGACTTTATAGAACACAACTATCACAAATACAGAGAATTGAATGTAATTTCAATCTTTATTTCTGCTGAAAGATTACCTCAATCAACCCAGGAGCCTGTTGGGTTTTCTCATTGCTGCATTGCTGATGACTGTTCCAATGCTGGGCTAATAACAGGCATTTGATTAACATTAGATTTATACATCAGGTGAGTAAGGAGGAGACTGGCTTCATTAATACTACATAGTCACCATGCAAAAGGTGTCATGACAGAAGGCAAGGAGGTAGCTTTCTGATGCCCTGAAGAATCTTATTTACATGACGCCAAACGCATTCATTCATTGACCAATTCATTCACTTAACAGATGTTGACAATGTATTCATGATATGCCGGTGCCATTCTGGGCACCGCTGAGAGGTGTGGATAAATAGGACATAGAACCTTCACATCCAAGGCAACTAAATCTAGATGTTGTGCTCCAGCAAAAGTGTAAGGTTCATTTTTCTTCTGTCTCCTAGGAAATGGATGAGGGCAGAATTATTATTAAGAAGTAACATTACAACCCCACCAAAGCTCATGCATACACAAACACATCTGCTCACTGAACATAGTACATCCAGTGAACAGTGTCCATATGAGCCAAAATTTTTCTCTCTTTCTTACCTTGGAAAAAGTTAAGACTCCTAATGTTAACTGGGCAAAGATTTGCTTCTTTCAAGCTCTGAAATTTAGATCCATGGTCTTGTTTGAACTGTGTTGTACTGTGAGCTCATAGCTGGTACTACCAATGTGTCAATCCTTAGCAAAAACTTTTATTAATAGCTATGCATGCACTGCCTTAGCCTTCCAGTGGCCATAGGTGATTGACATTGGTAATAGGGGGATGCAAGTGATTTAAGTAGAGCTGGGGGCAATTGTTGCAGTTGCCATTGCTATTGCTGTGTGTGGTTTTAACGCAAGGGCATTTGTTTGGGGAAAAAGCAGTGTTAATATAATTGAATTTGATACTTCTTGGTGAACTGGCCGTGAATTAACAGGCTTTACACTGTAAGAAAAAGAAAAGAAACATGAACCATAACACTCAAGCAGTTTAAGCATGTCTTACAAGAACATAAAAGGAGAGAGCCCAGTAAGAGTTAAGTTCTGTGGAATAGCTAGAGCTCTAGACATGTGGGTTTTCTCCAAACCAAAAGTCAACAGTTCATCAAACCACCGGGCAGCATATAACTATTGGGAAGTGCATGTATTCTGACATCAGTTAGGAAGTGTCCATATGGTAGTGGGTGGCACAGTGGCCCCCAAAATATATGTCCACATCCTAACACCAGGTATAGAGGGATGGGACCTTATTTGGAAATAGGACTTTTGCAGCTGCAATTAAATTAATCTATTGATGAGATTATGGCTAGATTTAGAGGGGTCTCTTAAATCCAATGACAGGTGTTCCTGTAAGAGACAGAAGAGGAGACACAGATAAAGAAGAGAAGTCCTCATGGAGATGGAGGCAGGACTGGAGTGATGCGGCCACAAGCCCAGGGAAGCCTGAAGTCCACCAGAAACTGGGAGAGGCAGGAAGAACTCTCCCCTAGAGCCTCCAAAGGGAGCACCACCCGGAGACACCTTGATTTCAGATTTCTGGTGCCCAGAAATGGTAGAGAATAAATTTCTGTTGTTTAAGCCTCCCGGTCTGTGGCACTTTTGCTACAGCAGCCCCAGAAAACTCAAACACAACACTCTGTGTGTGTGCTCCTACAGTAACTTCCATATACCTCTCATGGGAGAGGAAGGGGATTATTCTTCCAACAAGATGGAGACTTGCACACATGCCTTGTAGACACAGAGGAAGCAAAAAGCACAGAAAAGTACTCAGAGGCTTCGCAGACCCGTGGGAGACCCTCCTCAGTTGATAAAACGCCACAGCAATACCTTACAATGGGCACAGAACTGTAACATAAGGAGTGATCTTCTTTTCTGAGGAGCCAAGGCTAAGAAAACTGATTCTCGCTGAAAAAGAAAGCATTTCCAATGCACACCAGACATAAATAGTTCATGCAAACCAACATGAATTATTTTAGTACGTGGCTTTCATAAAGTAACTTCTTTGTCTTCATTATATAACCCCTAAAACTTCTCAAAGACTACTCTCAGAGTTGTTAAAGCTGAAAAAGCTTAACTATACATATAAACACTGTCATATATCAAAGGCATATTTCAGCTTACAAAGCATGCTCACTAGGGCTTTGCTCACGAGACACCAAAAACACGTTCAGTTGCACTTCACCCTGAAAGCAGAATCTCTTATCCCTGAATCAGAAGGGACGTAGGCACACGAAGTCCCAGGGAGAAAAGAGGCATATATAGCGTGCTGAGTTAACAAGATTTGGCACTTGTCTTTTTCACAGGAAAAGAAGGAACATGAAAGATAAGGACTTTGGCAGTCTCACTAATTTTTATATGGGACGCGGGATGGGAGATGAACCCTACCGGAGATGATTATAAATACCAGTTTGTCTTTGAAACCAGTTTTAAGAATTAATGCAATGCCTTATTTCTTTCTTCTGGAGGAGTCTGTGGTCTCCTTTCATCCTCAGATTCTTCGTAGAAGGAAACTGCTCAGATGTCCTGAGCAAAATGATCAAATTCCAAAACCCAGGGTTTAAGAAAGCAGACAGAAAGCCACAGAGAGGGGAAGTGGTTAAAGAGAGGGGACATTCCAAAAAGACAGCCACTTAGCACAAACAATTCAAATTCCAGTGTTGTTGGTGCCAGAATCCTTTTCACTGTTGGTGATGGGATTTTGAGAAAAGTGTTTCAAATAGAAGAATTTGAGGTGTCTTAAAAATGGGTTTCAAAAGAAAGTGGAGGAGGCGTGAAAAGATTCCATTATCCAGTTGAGATCATCAAGTATCCTGCTGATCTATGTGCGGGTCTGGATACACACAGCCTTCAGGAACTTGGGCACAAACAAAATCTACTGTGATGGTTAACACTGAGTGTCAACTGGACTGATTGAAGGATGCAAAGTACTGTTCCTGGGTGTGCCCGTGAGGGTGTTGCCAAAGGAGATGAACATTTGAGTCAGTGAACTGGGAGAGGCAGACCCACCCTCAATCTGAGTGGGCACTGTCTCATCAGCTGCCAGCACAGGTAGGATAAAGCAGGTAGGAGAAGATGGAAAAGCAGACTTGCTTAGTCTTCTGGCCTTTATCTTTCTCCTGTGCTGAATGCTTCCTGCCCTCGAACATCAGACTCCAAGTTCTTGGACTTACACCAGTGGTTTGCCAGAGCCTCTCGGGCCTTCGGCCACAGACAGACAGCTGCACTGTTGGCTTCCCTACTTCTGAGGTTTTGGGACTCAGACTGGTTTCCTTGCTCCTCAGCTTGCAGAAGACCTGTTGTGGGACTTCATTTTGTGATTGTGTAAGTCAGTACTCCTTAATAAACTCCCTTTCATATGTATATCTATCCTATTAGTTCTGTCTCTGCAGCAAACCCTGACTAATCCATCTATACAGGGGTCATTTGGCCACATCCAGGAAGAACTACCAGAGAAATCAGCCAAGGCTCAGTCAGCTACAAGTCCCAGGACTGTGGAAGCCAGGGGTCTCCAGAGACAGAGCACCCCACATCTGAAAGGGCTGAGACACACAGCCCTTGGCCGCTCTAGGATTCAGTGATTCCCAACGCGTATCCTGAAACTCTGATAAAACAATGTGCCTCTGTCTCCTGAGTGAAACTGTTTATGGAGTTAAGTTTACCAGCATCTGTTTATTTGGCTACATTGTGAATGTTAAACAGTTTTTAGAGGTTAGCTGAATAATTGGCACAGGTGAAATAAAATGAAATAAAATGTTGTGTTTCCCTCCTTGTGTGCTGGGTTAACTCTTTTGGGATATAACAAAGTTCTGATATGCCAGCTTTATAGATGATTGATACTGTGTGCTTGGGTCTTATTAGCAATTAATTACATCATTCATTCATTCATTCATTCATCAATTCACCCATTCAACAGATGCCTACCCAAAGGTCTTCACATGCCCAGCATTTTCCTGGTCACTTGGTCATAACAACAGAGACCTTATGGATTTTACAGAGCAGCAAAAGAGAGATTTGTTTAAGAAAACCATAGAAAATTTGTACTTAAAATTTGTATAAGTTCATCAAAGGAAAATAATTGAGTTCTATGAAAAAGAAGAGCTTGGGGAGACTATTGAATAGGCAGGAGAAAGAAAGACCAGAGTGAAGGCGATGGTGGAATTGGCTTCTATTCTGGCTTGGATGGTGCCCAAAGGACATGTCCTCTTAGCCTCACATCATTTACAGAATGTAGTGCAGCCTCTTTAATAGAGTTGCCTAATCTACCCTCCTGAAAAATAATGCTTACCCCATTTGGCATAGCAAGTCGGACATCATCTATCCCAGACACTGCCATTTCAAAGGCGAAAGGAAACAGGAACACTCTGAAGACTTCAACCTAAAGTGGAAGAGAATTCAGCCATTAAAGGGAAGGTCGTACATTTCCCTCTGTAGGAAATGTACTCCTCAGAGATCTCCTTGGTTCTTTGCACCTTTTATTTTGAGACAGTCTTGCTCTGTCACCCAGGCTGGAGTGCAGTGGTGCGATTTCACCTCCCGGGTTCAAACGATTCTCCTGCCTCACCCTCCTGGGTAGCTGGGAATACAGGCGTGCACCATCATGCCTGGCTAATTTTTGTATTTTTAGTAGAGATGGGGTTTCACCATGTTGGCCAGGTTGGTCTCGAACTCCTGACCTCAAGTGATCTTCCCCCATCAGCCTCCCAAAGTACTGGGATTACAGGTGTGAGCCACCGCACCTGGACAGTTTTTTGCATCTTTGTTCAATTATCTCTGCAACTACCAACGTATAGATCAATATGTATAAAAGCTCCAATCAATGTATAGATAGTCATAGAAAATAATGGAGGACTTTTAATATAAGTGAAGTCATAGGAGATGCGGTTCTTTTACTGAGCAGGATATTTGCAAGACTCATCCATATTGTAGCCATGTGAGAATTGCATTTCTTTTTATGGCTGTGATATGCTTTGGATCTGTGTTCCCACCCAAATCTCATGTTGAATTGTAATCCTCAATGGGAGATGGCTGGATCATGGGAGTGAATCTTTCATGAATGGTCTAACACTATCCCCCTTGGTACTGTGTAGTGAATGAGTTCTCACAAGATCTGGTTGTTTAAAAGTGTGTGGCACTACCCTGCTCTCTCTCTTGCTCCTGCCCCAGCCGTGTAAGACGTTCAAGAGTTCCTGCTTCCCCTTCACCTTTTACAACGATTGAAATTTTCCTGGGGACTCCCCAGAAGCCAAGCAGAAGCCATCATGCTTCCTGTGCAGCCTGCAGAACCGTGAGCCAATTCAACCTCTTTTCATTATAAATTACCCAGTCTCAGATATTTCTTTATAGCAGTGGGAGAACAGCCTAATATAGGCTGAATAAGATTTCATTCTATAGACGGACCATCTTTTCTTAATTCACTCCTCTGCTGATAGACATCTGGATGGTTTTCACTTTCTGGCTATTGTAAATACAGCGGCTATGTATTTGAGATGATGAAAAAGTCGGGAACTAGAGAGTGCTGATGCTTGGACAAATTTCTGGATGGACTTAATGCCATTTTAAAATGATTCCAATAGTAAATTTGATGTTTACGTGTGTAAAAAAAGGTGAGGAAATTGCAGACACTTGCATTTTAGAAGGAGATAGTAAAAGACATAGGAATGAACAGACAGCGTGGTGGCTCACACCTGTAATCCCAGCACTCTGGGAGGCCGAGGTGGGCAGATTGCCTAAGGCCAGGAGTTTGAGACCAGCCTGGCCAACATGGTGAAACCCCATCTCTACTAAAAATACAAAAATTAGCCAGGTGTGATGGCAGGTGCCTGTAATCCCAGCTACTCGGGAGGCTGAGGCAGGAGAATGGCATGAACCCAGGAGGCAGAGGTTGCAGTGAACAGAGATCACACCACTGCACTCCAGCCTGGGCAACAGACCGAGACTCTGTCACAAAAAAAATAAAAAGAATGAACAGACAAAGAATTCCCTTACATAATGTCAATCTCATCAATAACATGCTGGTCATTCTGGAAAAATAAAGAAAGAATAAATAGCTTGTAATAGCTTCCAGACAGCTAGTGCCCCAATGCCCTATAACTCCGTCTGTCTCTGTTTCTCTCTCTCTCTCTCTCTCTCTCTCTCTCTCTCTCTGTCTCACATACACACTCACTGTTTCTGTCTTTTTCTGTCTTTTTTCTTTCCCTCTCTCTCTCTCTGTCTCTCACTGTTTCTTTCTGTTTTTCTTTCTTTCTCCCTTTCTATTTGTTTTCCTCATTCTTTCTCTCTGGCACTGACTCTGTCTCTCTCTCTTTTTCTCACACACATATGCCTTCTGACTTCTCTCTGTCTTTCTTTCTTTCTCTTGCTCTCCCTCTTTTTCTTTCTCTCTCAGTCTTTCTCTCTTTTGTCCTCAGTCTTTCTCTCTCTCTTTCTTCTTTCTGTGTCTCTCTATCTTTCTCTCTGTCTCTGTCTCTATCATCTCTTTCTCTCTGTCTCTCTTTCTCTTTCTCTCTTTCTTTCTTTCTCTCTCTCTCTCTTTCTCTGTCTCTGTCCTCTACATCTGTTACATCATCCACAACATGGAGATGATCTGAAACTCCCACCTCAGCACACCCAGTCAACACCTTCCCACATAGAAACACACCCTAACTCTGAGCCTTCCCTTGATGTCCCACAAAGCTGCTCTGACCTGACATTCATCTCATCAATTTGATCGTCCCCCTACCCACCTCAGCTCCACCATGCTGGCCACCCAGTCTTCACTCTTTGTCTTAGTGCGGGGACTCGCTTTTCTGTGCTGCTCTTTGTTTCCGCCACCTCCAGTTTGAGGAGTCTCTGGTTTATTTTTTATTATGTAAATTTTTAATCTGACTTTAGAGCCTTAATTAGGGCAAGCTCCTCCTAAAATATCTCTTAATTTCCCTAAATCAGAATTCATCTCTCGCTCCTCTCCACTCCCATGGTGTCTGTTTACGACCCCCCTTACTGACCTTATAGACTTTGATTCCTTATTGGTTGTATAAACACCACTTTTTCCAACTAGATTCTGAAATACTGAAAAATAGAAACACTTTTTTTCTCTTCTTTGTGACCTCAGCTCTTACTATATTTTTTGAGGTTAGGTTTGAATATATGTATTTTTACATACATATATTCTGGCTTTCATGGTCTTTTTCTTGGGGGAGCAAAAAAAAACAAGACAAAATTCAATTAGAAACGTGATTGAAAATGACATTTCATTGAAACTGGAAACAAAAATAAGCATGATTTCACTTCCATGAACAGCAAAAATGAAGCAACCTCTTAGCTAAATTTATCACACATCAGAGAGGGGAAGTGTCGTCAGCCCTGCTGAGTCAGACCCTGAGGAGACACAGGCCATCCAGTCTTCCAGTGGGTGCCTCTGAGGGGCCGCTCGGCTCTCAGAAATCCGACAGGCCTATGTCCCTTTACTTGTCTTGAGTCACTGAAAGCATGTGAAGTTTGGATCAGACATTGTGGAAGCAGATAAAACACTAGTGAACAGATCCCAACTTTAGCCTTCGGTAAAACCTAAACTCTGAAAATGTGTGGGTTTGTGATGAGCTGAACACTGTGTTGCTCCTTGGATTAAAATAATTATTTTATTTCTTGCGTATTTTATTATTAGTCATGGACTATACGAAAATTTGCCTCAAAATCAAAGATGGGACCAGAACCCAGGTCTATTACCCCGTAATATTCCATAATGTTGATATTGTGTTTATATGCACACCACACATATACATATATCAATATATACACATATATGTACTATGTATACACACAGGCATATACACACACATAGGTACAATATATACACACACATATACACATATATAAGTACTTTATACATACACATATACATATGCACAAATATATGTATTGTATGTATACACACATATGTACTGATATATACACATGTGTACTATATGTGCATATATACCTATATGTGCTATACACACATATGTACTTTATATATAAACACATATATACACAAGTACTTTATACATACCCACATATACACATATAATGTAGTCTATATAAGCACACACACTTATGTACACATATATGTACTTTATATACACACATATGTACTAATATATACATACATATGCTATATACACATATACAGACATGTATATACTGTTATATATGACATATATATAGTTATACTGTTTATGTATGCATATGTATGTGTATATATATAAAGTAATATATATGGGCGTATGTGTGTGTTTGCATATGTCTATGTGTGTGTATATATGCACATATGCTGCGTACATATGCACACACACACACACCCATATATATTATTTTATACATACATAGACACATACATATGCACTATATATGCACACATATAGTACTTTATATATACATATACACACATATGCACAATATACCCATACACATATACACATACAAGTATATTTGTACCATATAACACACATATATAGATGTACATACTATATATGACGCACATATACACATATGTATCATATATACATATACATATATGTATATGTACTATATGTACACACATATATGTATATGTACTATATGTACACACACATATATGTATATGTACACACACATATATGTATATGTACTATATGTACACACACATATATGTATATGTACTACATGTACACGCACATATATGTATATGTACTATATGTACACACACATATATGTATATGTACTATATGTACACACACATATATGTATATGTACTATATGTACACACATATGTACACACAAACATATATGTACAATATAAACACACTTATATGTACTATTTATACACACATATATACACACACATATACATGCGCCATGCTCTCTCTCTTTACACACACACACACACACACACACACAAAACATGGAACTGTAGGATTATATATATAGGTAAAACAGCATATATAAAAAGAGTATCCATATTAAACAGTATATATATGTGTATATATGTATGTATGTGTATATATATGAATGTTTCAGTGAATTTCAATTTATATCAGAATTTGTCTTTCCAAATAAAGTTCTGAAATTCTGCTCAAGAAATGTTTGTGGCTATAAATAATCAAAATGGGGTCAAATTATGGTAAAGAATTTATGGGATGCATTCATATGTCATCCCAAGCTCTTAATGGGATGAAATAATGCCTTTTATAAAAGCTGCCCTTAGGAAATGAAAATTGACACAAACTTACAATTTATAGCTTGTCCTCAACTCGTTATGGCCAGCAGATTTTCTCTGGTTATCTCTGATGTTATTCATATTCCAAATCTGCCAGATGTTTTTTCTAGTAGCAGTGGGGGTAAAGAAAATGCAGGCTGGATTTGAGGACTAGCCTAGGACCTGGGAAAACGCCAACTTACATGAATTCAAGCTCTCCTTCTAGATATGAATGAGCTGAATGAGCTTTATTATGTTCTTATAGAATTTTTGATATTTTTTCTGACTATTCAGTGTATGGAAGTAACCTTGTATGATTAAACTTCTACCATAGACCAGCAGAATTTAATATAAAAGTTATTTGTATTGGCTCTTATTCAAAGAGCTTATTTATTGAAATATCAAAACAATTTCCTATAAGGTTATTTTAGCTGGAAGGCAAACTCACATCTTCTACATAAGAGATGTTATCCTAAGACTTCACCATAGAGTGAAGCTGACATTTTTCTCCAGGTATGAGACAAGATGACCTACAAGCCAAGTAGCCAAGAAAATGATTTGCTTCATTCACTCCCATGATGTCATATTTGGAGAAGAGATGCTCTAATGAACATTCCAGGTGTGTTCATATTAAGTCCTGGATAAGTTCCATTCAAAGCCCCATTCTGTGACTGACAAACAGTGGATGCTTTTCTCAGGATTCCAGTAAATAAAAAGTATGGATGGGGGTAAGGGGACATGTCTTGAGTTCATTAGTTCATTCTGTCGATCATATGTCCAACATCCATGCACTGTCTCTCTTTTGCCCCTTTCTGAATCAGTCACAGAATCCCGACTCTTTTATTTCCTCCAGAGATGAATAAAGGACTAAGTAAAGGAATAATCAAACAAAATAATTCACACAAGACTTCTTTGTATGCATCAGCCTTTGCTGAGAAGGTTTAGAGAATGAGGGAGACACGAAGAGCCAATCTACATAGATGGCTAAAAATTGGATATAAAATATTCTTTTCCGGTAAGTTCTTTTTAGTGTCGCCACTACTGATGATTTGTCATTGGTCCCACCATTTAGGGATATCCCCAGCATCCAGTTATTTGGCTTCTCTCCCCTCTTCCACTCCCTCCTCCCAAGCAGGAGCAAAACAAAACAAACACAAAATAAAACCAGAGAGACTTCTTACTCTATTTGCACATCTGTAATCCCCACTACTCTCTACATTGTATCTTTTTAGACCTACATGGCTTCTATAAGAGAGTAACAGTGCCATCAGAGCAGCAGCGTCAACTTTGGCACTGTTAACATTTGGGGCTGCATGATTCTCTGGTGGGGCATCCTTGTGTGCTCTGTGGTGTTGAGCAGTGCCCCTGGGCTCCACCCACCAGATGCCAGGACCAACCCTCCACCTGGAGAAAATGTCTCCAGGCATTGCCAGTGTCCCCTGAGGGCAAAGTGGACTGCAGTTGGAAACCATTGTGATGATAGATAGATAGATAGATAGATAGATAGATAGATAGATAGATAGACAGATAGATCGATAGATAGATGGTGATAAGGTTTGGCTGTGTCCCCACCCAAATCTCATCTTGAATTTTAGCACCCATAATTCCCACCTGTTGTGGGAGGGACTTGGTGGGAGATAACTGAATCTTGGGGGGCAGTTTACCCCATATTGTTCTCCTGATAGTGAATAAGTCTCAGGACATCTGATGTTTTAATAAAAAGAAACCCCTTTCTCTTGGTTCTCATCCTTTCTCTTGCCTGCTGCCATGTAAGACATGCCTTTCACCTTCCTCCATGATTGTGAGGCCTCCCCAACCACGTGGAACTGTGAGTCCATTAAACTTCTTTTTCTTTATAATTTACCCAGTCTTGGGTATGTTTTTATCAGCAGTGTGAAAACGGACTAATACAGATGGATAGATAGATAAATAGATAGATAATCAACAGATATATAGATAAATAGATAATAATGATAACAGATAGATTACCAAATAGATGATAGGTGGATAGATATATAGTTGATAGACAGATAACAGATAGGTGGACAAAAAGAGAGATAGATAAATAGATGACAGACAGGCACACAGAGTCTCTCATGCTAAGGCAGGGTTTTGCAGTTGAGCTGGCACTGCTGACATTTTGGAGTGGATGATTCCCTGTGGTGGGGGTGTCCTGTGCACTGTAGGGTGTCGAGCAACATCCTTGGGCTCCACCCACCAGGTGCCAGTGAGACCACTCAGTTGTGACACTGAAGAATATCTCCAGACATTGCCAAGTGTCCCCTGGCATAGAACAAAATCTCCCTACCTTGGAGACCATTGTTCTAAAACTCATAGAGCTCTTTCACTCGTCATAGACAGCATTTGTCTGACCATTTTTATTGTTTCTCAAAATTATGACCCGAATTCTCTCAATTGTTTTGATAAAATTGACGTTGTAAATGTCTTCAAGAGTCTTAGGTTCATTTCCTATCTTAGAAACAAAATAAAGGCCGGGTGCGCTGACTCACGCCTGTAATCCCAGAGCTTTGGGAGGCCGAGGCAGGAGAGTCACTTGAGGTCAGGAGTTCGAGACCAGGTTGGCCAACATAGTGAAACCCTGTTTCTACAAAAAATACAAAAATTAGCTGAGTGTGGTGGCCCATGCCTGTAATCTCAGCTACTCGGGAGGCTGAGGCAGGAGAATTGCTTGAACCTGGAAGACAAAGGCTGCAGTGAGCTGAGATTGCACCACTGTACTCCAGCCCAGGGGAACAGAGCGAGATTCTTTCTCAAAAAACAAACACACAAACAAAAAAACAAAATAAGGTGAGTCCCTATCATTTTCATTTTAAAGAATTTTCTACATTTCTTATTTTAATTTTGCATGACAACAAACACATTCAGGTTTGCATTTGAATGTGTTGAAAGAATTAAAAATTAGCTGAAAGAATTAAAAATTAGCGCTCAGCACATTTCACAAAGCCCACACATGTTATGCAGCTATACGGGTTGATCAAAGTCCCTTAAAAATTTCAAACTAATTATATATATCTACCCTCTTTTTGCACACCAAAGAACATGCTTCCAGGAAAGCCAAGCAACCCAAGCTCAGATGTTATTGTCAATGCTGAAATTAATCTAATTTCTTCCAGGATGAAAGAAGTCCACTGCATGTGCCTTGGTCCTACAGTTAAATCTACATGACCATTTCCGTATCAACTGGTTGGACATATCTACTGACCACAAAGGATGGTGAGGATCTGGGAATAAGCCACCCAATCCACTGTGGATCACCAAATTGAGTTATTCAAAGCACAAAGCAGCTCCTTCTGCAACCTACCAACTCAGGTTTATATTTATCAAATGTCTGTATCATAGTCTCTATCTTATGGACTTGAATTAGACAAAGCTTTACTAGTTGTGGAAACATTGTTCAAAAAAGAACATCTCCAATATGGTTGCATTGAAAATTCAGGGACTTTGGAAGAATCATGTACTTTCCCATTTTATTCCTGTCCAAATGTTGCTTAAATGAAGAAACAGCGATTGAGGAACCCCTCACAAGGGGAAGAAATCCTATTTTCACATTGAATTACTCTTGGATGCTTGATGGGCTGAAAAAGTCTTTGATCCTCAAAGAATTCTGACGTTATAACTTTCAACATTCATGCTCTTTTACTAGGTTGCTATTCCATAAACTAAAGTGGTATTTTACCCAAAATCTTGTGGTGAAAGATTCTGTTATCTTTTTTTTAATGCAAGAAAAAACACACATGCATACACACATACTTACCTAATACATGCACACGTACAGACACATATACACATATATGTGTGTGTGTTTGTATTAGGTATGTATATTTTTTTCTTGCATTAAAAATGAATAGCATATATATTGGTAGACTAGCAAAAAGCAGTCTCATTACAGAATGAAAAATATAAAAGGAAGATAAGCTCTTAAGTTGTCCTCTAAGGGGTGAGCCCAGGGTTTATTCTATCAGTTCCATTCTGACTATTACTAATGTTGAGTGGGTTGAGGCATTTCTCCCCTTCACCTGCTTTCCACTGAGGTGGGTGGTGTTCTTTACAGTTGGCTAGCCACATGGAGGTCTATGGCCAATAAAAGGATTAATGACAACGTGCTTAGAGCTATTATGTGCTTAGGTTATTATCCCAGACCACCTAGACACCAACTCTTTCAGCGTCTCAAAGTGAAAATGAGCACATCCTTGTAAGAGTCTCTGCTTTGGAACCTAAAAATTGGCTTTCAACATGGCTTCAGCCAACTCATAGCTTACATGTCATTTTGTAAGCAAGTGTGCTAGGTGGAAGAACTGAGGTTGAATCCTCTATCTATGAGACATCTCAGAATGTTTATAAATTCAGTTGTGTCTGAGGAAACCACCAAAGCATGAACTAGAGCATTGAACAAAATCAGGGATGGGTTAAACGTATAAACTCTTTTGTTTTGGGAAATGCCTCTATATAGCCCTCATATTACGAAGGCAAACTGTATCCAATTTGGCCAAAAGTAAGTGAAAGAGCTCTCGTGCTCCGAGGGGTGATGTAAAAGATGGCTAATGTGGAATGTGCACAAATGTCTTAAGTTCTTGGTGATCTTCCCAACATTGTCTTCCTCTGAGTTATGTTTAGTCTGAGACATAAGATTAAAGCGTTACTTTGCCTGTATACGTCTCTGTCTTGGACATATGTGCCCCCAGGTGCTCTATATACGCCAAGGATGGGTGGGGAGGCTGCGAACTATCTGCATTCTGCCGCCAGATTAATCTTATGAAAATACCACTTTGATCACCTTAAGGTAGGAAAAGCCCTTAATCACTCTCCTCCACCAACAGGAAGGAATAAACACTACACAACCCATCATTTAAAGCCCACTGTACTAAGGCTTCAATCACCTCTTTTGAATTATCCTCCATTTCTTTCCAAACAAATCTTTCCCCAGAAAAGTTGTCTATCATTGTTTATAAAGACTGCCTCTTGACTAGACTTGGACTTGAGAAAGAGCCAAGCTATGCAAACTCAACCTCTCCTTCTAGGAACGCATGAACTGAATGAGCTTATATTCTTGTAAGATTTCCCCCTTTTTTCCCTTAAACTTTCAATGAATGGGAGTCAACTCCTGTGACTATCTTACCATAGCACAGCAGAATTTAATACAAAGGTCATTTGTGTTGGCGTCTCTTCAAGAGGGTTTATTTTATTGAAATGTCAAAACAATTTCCTATAAGGTTATTTCAGTTGGAAGGCAAGCCTTTGATAATATAATCATGTGGTTGTGCCTATCCAGAAGTCTAACGGCTGGGATGAGGCAAGTGGTGAGGAACTCATGTAAAGAATCAGGGATTGTCAGTACAGTTCAGAAACAGAGAGGCTCTGGAGAGCCAGAGGACCTGAGTAGGAAGCTTGTTCCTATAGTTGTGAGGTCTGCAGTTGCTGAGAGTCCTGGAGACAAAACCAGGGCCAGTGCTGAGGCATCAGCCCACCCATGTTTTAGAACAGGTGCATCATTCATCATCAAAGTATCTTCATGTGGAGGCTAAAGTAGCTCCATCTTGAAAGCTAATCCACCATGTTGACTTCTGATTGACCCTAGTTCCAGGCATGCCTCTAAGATTTCTATTCTATCTACTGTTCCTTGTGTAAGAGCATGTTCTTGCCATAAATCCTGCCCTTAAACAATCATCCTACACACCCCTTACTCCATGGTATATAAGTCCTGGGTTATTTGGGGGTAGTGGTGTGGAGATCCACCATCTCTCTCTGCCACCCAAGACACAAACATGGCTTCTGTTTTTAAGTACCTATGAAATGTTTTTGGGTTTTTTTGTTTGTTTGTTTGTTTTTTCTGAGAAACTAGATGTGTCAGCCTCTCTCTTTGACTTCTCAGCTTTCTTGGACTTTTGGGGAAAGGTTTGCATAGGCCTGCCCACTGCAGAATACCTCATCCCAAAATTCAAGCCAGGAGGACAAAAGATGAAGACAGTGTCAGAGATGCAAAACCCAACCACCAAGCCAACAATCCAGTCAACCAAGAGATATCCCATCAACCCACAAACCCAGAAAGGTTTGGGTAAGACATCTGGGCTGAGAGGTGAAAGTTTCATGTTAAGGTTAATGACATGTAATGGCACATGTGCTGAATAATGCCAGTCCAAGTGTGGGCTGCCCTCTGCTGTCAAGTCCAGACAATCAGGGGACATTACACCCATTATCTGTCCAAAGTGAGTTGAGTTTCTCCAGGATCTAACCCTGTCACATCATCTTCATCTTCTTGTCCAAACCCCATTGTTGTGAACAATCAGAACAAGCCTCATGAAGTCAGTCATGGTCTCTGTAGCAATAGCCCCAACCTTCTGCAGACCCTCCAAAACACCTAGGATGGAGACCATGAATGCTCCTTAACTTCTTCCAGCAAGTTCAAGATATTCTGATGTGCGTGCCCATCTTGAACACATGGGCAGACGAACACGGTTAGAGCCTGGAGTTGTTTAGTATAAAATACAGAAATTTAATCTTTACCTAGGAGATAGAACTTTGAAAATAAAAGGAGCTCTGAGGATGAACCAGGAGTCATTCCGTCATTTCTCTAAGTGAGGAATCCAACATCAATGGGGTTAATAATCGCCTCTTGGTGACGTTGCTTGATCAGAGACAAGCCAGGAGAAATTCTCCAGAAATCTTGTCGGCTGAGTTCTTGCTCCTAAACAGCTCTTGGAGATCCAACTCTATTACACTATAGGACTGGTGTTTCTTGAGGGCTCTTAGGGGGAAAGCATATGTAACTGGTGTGTCGAACAAGCATGACTCATTGAGTATAATCACAAAGCAATTTTATTTTATCTCTTACTAGCTCTTTCAAATATATTCAGTGGGGCTTAGCGAGCGGGGAGAGTTTTGTTGGCCTCCGGAGGAAATGATAGCCAGTCCTGTAACTTTTCTTCAAGCACACAGTGTCTCTCTTTCTCCCTGACTCCCTCCTTCCTTCCCTCTCTCTCCTTTTCTCCTCTCTTTCTCCATCCCTTCCTTCCTCTGTTTATCCATTTGTTCCTTTCTGTCTGGCTCTCTTTCCTTCTTTCTCTTTCTCCCTCCCCCTCTTTTCTTTCTCTTTCTCTTTCCTCCTCCTCCTCCTCTTCCTCCTCCTCCTTCTCCTTCTTTTCTCTCTCTCTTTCTCCTTTCCTTCCTCCATTCATATCTCTCTATCTCATCTCTCTCTCTGTCTGCTCTCCTTCTCTTTCTCTTAATCTCTTCTCTCTTTCTCCATTTCTCCCTTCTCTCTATTTACCATTCGTTCCTCTATCTCTCTCACCCTCTTTCCCTCTCTTTCTCTTCCTTCCTTCTCTTTCTCCCCTCTGCTTCCTGTTTTTCTTTCTTTCTCTCTCCTCCTCCTCCTTCTTTCTCTCTCCTTCCCTCCCCCCTCTCTTCTTTTTTTGGTCCTTTTTATATTTCGCCATTTCCCCCTTCTTATTCTCTCCTTTCCTCTCTCTTTCTTCCTCTTTCTCTTTCTGACTCTCTGTCTCACTCTGCCTCCCTCTTTTCATTTTTTTCCTTTCCTTTCCTCTTTTCTTTCCTCTCCTCTCCTCTCCTCCCCTTCCCTTCCTTCCCTTTCTCTCTCTTTCTTTCTCTCTCTCTTTCCTTCCTTCCTTCCTTCCTTCCCTCCCTCCCTCCCTCCTTCCTTCCTTCTTCCTCTCCCTTTCTTCCTCTCTCTTCCTTCATCCCTCTCTCTTTCTTCTTTCTTCTCTCTCTTCCTTCCTTTCCTTCTCTCCCTCTCTCTTCCTCCATTCTTCTCTCTCCTTCTCTCCCTCCATAAAAAGGTGTGTGTCCTCTCAGCATCTTCCACCTCCAGGTAAGAATCATTGAGTCAGAGAAGGATATTAAGAGAAGGCAGCTTTGAGCTTCTTTTCCTTCCATCCAGTAGCATAGGCTCATGTGCAGGAGGAGGGGGAGCCTGCTTGGGTCATGTGACAAGCTCTCTTTCCGTTGTAACTGGAGCAGTGATAGACAGAAGTCCTTATTTCTCCCCAAACCCCCTGTAGACTTTGCAGTGGGCTCCTAACCAAGTGGGGAGGGGCATGCATAAATTGCTCCTTAAATGCCCAAAGTCATCATCTAGGAGACCCTGAGAAGGATGCTGAGAAACAATGAACTCTGAGCTGTTTTGCAATATCAGGGTTTCTTGTGTAGCCCCATGGAGGCTGCGCAAAGTGCTGGCTACATGTTCCTGTGACCTTGCAGTTTTCGGCATCTTATGCCATGAGTGGGGGTTGCAGCTGCTGGCTGTAGGTATAGCCAAAGGTAGCAACATTGACACTCGCAGGCCACTGAGGACCTTAAACCATGACTCCTCTGGCTGCTGGTCTAGGTATTTTGCCTTAGAAAGGAAGGGGCTTCATTTCAGTGGCCAAAACAGAAATTTAACTGAGCCTCACTGGGCTGAAATAAGGGTGTCTGCAAGAATGGTTCTTCTGGATGCTCCATGGATGAATCTGTTTCCTTGCTTTTTCCAGCTTCTAGAGGTTGCTGTATTCCTTGGCTTGTGGTGCCTTCTTTCTTCCTGCATCACGCCAACCTCCACTCTCTTTGTCACATCTCCTCTTTCTCTTTTTCTGAATCCCTGCCTTCCTTCTATAAGAACCACTGAGACTACATTGAATCCACCCAAATAATCCAGAATAATCTCCCCATCTCAAGATTTTTAACTTGATCTCATCTAAAAAGTCTGCTTTACCATGTAAATCAACATATTCATTGGACATGGACACCTTTGGGGCCATTATTCTGTCTACCACATGGGGATTAGGATGTAGACATCTCTGGGGCCATTATTCTATTACATGGGGATTAGGATGCAGACATCTTTGGGGACATTATTTTTTCCACCACATGGGGATTAGAATGTGGGCATCTTTGGGGGCATTATTCTGTCTCCCACATGGGGGATTAGGATGTGGACATCTGTTCACTTCTGCAGACCTGGAGGTAAAGAGTTTAATGTTGCTCAAGGAGAGGTCTGGGCTTTGGAGTTGGCTAGAATTTAACCTTGCTCAAGGAGAGGTCTGGGTTTGGCGTTGACTCTAAAACTTGACATCTAAGCCTTTGGAATGTGTGCCAAACAAAGACAGGAGTGTATTTGTTTCTGTAGGGGTGTTGGTTCACACTGGGCAGTCTAACAGTGTGATGTGGAGTCAGGGTAGCCACATCCATTAGTAACAATGGGATTCAGGTTCCATGGTATTGGTAGACTTCCAGTGAGACTGGAGAATGATCAGCCACATAGACAATTAATCAATCACAATGAAGCCTCAGTAAACACTGAACCCCAAGGCTCAGGTGATATGCCCAGTGATATAGTTTGGATATGCTTCAAATCTCATGCTGAAATGTGATTCCCAAGGTTGGCAGTGGGGCCTGGTGGGAGGTGATTGGATCCTGTGGGTGGATTTTTCATGAATAGTTTAGCACTATTCCCCTTGGTACTGTCCTTGTGATAGTGAGTGTGCCCTCATGAGATCTGGTCATTTAAAAGTGTCTAGCCCCTCCTCACTCTCTCATTCCTGCTTCCACCACGTGAGACACCTGCTCTCCCTTCACCCTATGCCGTGACTGAAAGCCTCCTGAGGCCTCCCGAGAAGCAGATGCCAGCATCATGCTTCCTGTACAGCCTGCAGAACTGTAAGCCAATTAAACCTCTTTTCTTTATAAATTACCCAGACTCCATTTATTCTTTATAACAAGGCAGGAATGGACTACTACACCCAAGTTGGCAACACTTCATGCATATTGCCATACACTGATGCCTAGAAACCAACACTTCCCTGACTCCAAGGGGAGAGGATAATAGAAGCTCTGTTTGGTACTTGGCTTGGACCTCTATCCCATGCACCTCTTCCATTGGCTGACTGTGATCTGTCATTCTCTCACTGTAATAAACCACAAATGTGAGTGTAACAGCTTCCAGTGAGTTCTGTGAGTCCTTCTAGGGAACTACTAAACTTGAGGGTAGTTTTGGGAACTCTTCTCAACCTGCAACTGTTGTCCGAAGTGAGAGTGGTCTTGTGAAATAGCCCCCTCCTCTGAGGGCTCACTTCGTTGCTTGTTTTACTGGCCTTAAGACATCTCTCTGCCTTGGCTGACCCAAGTAGTGTGTTCAGTCCTTCAGAAAGACAGGGGTCTAGGCAAGGTGGTTCGCAGCTATAATCCCAGCATTTTGGAAGGCCAAGGTGGGAGGATCACTGGAGCCCAGGAGTTCGAGACCAGCCTGAGCAATATATTGAAACCCTGTCTCTACAAAAATAAAAATAAAAATATTAGCCAGGCATGATAGCACACACTTGTAGCCCCAGTTACTTGGGAGGATGAGGTGGAAGGATCACTTGAGCCCATGAGTTTGAGTCTGCAGTGAGCTATGATCACACCACTGTACTCCAGCCTGGGTGAGAACAGAGTGAAACCATCTCTAAGACAGAAAGAAAGAAAAAAAAAGAAAAGAAAAAAAAGAAAGAAGAAAGGAGGGAGAAAGAAAGAAGAAAGGAGGGAGAAAGAAAGAAAGAGGAAGGAAGGAAGGAAGGAAGGAAGGAAGGAAGGAAGGAAGGAAAGAAAGAAAGAGAAAGAAAGAAGGAAAGAAAAGAAGGGAGGAAGGAGAGTGAGAGGGAGGGAAGGAAGGGAAGGGAAGGGAAGGAAGGAAAGAAGGAAAGAAGGAAGGGAGGAAAGTAAGGAAAGGAAGGAAGGAAGGAAAGAAGGAAGAAGAAAGGGAGGGAGGAAAGGAAAGAAAGGAAGGAAAGGAAGGAAGGAAGGAAGGAAGGAAGGAAGGAAGGAAGGAAGCAAAGAGGGGGAAGGGAGAAGCCCATCATGGTTTATTTACAAGCGCTTTGCTTTTCTACCTGCCCTGTCTGTCTTTAATGAAATAACTCTTTTGGTGAGGATCTGAGCCATGAGTACGTTGCAGTTAGCCAAACCAAGACTTCCCTTCCACATTGTGCTGGCAGCGATCACACAGACGACTGTGAGGCCCAAGAAAGAGAGATGAGTTAATGTCACTCTCTGTCCTTACCAGGACAGGGCCCGATACAGCAATCAGCTCTGGGGGTTCAGGGAGAATGCTTTGCCAAGAGAAACCACACCTAGAATTTGGCCTGGAAAGCCTGTAGACTTGTTTCTGACTCTTTGAATGTTATCATGAAAATGTGTTCTAGCCATACACAATAGAATATTAATCAGCCTTAAAAAAGAAAGAAGCTTTGACACACGCTACAATGTGGAAGAACCTTGAAAACATTAAGCTCAGTGAAAGAAACTCGTCACCAAGGACCACACATGGTATGATTCCATTTATAGGAAATGTTCAGAATAAGCAAATCCATAGACAGAAAGCAGATTAGTGGTTGCCAAGGGATGTGGGATCAGGGGTAATTGGAGGAATAATGCAAGGATAGCTAAAAAGTGTGGAATTTCTTGTTGAATTGATGAGAATGTTCTAAAGTTGATTGTGGTGATTGTTGCACAACTATGAATGTCCTAAAAAGGATTGCGTTGTATACTTAAAATGGGAGAACTGGGCTGGATGTGGTAGCTCACACCTGTAATCCCTGTACTTTGGGAGGCTGAGGTGGGAGGATCACCTGAGTCCAGGAGTTTAAGGCCAGCTGGGGCAACATAGCAAGACCCCAACAACAACAAAATCAGGCAAGCATGCTGGCACATGCTGGTAGTCCCAGTTTCTTGAGAGGCTGAGGTGGGAGGATCACTTAAGCCCAGGATGCTGAGGCTGCAGTGATCCATAATCGCGCCACTGCCCTCCAGCCTGGGCGACAGAGTAAGACCCTATCTATAAAAAATAAAAATAAGAAATAAATGGGTGAATTGTGTGGTATGCAAATTATATCCCAAGAAAGCTGTTTCAAAGAGAAAACATAATGAGCCTTCCTTCTCATCTGTCCATAGTAGTTACTGAGTCCTATCTGTCTCTGGACATCAAACGCCACATCTCTCCTCCTAGGTGCTCTCACACACAGCAATTTTCTGCCACAAACCACAAAACTGCCTAGGATAGCCAAATGTATGCTCACTGCTCATTTATACATAATTTACACTCCATATGCCTCCACATAGAATCAAAGGATTTGATGTGGCTTATAATAAAATCACATGTGCACATGGTTGTTAAAATAAAGCCTCAAGAAACACCAAAAAGCAGCTGTGAAAAAAGAGAGACAATTTTTTCTGGAGCCTAAAGAAATTCTCATCATAATCTTCTAAGCCTCCTAAAACTACAAGCCTGAAAACCCTGTGATTCTTCCCATATTATTGAGGTTTACAGATGTTTTCTTGAGATGCCAAGGACCCTGTGCTTCCCATTGCAAAATGTTTAAAATTTCTGCAAAGCTGACCTGTATATTTACATAGCAAAAAATGTTTAACACCCTTTATATCCTTCCCTGGAATAAAATCTCATTTTCCCCCTCCAACTCCCTCTAACATATGGAATTAAATGCAAGTTCATGCAAGAAATGGAATTCCAAGTGAATCTTGGAAATTATCGATGATTCATAGTTGCAATGCATCTTAAAATTTACTAAACGCATGCCTTCATGTCGCAGCTGTGAATCTTCTTGTTACAAAAATTATCAATGATTTATAGCTGCAATGCATCTTAAAAATTATTTAATGCATGCCTTCATGTTGCAGCTGAAAAAAATTGATGCCAATAGAAATGGCTTTCATAAAGACAGATAGCTAACAAAATACAGAGCAGAGATACCAGCCTGGATCTACCACGCTTTTACTACATCCTTGTGAGTTATTTCAACTTGACACCAAACATTTTCTAACTTGAGTGAAGACGATATTAAAAATGATGCTTAAAGAGCATTTAAAAGCAAATTCAATTATGTTATTTGTGTCCATTTATGGGATACAAGTGTAATTTTGTTACAGGCGTAGATTGCATAGTGGTGAAGTCAGGGCTTTTAGGGCATCCATCATGTGAGTGATGTACATGGCACCCATTAAGTTGTTTCTCATGCATCCTGTCTTCCCACTCCCTCACCGTTCTCAGCGCTGGTCATCATAGCTAACAATTTAATTTTTGTTTAATGGAGATTGTTTTGTCAGTCCCAGGCATATAATAAGAAATATTTGTTCAAATTTTGATAATATAAGGCAGTCATGGTTTAAGACCTGCTTCTTAGTTTTTTCAGCTACTATAGCAGATTATCATAAACTGAGTTGCTTATAAACAGAAATATATTGCTTACAGTTATAGAAGCTGGGAAGTCCAAGATCAAGGTGTGGCAGATTCAGTGTCTGGTGGGGACCCACTTCCTGGTTCATAGATGGCACCTTCTTGCTGTGACGTCACATGGTGGAAGAAGTGAGGGAGCTCTCTGGGGTCCCTTTTATACAGACACTAGTCCCACTTATGAGGCTACACCATCTCATGAGTCCCAGAGGACTCAACCACAACACCATACTTGGCCAAGAACTTAGACTTGTCTTTTGCTGGTGAGGTTAGTACATTCGTCTGCTAAAGTTGTCTCAAAGTTTCACAGACTTGGTGGCTTAAAACTCAGAAATCTGTCTTTTTATGGTTCTGAAGGCTGGAAATCTGAGATCAAGGTGTAGGCAGAGCTGGTTGCTCTTGAAACCTCTCACCTCGGCTTGCAGACATAATCTTTTCCATGTGTCTTCATGTGGTTGTCCCTCTATGTGTGCCTGTGTCATTTCCTCTTCTTATAAGACACCAGTTCTATTGGATCAGGGCCCACTCTAGTGACCTCATTTTACTCTAAGTACCTCTTGAAAGACCCAATGTTCAAATGCAGTCATTTCAGTCATAGCATCTTGAACCGTATCTTTAAATCAGGTCCTGGGGTTTAGGCTTCAACGTATAAATTTAGCAGGGACACAAGTCAGTCCACAAGCAGTAGGTAGGGAGGTAGAGCAGTGAATAAACAGAGTTTCTGTTGCAAATTACTCAAGAAGAAAGGTGATGTTTGCCATTGTCCTTCTAGGTCACCACTCCTAGATTCTAGCACCTTTCTGCGGTCACACCAACTGATGGGCTAGACAGTCACCAGTTACGAGCTAGACAAATGCTGTACTTAGACCAGGTCTTTATGATACAAAATGATAGATGACTGTGGATGTTTAAATTATTGTGTCCAACCTCTACATGGTCTCCCACAAAGAAAGTGGTTCTGAGCCCTTCAAAGCTCCTGAATCCATAGCTAGACCTTCATGTAGGGATTGGCGTCATCCAATCAGCTTTAGGAGAAAAGAGTGAGGTCCCTGCAGAAGAGGGACTGTTGCCTCCAATGCCTTCAGACTCAAGCTGCAACATCAGCCCTTCCCTGGGTCTCCAGCCTGCTGATGGCTCTCATCCATTCTTCCTGACTGCTGTGTAATATTTCGTTGTGTGAATAGGCAATTGTAGGAAGCAGAATTCCAAGATGGCTGCCAAGACTTTGGGCCCTGGTGAGCACGCACATTGTTCAGTCAAACACGAATCTGGGTGTTGCTGTGATGGGATTTTGCAGACATCATTAATGTCCCAAATAGGTGGACCCTAAGAAAGGGAGCTTGACCTAATCACATGAGCCATCTAAAACTGGGCCTAGAGTCAGACACAGGGAAGTCAGACATCCAAAGTAGCAGTGAAATTCCCCTGATGACCTTGCAGACAAAAAAACTGCCACGTTGTGGCAAGGGCCATAGGGCCAGCTACCTGTAGAAGCTGAGTATGGCTTTGGCTAACAGCTAGAAACAAGTTACAGACACACTCCTGCAGCCTCTAGGAACTCAATTCTGCCAACAACCAGGGAGCTGAGAAGAAGACACCCAGCTTCAGATGACACTGCAACCCTGATAACACCTTGATTTCAGCCTGGGGAGACCCTGAGTAGAGAACCCAGCCAGAACATGTCCAGATATCTGACCTATATCACTCCAAGATGATAAATGGGGATAGTTTCAAGCCACCAAGTTTGTAATTTGTTATGCAGCAGTAAAAAATGCACACAAACAGGGTGGCGACTCCTCAAAGATCTGGAACCAGAAATACCATTTGATCCAGCAATCTCATTACTGGGTATATACCAAAAGGAGTATAAATCATTCTATTACAAAGATACACGTGTGCATATGTTCATTGCAACACTATTCACAATAGCAAAGACATAGAATCAATCCAAATGCCCATCAATAATAGACTGGATAAAGAAAACATGGTACATATAAACCATGGAATACTATGCAGCCCTGAAAAGGAATGAGATCATGTCCTTTGCAGGGACATGGATGGAGCTGGAAGCCATTATCCTCAGCAAACGAATGCAGGAACAGAAAATCAAACACGGCATGTTCTCACTTAAAAGTGGGAGAGAAACAATGAGAACACATGGACACAGGGAGGGGAACAACACACACTGGAGCCTATCAGGGGAGCAGGGGGAGGGAGAGCACCAAGAAAAATAGTTAATGCATGCCGGGCTCAATACCTAGGTGATGGGTTGATAGGTGTGGCAAACTACCATGGGACACGTTTACCTATGTAACAAACCTGTACATCCTCCACATGTATCCCAGATCTCAAATTAAATATAAAAATTTTAAAAAGAGAAAATGCATAAAACCATAAAAAAGTCTACCAGTCTACTGGACCTATCTAAGAAATCTAGTATTATAAGGAGAGCCATAGATTTTTCAAGCCATCTAAGAGTATTTTGTAAATCATGGCTTGGTGCCCAAGACTACTTTGTTCTTTCAGAATTTCAGATTTTGGATTATTATTTGATTGAATTGGGGAAAACTTGTACTATTCACCTTCCTTATGTTGTTAATTTAGAGTTGATTATCAATATAGTATATCAGTTTCTGAAGGGCATGTGGCATGTGAGATAACCTTTTTTTGTAGACATGAGATCTCGTTATGTTGCCTAGGCTGGTCACAAACTCCTGCACTCAAGCGATTCTCCCACCTCAGTCTCCCAAAGTGTTGGCATTAGAGGCGTGAGCCACTGCCCCCAGCCAAGATCACTTTTGAGTTGAAATATATGAGGCCATGGAATAATTTTATTTTTGAATTATTTAGAATAATTATATAAATAAATCTAAATCTAAATAAAATATTTAGAAATATTTTACTTCTTATTTATAACTATTATTATTATCATTATTATTATTTAGTGTTTGGTAGGATACAAATACAAAATAGGTTTGATTTTGCAAATGTGTTTATATCCCTTACATACGTTTTATAAAGGGAAAATTAACGGGAGAAAGTCAATGTTATTAAAAGAGAATACATTGATGCTATGATGCTTACTGCTTATTTTTAATAAAAGTTACTTTTTGAACATTATTGCTGTTACACCTTCAGCCAAAGTTGCTAAAATGTGAGAGAACACAAGGCCAGTTGCAGTGGCTCATGTCTGTAATCCCAGAACTTTGGGGAGCCAAGGCAGGAGGATCACTTGAGCCCAGGAGTTTGAGACCAGCCTGGGCAACATAGTGAAACTCCATCACTACAAAGAATTAAAGAAAAGGTTAGCTGAGGACAACAGTGTCAGCCTGTGGTCCCAGCTACTCAGGAGCCTGATGTGGGAGGATTGCTTGAGCCCAGGAGTTCCAGGCTCCAGTGAGCTATGATTGCACCACTGCACATTAGCCTGGGTGACAGAGTGAGACCCTGACTTTTAAAAAGAAAAAAAGTAAAATGTGGAAGAACACAGAAAGTCAATGGGGCCAGGTGACATGGAGTAATGCACCATCCACCACTACTAAGAAATTTCAAGATATAATCATATTAGCCAACAAATAGGAATTTTCACTAGCAGGATACTTTCTTCATTTCTATGTGCAGGGGTAGAGAGTGTAGCCCTATGGTGTCTTCTAGTTCTCAATTTTCATCTGCAATTCCATCCTTTAGTCAACGGGGAACTGCTAAAACATTTTGGAAATGAGAACTGGCAAGAGCAAAACAGCAATTTAGGAAGACTGATCTATGAAGATTCCATCAAATAACTTTGTGGATGGAGACACTGGAGGGCATGGGGCCTAGGTCTGTTTTGTGCTGCTATAGCAGAATACTCAAGACTTGAGTAATTTATAAAGAAGAGAAGTTTATTCCTTCAGTTCTAGAAGCAGGAAAGTCGAAGATCAGGATGTTGGCATCTTGCAAGGACCTTCTTGCGGCATTCTCCCATGGTGAAAGGGAGAAGAGCAAGAAGGGAACCAAACTCACTTCCTCTCATTTATTTTATTAATCTGCTCATAAAGGTGAAGCCCTCATGACTTAAACATCTCCCAAAAGCCCCACCCCCGCACTGTTGCACTGAGGATTAAGGGTTTTTTGTTTGTTTGTTTTTTGAGACACGTTCTCACTCTGTCACCCAGGTTGGAGTGCAGTGGTGTGATCTCGGCTCACTGCAGCCTCTGCCTCCTGGGTTCAAGCGGTTCTCCTGCCTCAACCACCTGAGTAGCTGAGATTACAGGTGTGAGCCACCACGCCTGGCTAGTTTTTGTATTTTTAGTAGAGACGGGGATTCACCATGTTGGCCACGCTGGCCTAGAACTCCTGAGTTCAAGTGATCTGCCAGCCTCGGCCTCCCAAAGTGCTGGGATTACAGGCGTGAGCCACTGCATCCAGCCAAAAACTGCAATGACTTTTGCACCAACCTAATAGTTTTTGTTCATCTCAAAACAGACTTCACACAATGGTTATAATTCCTAGGTTTCAGTTCATTCTCTTCCTCAGCTTCCTCCCTTAGAACTCTATCATTTTTAACCTCAATGGACTGCAGAAACTAAGTCAGAGCTACAGAGAAAATAGCACTGCATATTCTTTCAACAACTCTTCCAGGTTTCCCATGAAAAATGACTTTATACCAAAAAAAATCATCTGGGTGTTTATGAAAAAGTTGGAAGGAAATAGAGAATGAGAAGTTTGGCAAGTTTCCACTTAAGAATTTATTTCCTTTGGAATGTTATGTGTTGAGAGAAATCTCAACTCCTGTTCTTTCAAGTTAAAAGAAGGGAGATAAGAGAAGTGGGGTGAAAAAAAGGCGTTAGAGAAGATAGAGTCAGTGTCAGCCATATCTTCTTCCCCAATGGAGAAGAAAGCATCTCTTTTAAAATGCATGTGCTGAAGTGAGAACACAGGCCAGTTTTTGTGTTGCAACATGTTTTTTAGCAACATAGATTCTAATTAACGGTTTTTAAAAAAAGTAAGCAAAGAAGAAAATACAGGGGCAGTAGGAAGTCATCTTTATGTTACTCAATGTGTGGGTAGCAAAAATGTAGAATAATATATAATACTATTCTTAGATATTAAAAATGCATAACTTCACTGAGAGAAGAGTATACTAACATTAAAACATGACTAAGATTTAAGCAATCATCAAACTCGTTTTACAAAATAAGATTTTGCATAATTTGATTGTTTTTTGTTATAATAAACTGAGAACATAGTTCAAGGTTATCAGTGTGAAGTGCGGCAAATCACACACAAGGACAGCAAATCCACAGCAAAGCAGAGCTCAGCTTGGACGATGATTAAAAAGGTTTTATCTAAAATGTTGATAGCATTTGCTTTTAAGTTTAGGTAAAGACACCCATTCAAGCAACAGGCTTTTCCGCAAAGAAGAAAAAGCTCATTTGTGGTGCATGAGAGTCCATCCAACCTCTCAACATCCTTTAAAAAAAAAAAAAAAATCATCGTCATCAAACTTCAAAGGACCTTTTCCTAATGCCAAGTAAAAGTACTGCTGGGTTGAAAAGTTGCACAACCTAGATCTGTGATTAAAAATACAAAATAATACTAATTTACAAAAAGACTGTACTCTGCCTGACCTTCACAGTGAGTGGGATCACTTTTAAGTGTTGTTAAGTAAACACACTCATTTCCTGCTCTCCGAGTCTGTCATTTCTCTAGAAGAACCAGGACTTAATCCATAAAAATAAAGAATACATGGATTCTGTGTAGAAGACAGATCTAATTTTGAATAGAAGTAAAATTCTCTCAAAATATCAGCACCCAAATGTCCAATACTTTAAATGTGGGTGATGTTGATTGAATGTTTGTGTCTCCCCCTTTCTGGGGCTTTCTCATTCTCCTTCTCTCTCTTCCTCTCTCTCTCTGTCTCTCTCTTTCTCTCTCTTCCTCTCTCTCTCTCACTTTCTCTCTCTCTCCTCCCTCCCTCCCTTTCTCTCCTCCCGCCCTCTGCCATGTGAGGACACAATGAGAATATAGCTGTCGACAAACCAGACAGAGTTTCTTCACCAGACACCAGAGCCGCTGGCATCTCGATCTTGGACTTCTAGCCTCCAGAACCATGAAAAATGAATTTCTGTGGTTTATAAGCCACCCAGTCTTTGGCAGTTTGTTATTGCAGCTGAAATCATGCTAGACAAGCAGTCGTTTTTGCAACTGAGGCTTTGATTAGTGACCTACTTGCATCCATTGATTCACGAATCTAACAGGCCTTCTTGCATTTCTCTCTGGACCTTGTTGCAATTCCACACTTTAGCTCCCATGGGCAGAGAGCAAAGGGTTTTGTTTCACTTTGGCTTTGATAGTGGACTACACTCATTGACAAGATTACAGGAGAGGCCTCTAAATTAGGAAAGACAAGATGTTTGGGTGCTATTTGCCAAGGGCAGAGATGTCAGCCTGGATCTACCACGCTTTTGCTAAATCCTTGTGAGTTATTTCTACTTGACACAAAACATTTTCTAACTTGAGTGAAAATGATGCTTAAAGAGCATTGAAAAGCAAATTCAATTATGTTATTTGTGTCCATTTATGGGGTACAAGTGCAACTTTGTTACAGACATAGATTGCATAGTGGTGAAGTCAGGGCTTTTAGGGTATCCATCATGTGATCTTCTCAGCACTGGTCATCATAGCTAACAATTTAATTTTTGTCTAATAGTGATTGTTTTGTCAGTCCCAGACATATAATAAAAAAAGTTTGTCCTAATTTTGATAATATGGGGCAAAGTCATGGTCTAAGACCTACTTAGTTTTTTTTTCAGGCAGCTATAGCAGATTATCATAAACTAGGTTGCTTATCAACTGTGATGATGAATATTAGGTGTCAACTTGATTGGATTGCAGGACGCCTAGATAGCTGGTAAAGTATTGTTTCTGGGTGTGTCTGTGAGGGTGTTGCCAGAGGAGACTGACATTGAGTCGGTGGACTAGGAGAGGAAGACCCACCCTCAGTGTGGGTGGGCACCATCCAATCAGCTGCCAGCACGGCTAAAATGAAGCAAGCAGAAGAAGTTGAAAAGAGCAGACTTGCTGAGTCTTCTGGTCTTCATCTTTCTGCCGTACTGGACATCAGGCCCCAGGTTCTTCAGCTTTTGGACCCTTGGACTTACACCAGTGGCTTGCCAGGTGGTCTCAGGCCTTCGGCCACAGACTGAAGGCTGCACTGTCAGCTTCCCTACTTTTGAGACTTTGGGATTTGGACTGAGCCACTACTGGCTTCCTACTTCCTCAACTTGCAGATGGCCTATCGTGGAACCTCACCTTGTGATCATGTGAGCCAATGCTCCCTCATAAACTCCCTTTCATATACACATAGATCCTATTAGGTTTGTCCCACTGGAGAACCCTGACTAATACACAAACCTACTTAGCAAAAAAAAAAGTCTAGTTAAGAAAGCAGAACAGTGCATTATATAATGCAGATTACAAATGCTATTGACTGGCTTATGGAGACTTTCCATGTTAGTGGACTTTCAATGTACTATTTTGAGGGCTTCCTGTTTTCCTGAATATCTCCAAATATAAACACATCTTCAAACAAAAGGAATCTGTATTTGCTTCTTCCTAGGTGGTTAAGGAATCAGCACTTTTCTCTGGAGTCAGTCTTCTTACTGACATTAATTCTTCGTCTACTTCATTATTTGCAGTGTGTCTGTAAATTTTATAAAGAGAGTGAATGTGTCATCCATGTGATCATTGTATTCTTGGCCCCAAGCGAAATGTCTGTGTCAGAGAAGGTTCTCCGAAAACAGATTATTACAAAAATAAACAGAAAAGCCTTATAATATCCTGGTACTCAACTGAATTTAGGAATGCTAAGCCATCCTGCAGAAAACATTAAGTGAGTCTTCAAAAAATCTGCTGTAATGGAAATCCCAAAACTTTTCTCAGTTGTCCATTATGAAAGAAACTGGTTTTCTCAACTTAATTCTCTCCCACATTATCCTGAGCTTTAGCCAGAGCTCATATTTCATAATGATGTCAAGTTATAAAGAAGAGAATGTATTATTACACACCCATTATCCAATTTAAACACAGCTCTTTGTATGATTAAAAACAGCTATCAACTTAGCATTTGACTCTTGCCTTTTACGAAGAACCCGTTGTATTTCTTGGTGAACCTTTCTGAGCCTAGTGGATTGTATGAGAAGCCCGTTTAGCCACAAAAAGAAGAGTGAATTCTAGAGTCAAATGTGTACACAATGATGCTCTGCCCATTGGGAGTTCTTCTTGTATGATAGATACCTCTTTGTATGCATAGATAGAATGGTTGTATCTACAAGCCTTAAAATAAAATTCTAAGTCCCCACGGCCCCATCATCTGAATGGACTCTTCCTCTTGGCAAGGGCGTTCCATTTTTCAGGTGTAATCTGAAAAATGTGTTCAGGCCATGAAGGGGAAGTTGGGCATGGCTCATGATACCTTCCTCCATTTTGGAATTACTGAAAGAACAGACTCTAATAAGGAACATTTACAATTTATTCTCTGAAGCCTGCTACCTGGAGGCTTCCTCTGCATCATAAAACCTAGGTCTCCACAGCCCCTGACCGTAACCCAGACATTCCTTTCTATTGATAATAATTCTTTCAACCAATTGCCAATCGGAAAATCTTTAAATCTACCTATGACCTGGAAGTCCCCACTTCAAGTTGTCTTGCCATTCTGGACCGAACCAATGGACATCTGATATGTATTGATTAATTTCTCATGTCTCCCTAAAATGTGTAAAACCAAGCTGTAGCCCGACCACCTTGGGCACACATTCTCAGGATCTCCTGAGGCTGTGTCACAGGCGCATGCTTAACCTTGGCAAAATAAACTTTCTAAATTGCTTGAAACCTGTCTCAGAAACTTTTCATTTGCATATCCATGGATGGAAGTGGATTCAAATCCACATTAGTAACCAGAGGTGTGGATTGAGGCCAGGACTCTTGTTGGTTTCCATGACAATCTCCTGCACCTTACTCCCCGTTTCCCCATCCTCCAATCCTAGGTTTCCTCTCTCCAATCTTTAAACGTAGATTAGATTGGGTCACCTGCTCACCTCCAGACACCTCCCATCATTTGATGGGAACACAACAAACTCGCTGGCTTATTCCAAACACAACATTCCCCAGAGCTGATATAGGGCTGATGTATGTGTGTACATGTAAGTACAGGATTCCAGAAGGAAAAACGAAAGAATGGCTGATAAGCAAACCTCCTTCTCTATAAAGTTATTTGGTTAGAGCACTTCATAATTATCTGCTTTCCAGGGAACTCCTAGGTAATTGAGGAGAACCCTTAGGGCCTTATTTTAAGAATTTAGATATTGTCACACATGTGGGACACAGTTTAAGAGGAAAGTGTGATATTACACACACCTTATCTTGCTTTGGTTTAAGAAGTAAGATCCCCATAATTACTCATTTTCTGTTCTGAGTATTACCACAAAGCGGTCCCCATCCAGATCCCAAGAGAGGGTTCTTGGACCTCGTGCAAGAAAGAATTCAGGGTGAATCTACAGAGCAAAGTGAAAGCAAGTTTATTAAGAAAGTAAAGGAATGGCCAGGCACGGTGACTCACACCTGTAATCCCGGCACTTTGGGAGGCCAAGGCAGGCACATCACCAGTGGTCAGGAGTTCGAGACTAGCCTGGCCAACATGGTGAAACCCCGTCTCTACTAAAAATACAAAAATTAGCTGGGCATGGTGGTTCATGCCTGTAATCCCAGGTACTCAGGAGGCTGAGGCAGAAGAATTGCTCAAACTTGGGAGGTGGAGGTTGCAGTGAATCAAGATCGTGCCACTGCACTACAGCCTGGGCGACAGAGCAAGACTGTCTCAAAAAAAAAAAAAAGAAAAGAAAAAGAAAAGAAGTAAAGAATAGCTATTCCATAGGTACATCAGCAGCTTGCGCTGCCGGACAAAGGATACTTATAGTTATTTCTTGATTATATGCTAAACAAGGGGTGAAATATTCATTATTTTTCTGGGAAAGGAGTGGACAATTCCCGTAACTGAGGGTTTCTCTCCCTTTGAGACCGTATAGGGTAATTTCCAGATGTTGCCATAGCATCTGTAAACTGTCATGGTGCTGATGGGAGTGTCTCTTAGTATGCTAATGCATTATAATTAGAGTATAATGATTAGTGAGAATGACCAGAGGTCGCTTTTGTTGCCATCTTGGATTTGGTGGCTTTTCGCTGGCTTCTTTACCACATGCTGTTTTACCAGCAAGACCTGTATCTTGTGCCAGCCTCCTATCCCATCCTGTGACTTAGAATGCCTCACCTCCTGGGAATGCAGTCCAGTAGGTCTTGGCCTCATTTTACCCAGCCCCTATTCAAGATAGAGTCGCCCTGGTTCAAACACCTCTGACA
The DNA here is from genome assembly GCF_029281585.2 of Gorilla gorilla gorilla. Lineage (NCBI taxonomy): Eukaryota > Metazoa > Chordata > Mammalia > Primates > Hominidae > Gorilla > Gorilla gorilla. The sequence continues at coordinate 13,498,732 of NC_073247.2, read as the reverse complement.
TGAGTACTTCCGTTGGATTTCCCTAGATTCCTCCCTCCTACCAATAAATTAAGGCTTTCTCAGTACAAGGTGGACATTCCTCATCTGAAAATCCAAAATCCAAAATGTTCCAAAATCTTTAACTTTTGGAGTGCTGACATGATGTCAGATTTTCTGCATGGATGACCGAGAGACTGACAACTGACACCTTTGCTTCCTTTCTTATTTATTTATTTATCTATCTATTTTTTACTTTTTTTCAGATAGGGTCTCACTCCGTTGCCCACTCTGGCTGGAGTGCAGTGGTGCAACCATGGCTCACTGCAATCTCCACCTCCTGGGCTCAAGAGATCCTCCCACCTCAGCCTCCTGAGTAGCTGGGACTACAGGTGTGTGCCACCACACCCGGCTAATTTTTGCATTTTTTTTTAGAGACGAGGTTTTGCCATGTTGCCCAGGCTGGTCTTGAACCCCTGGGCTCAAATGATCCACCCCCCCTTGGCCTCCTGAAGTGCTGGGATTACAGGTGTGAGCCACCAAACCTGGTCAACCTTTGCTTTCTGATGGTTCACTGTAAACAAACTTTGTCTCATGCACAAAATTATTTTAAAATATTGTATAGGTTGGGCACAGTGGATAATGCCTATAATCCTAGCACTTTGGGATGCTGAGTGGGGAGGACAGCCTTAGCTTAGGAGTTCGAGATCAGCCTGGGCAACACAGCAAGAGCCCATTTCTAGAAAAAAAATAGCCAGGCATGGTGGCACGTGCCTGTAGTCCCAGCTACTGGGGAGGCTGAGTTGTGAGGATCACTTGAGCCCGAGAGACTGAGGCTGGAGTCAGCTGTGACTGCACCACTGCACTGCAGCTCCACTGACAGAGTGAGACCCTGACTCTAAAAGTATAATGATGATAACAACAAAAATAACAGTATTGTATATGAAAGGCTATACAATAAACTATGTGTATAAAGTGTATATAAAACATAAATTAATTTTATGCTTATACTTATGTCTTATTCCCAAGACATCTCATGCATATTCAAATATTCCAGAATCTGAACAAATCTGAAATCTGTCACTGCTTCTGGTCCCAAGCATCTCAGATAAGGGAAACTCAGTGTGTGGTAGTGAAAATGCTAAGTGTAGGTGGAGGATGTCTTGCTTTCCATGAGATGGTGCATTCTGAAGTGGACATAAGCCCAGGTGGGGCTCTTGGCATCCCAGCCATGGGGTTTCCCCACATCCCTACTCATGGCCCTCATCCCATGTCTCCTTTAGAGTTATCTGAGCATCAGGGAAACCCGATGTAATGGCAATCATCAGCACCCATCCCTTCCAAATAACACCAATAACCTCAGCTGCCTATCATCTCACCAGATGCCACTTGTCCCAGGGTGAGCTGATATGCCACTTCTGCAAGGAACACAGCCTTCTTGAGGCTAAAAATGGCAAAACATTAAAATGAAAAAGTCTTGCTTCTTCTTAAACTGCTCTTGAAAAACTAAATCAAACCTGTGGGTCTGGCGGAGCACAGTGTCTCATGCCTAGAATCCCAGCACTTTGGGAGGCTGAGGCTGGTGGATCACTTGAGCCCAGGAGTTTGAGACCAGTCTGGGCAACATGGCAAAAGGCAGTCTCTACTAAGAATACAAAAATTAGCTGGACATGGTGCCAGGTACCTGTAGTCCCAGCTACTTGGAGGGCTGAGGTGGGAGAATCACTTGAGCCTGGGAGGTCGAGGCTGTAGTGAGCTGTGAACGTGCCACTGCACTCCAGCCTGGGCAACAGAGCAAGATCCTGTTTCAAAACAAACAAAAAACCTGTGGGTCATCCTGTGGGGTGCTGTGATCATGAATGTAGGATTTGAGACAGATATGTACCCTGACCACCAAAAATCCCCTGTTGCCACCATGGGCAACATGCAAATAAAGGGACTCTGAGGTTGGCTAAGAATTTTCTTCTTGAAGCTATCATTGCAGATGACTGGAGGAGGAATCATAATAGTAACAATAAAACTCTTGACTTCAAAGGATCAGGCAAAAAAAAAAGAGAGTTCTACAACAGCAGAAGTTTCTTTGCATTAAGCTGTTGGGAGGGAGGGTGGGAGGGAGGGAGGACAGCCGTCTCCATTGCTGTTACATGGTACAGCTTAGGCTATCATGACCATGTGTTTTGTTCCCCATACACTAGTAAACTGAACTTTGCAACAGCAAACATTTGTGGGAAGAAAAGGATTTTAAGGATAGAAATTTAAAACACCAAGCTGGGTCAGAAGAGTGAGAGAATCCACATGGATTCGAATACACGGGACATTCTCTAACATGAATCCTGGTCCCATCCGGTGTTCACTGGTAAACCAGAGAGGCTGTATTAGTCCATTTTCACACTGCTGATAAAGACATACCTGAGACTGGGCAATTTACAAAAGAAAGAAGTCATGGTTCCATGTGGCTGGGGAGGCCTCACGATCATGGCAGAAGGTGAAAGCCGTGGCTCACATGGTGACAGACAAGAGAACTTGTCTAGGGAAACTCAACTTTATAAAACCACTAGATCTTCTGAGCCTTATTCACTACCATGAGACTAGCATGGGAAAGACCCGCCCCCATGATTCAATTACCTCCCACTGAGTCCCTCCCACAACACATGGGAATTGTGGGAGCTACAATTCAAGATGGGATTTTGGTAAAGACACAGCCAAACCATATCAGAGGCTAAATTTGAGCTGTGTCTTTGTGTCAGGGTCTTGCTTCACAGTTTGCTTGTCCTCATTCCTTCTGTGAACCCTGGAGGTACTCAGCCATAAGGATGCACTTTGGGGACATTTTCTGGGTCCAGTTGAGTTCCCCACATTGTAGTTCATTATGATGATGGGTCCAGCCCCTACAGCAACTCCAGGACACAGGTCCAGAGAGGCTTGGGGTGCAGAAGATGCCAGAGGCTTGAGACTAGATTCAACACAAGTGAAATCACCAGGAAGCATGTCCTGCTTCCCCTTTGGGAGTTTTGAAGAGCCAAGGAAAAGTACTGTCATGCATCTTCAAAGAGGATAAATGGAAGTTGGCATGCATGGGTGTATCATTGCATACAAAAATGCAGTGCTTCCTCCGGGTCACCAATAGGGAAAGTGAGACATAACCCTATGCATAGACTTTCTAGATGGATTGATGGAAACCACATCTGCATCACATAATGTGTCACCAAAGACAATAAAAATAGCCTTCTCAGAAACACCTCTTGGACCATCTCAGAGTAAAGCACTTGGAAAGCCTCAGTGGGCACACGTCTTTGATAAGCAATCTGGCTTTCCTTTCAGGAATCTCATAACGTCATCCTTACCATCGTTTAGAGAGAAGGACATCTAAGGAAGTTGGGCAAATTCTTGGGCTGTGAACTTGATCATCCAGTTGAAGAAACACACTGACTTAGAGTGTCACTTTCTAGAATTTACAAAAAAAAAAATTCTTACTTTGTTAAATGTCATCGCATTCTGCTCTTGTACTGTTCTGCTATTTTTACATCAACGTGTGCGTGTCTCTTCCAAACACGACCTCATTTGCTTGTGTGTCGGTGGGTCTTTGAACGCCCATGGCAAACGATTTCAGAATCACTTTCTCACTAAGGATCCTAAGAAGTTCTTGACCTTGTGTGGTGTTTTTTCCACTTATCCATTGCCAAAGTCTGACAACAGATGTCTGAAACACACTCAACTTTTTTTTTTTTTTTTTTTTGAGACAGAGTCTCGCTCTGTCGCCCAGGCTGGAGTGCAGTGGCACGATCTGGGCTCACTGCAACCTCCGCCTCCTGGGTTCAAGTGATTCTCCTGCCTCAGCCTCCCTAGCAGCTGGGATTACAGGAGTGTGCCACTACACTTGGCTAATTTTTGTACTTTTAGTAGACACAGAGTTTCACCATGTTGGCCAGGCTGGTCTCGATCTCCTGACCTCGTGATCCACCTGCCTCAGCCTCCCAAAGTGCTGGGATTACAGGTGTGAGCCACTGCGCCCAGCCAACTTTTTTTTTTTCTGTTCAAATTACACTTTTGGCAGAAAACAGGCATTTGAGCTTCCAGAGAAGAAATAACGCAGATTTTCTTTTCCATGTGGCTTTGAACGTATTTGAGTAACATTGGCTTATTGTTCTTCCTTTTACATCTTGAAATGTAATACAATTGTTTAGTAGGATGTTGTGTGTAATATAAATATAATCACTTTACAAGGTCATTGCTAGGTCATATGCTATTCATGATTTTACATCCTTGACATGTCTACATTTCTGGAGTAGCATGGTAGAAATAAAATTCAGGGCCAGGCAAGGTGGCTCACGCCTGTAATCTCAGAACTTTCAGAGACCAAGGCGGGCGGATCGCTTGAGCTCAGGAGGTCGAGGCCAGCCTGGGCAACATGATGAAATGCTGTCTCTGCTAAAAATATAAAAATTAGCCAGGTGTGGTGGCGGGTGCCTATAATTCTAGCTACTCAGGAGGCTGAGGTACGAGAATCACTTGAACCTGGGAGGTGGAGGCTGCAGTGAGCTGAGATCACACCACTGCACTCAGCCTGGGCGACAGGGAGAGACCCTGTCTCAAAAAAAAAGGAAAAAGAAAGAAAGAAAATTTACTAGAGCTACATGGAATTAAAATATTTCAGAAGTGAATTCTTGATTTTGTGACTAACGAGTGCCTTAGCATAATGTGGAGATGATGATGTACTCATGGAATATGAAGTGAGAATGATGTTCTGTGTCCAAAGATTCTGTCACCAGAAGGTAGTGAAGTCACCTAAACGGCCAAATATCCCATTAGGACATTTCAGAATCGTTGGCTTCTTTTAGCCATCACTTCTATGATTAAATGCCTTTGGCGAATTCTGCTTACATTACATGTCTTTAGCAAATGAATCAGTAAAAGAAAATAGGAGTAGAAAATCTGTTTCCGTCATTAGTTGCCCACATAATAACGTAAACACCCTGATGTCTTCAGCATGGAGCCACAGAGGTTCTGCCTACAAAAACACTTGTGCTCATTCTGGGCCCTCAAACATTAATTATAACAGCGTGGAATACCAGAAAAAAACCTCCCGAATGCACAAGAAAATCTCCATTAAATCAAGTTTGCTGATAAATTTCAGTGACCTGTTCTTCCGAAACTCAATTCAACGTACACTTTGACAACCAAGTTCTCCATCTACCCCGACTGCAACAGAGGCTGACCTACCGTGGCTGTTTTAACTTCTCCTCTGAGTGCATCTTTCCTGTTTTACATTATGCAAACCACTCCCAAATTTTTTAAACCAGTTTCCCATGGCTTAAGCAATGATCCCAGTAATATCCCTCCAAGTTTCAAGGGGGATTCTTAAGCAGGTTTCTCTGCCAAGAGCAGCTTTTACCATGCACCTTTCCAAATAATAGTCATGTACTGGCTGGGAGCAGTGGCTCACGCCTGTAATCCCAGTAATTTAGAAGACCAAGGCAGGCAGATCACCTGAGGTTAGGAGTTCGAGACCAGCCTGGCCAACATGGTGAAACCCCGTCTCTACTAAAAGTACAAAAATTAGCCAAGCACAGTGGCGGGCGCCTGTAATCCCAGCTACTCAGGAGGCTGAGGCAGGAGAATCGCTTGAACCTAGGCGGTGGAGGTTGTAGTGAGCCGAGATCATGCCACTGCACTCCAGCCTGGGTAACAGAGCAAGACTCAGTCTCAAAGAAAAAAAAAAAAAAAAAAGTAAAGAAAATTAAAAGACCAGTCCTGTACTAATAATGATGTGCTGATTTTATCCACAGATATGGCATTCAAGGAAGCGCAGCCCCCTGCCTCAGAGTGTCCTGTAGAAATGTTGGAAAGTCCCCATTCCTGGTCTTTCAGCTTTGCTGTACTAAATGATTCTCCAGTGGTGGGGATTACAAATAGACTCTAAGTCCACATGTTTTTTTAATTTATTTCATTGAAACGTATTATTTTATTTTTTGTTTTAGAGACAGAGGTTGCTGTCACCAGGCTGGAGTGCAGTGGCGTGATCATAGCTCACTGCAGCCTGGAACTCCTGGGCTCAACTAATTCTCCTTCAGCCTCTGGAGTAGCTGGGACTATGGACATGCACTACTATGCCTGCCTAATTTTTTAAAATTATTTTTAGTAGAGAGGAGGTCTCACTGCATTGTCCACGCTGGTCTTGAATTCCTGGGCTGAAGAGATCCTCCTGACTCAGTTTCCCGAAGTGCTGGGATTATATAATGAGATCTCGTCACTAATAAAAATAAAAAATGTAGCCAGACATGGCAGAGAACACCTGTAATCCCAGCCACTTGGGACGCTGAGGTGGGAGGATCACTTGAGCCCAGGAATTTGAGGCTGCAGTGAGCTCTGATCATGCCACTGTACTCTAGCCTGAGTGGCAGAGCTAAACCCTGTCTCAAAAAGAAAAAATAATAATAAATAAATGAATCTTATACAGAATTGAGTGTAGGAACTCAGAGAAAGGTTCTTCTCTCTGCAAAGCTGCATTTCTGAATGCTAATTTATGTGTTGCTATAGAGATGATATCTACCGTTTACACCAGTCCTCATCGTGGTCTAGGCATTTTTCGTGCAAGAACATACCAGGAGTTTCAGAAGAGGCTCTACACAGAGAGGAAACAGGTCCTTATTAACAGGTTTTAGTATTTGCTTTTTTCCACTTTTCCATACCATAGAATAGTGGAAGAGAAATGTCTATGTCAAATCCCTAGAACCTCAGAATGTCACCTTATTTGGCAAAAAGGTATCTGCAGATGTGATTAAGTGAAGGATCTTGGGATGAAATTATAGTGGATTATCTGGGTGGACCCCAGATCTACCAGTGTCCATATAAAGAGAAGAGACACAGAGACACTCAGAGCAGAAGGCCACAAGGAGAGTGAGAAAGAGACTAGAGCAATGTGGCCACAAGCCCAGGGACACCTGGAGCCCCCGGAGCTGGGAGAGGCAGGAAGGAGCCTCCCCTAGAGCTTTCAGAGGGAACTGGGTACAACTGTATAGTGGCCCCTGGAAAGATCTGTCCACATCCTAATGCCCAGAGCCTGTGAATGGGATCTTATTTGGAAATAGGGTCTTTGTAATAAGTTAAGGATCTCAAAATGAGATCATCCTAGAGTAGAGTGAGCCCTAAACCCAATGACCTGTGTCCTTTTAAGAGACAGAAGAGGAGACGGAGGCAGAGACTGGAGTGATGTGGCCACAAGCCCAGGGATGCCTGGAGCTCCCAGGAGCTGGGAGAGGGAGGAAGGACCCTCACCTAGAGCCTCTGGAGGGAACTGGATACAACCGTAATGGATTGAATGGCGACCCCAAACGTGTTCATGTCCTATGCCTCCGAACCTATAAATGGGACCTTGTATTTAGAAATACAGCCTTTGCAGATATAATTAGGAGAAGGATCTTGAGATGAGATCATCCTAGATTAGGATGGGCCCTAAATGTAATGACAGGTGTCCTTCCAAGAGACAGAAGAGGAGACACAGACACAGAGGAGAAGGCCACGTGGAGATGGAGGCAGAGACTGCAGTGATGCAGCCACAAGCCCAGGGATGCCTAGAGCCCCCAGGAGCTGGGAGAGGCAGGAAGGATCCCCCACTAGAGCCTCTGGAGGGAGCATGGCCCTGCCCACACCTTGATGTGAGACTCCTGGCCTCTAGGACCAGGTGAGTACATTCCTGTTCTGTTTACCTACCCAGCCTGTGGTCATTTGTTGCCCACTCTAGGAAATGAGAACACACCCTGATAGCAAATGTGCTGTCAGTAGCTGCAAGTAAATATGGCTTCAGCCTTGGAACCTAATATCAGCCATCTCGTTGGGTTCACACAGGGATTTGCAAAGTGACAAGCAGCAGGTGGAATTCTGCACTGTGGCGTATTTTGAGCATCTTCTATTCCCACTGTGGTATCCCTGGATTTCCTGGGCATATGGAGTAGGGGAGCTTTGGTAGATCAGGGTTCCAGGGTGAGATTTGGGCTCAGACGTCAGAGAGCAGGGCTTGCCCAAGCTTCCCGGGAGATGCCAAGAGATGGGCGTGAGTGAACATAGGGTCAGGAACCAGAATGGTGGACTCTAAGAGTTTCCTAGGGTGTCCAGGGCAGATGGGTGAACCCAGTCAGCCTCCTGCACTGCAGCCCAGGTGAATAAAAGGGAGTCATCCCAGGAGGGAGTCCCTGAGTCACTTCCAGGGCTGGACTTCGAAGGTCTGGTGACAACGTTGTGATCAGGGAGAGAGCCACGGCGAGTTCCCAGCTGATCTGGGTTCTGCCCCACAGGTGTGTCATCTCCCTGGTTTTTCTCATTCCCATCCTGCCTGCCGGTCCTCAATCCCCCTTCCCTGCCCCCTCCTGCCCCCATCTGCCCTCAGAGGTGGCAGCTGCCCCTCACCTGCCTCAACTACATCAGGTGCTCCTGCAAAAAAAAAAGGGGAGGCAGTGAAGAAGAGGAGAAACAGTATCTGCAATTCTCATTCCCCCATGTATAATCACAAAGCTTACTAATGTGTTTAAGTCGATGTAGGAGCTACCATGCATTTCCTGATCTTATTTGATCGCAAAATATCTTTTTCTTTCTTTCTCCTTCCTTCCTTTCTTTCTTTTTCTTTCTTTCTTTCCTTTTCTTTCTTCTTTCTCTCTCTTTCTGTTTTGTTTTTCTCTCTCTTTTTTCTTTCCTCTTCCTTTTTTCTCTTTCTTTCTTCCTTTCCCCTTCCTCTCTTTCTCCCTCTCTCTTTTTCCCTCTCTCCCTTCCTTTGTGCCTTCCTTGTTTCCTTCCTTCCTTCCTTTCCTTCCTCCCTTCCTCCCTCCCTCCTTCCTTCCTTTCTTTTTTCTTTCCTTCTTTCTTTTTCTTTCTTCTTTCTTTCTTTCCTCTTCCTTTTTCCTATCTTTTTTTCTTCCTTTCCTCTATCTCTCTTTCTCCCTCTCTCTTTTTCCCTCCCTTCTTTCCTTTCTTTCTTCTTTTTCTTTCTTTCTTCTTCCTTTTTTCTTTTTTATTCCTTTCCCCTATCTCTCTTTCTCCTTTCCTTCTTTCCTTCCTTCCTTTCTTCCTCTTCATCTTCTTCTTCCTCCTCTTCTTCCTCTCCCTCTCTTTATTCCTTTTTCTTCTTTCCCTCCTTTCTTTCTCTTTCTTCCTTTGTGTTTTCTCTTTTTTCTTTCTCCCTTTCTGCCTTTCTCCTTCACCTCCCTCCCTTCCCTTCCTCCTTCCTTCCTTATTTCCTTCCTTCCTTGCTCCCTGCCTTCCTTTTTTTTCCAGAGCCCTTTTTAATATCTTGAAGAACCAGTCCCTTGCAGAACAGCCTGGGAAAAATGCTGCTGTATCATTAATATTTCCCATGTTTTTGACTACCATCTTTGTGAATTCCACAGTAAGCTCCAATTTCAAACTTCCTCTTGAGTTTTCAAACCACCTAGCGACTGTCCTGCATGCTCAACACAAAGAACCTATGATATTGCATCATCTCGACTCTCCAAATTATGCATTCCCAGGCTCTCCTATTTCTCAAAAATTTTACATGAAGCTCTCATATCTCTTTCTCTAATATAATAATCTCTCCATTTTATTCCCTCTTTCCCATCAGAAGCCAATCAGCTACTTTGGTTGAATAATTATTATGAACTGAATTATGCCCTTTTGCTCCAAATTCATGGGTTTAAGCCATAAATCCTCATGTGAGATTATGTGAAGACAGAGCCTTCAGGGAGGTGATTGGGTTTAGGTAAAATCATAAGGGAGGGGTCTTAATCTGATACACCTGTCAAATTTATAAGAAGAGGAAAAGATTTCAGAGTTCTCCCTCTGCACACACACAGAGGGACAAACATGTGAAGACACAGAGAGAAGGTGACATCTACAAGCCAACGAGAGAGGCCACAAGAAGAACCAGCCCTGCCCACGCCTTGATCTCAGACGTCCAGCTTCCTGTATTGTGGGAGAGTAAATGTCTGTTGTTTAAGCCTCCCAGTCTATGGTATTCTGTGATAGCAGCCTGAAATGGACTAAGACACCTCATAAGAAGAGGAGATGAGGACACAGACACACACAGAGGGACAACCCTGTGAGGACACAGGGAGAAGGTAGCTTCTCCAAGCCAAGGGGAGAGGCCTCAGGAGGAATCAGCCCTGCCCACACTTTGATCTTGGACGTTCAGCTTCAAGGATTGTGGGAGAATCAATGTCTGTTGTTTATAAGCCGCCCAGTCTATGGTAGTCTCTTGTAGCAGCCTGAAATGAACTAAGATATCTCATAAGAAGAGAAGATGAGGACACAGACACACAGAGAGAGATGACCCTGTGAGGACACAAGGAGAAGACGGCATCTACAAGCCCAGAAGAGAGGCCTCAGGAGGAACCACCCCTGCCCACACCTTGATCTTGGACTTCCAGCTTCAAGGACTGTGGGAGAATCAATGTCTGTTGTTTGAGCCACCAGCTCTGTAGGACTTTGTTACGACAGCCTTAATGGATGGATATGCTGTTCTTTAAGCCTGTGGCCATTACTGTTCCTCTCCTCTGTCACCATCCTCAACCAGACCTTCATCAACTGTAGCACAGCTCATAAATAGTTCTGAAAAGATTCTTCTGTGTTTTCCATGGGCTCACTGCCAAGAGAAGTTGATTAAACTACAGAATTTTTTTTAATGTTCAATTATATGCAAGTTATGCGGGACTCCACTCCATGGTGCAGAAGTGGAATAAAGATGACTCTTTTAATCAGTTCCATTTCCTTCTAAAGTTGTTGTTGCTGTTCATTTTTTTTTCTTTAAACATTCTTTGAACAATTTACCACCCTTTTGCCAAAGCTTTCATCATTTTCCATTTCTCCCTGGACTCCTTCCATCTTCTCCAGGTCTGAGTTCACCATAGCCTGCCTCTCAGCTGCGAGTCTACAAGCCGGCTCTTCTTGGAATTGAGATCTAAGAACACTGGAGATTTTTAGGAGTCCATGAAAATATTAAAAAATGTAATTCAAGTGCATTCATGGCTTGGTCTTGCTAGATGAGGTGACTCATTCTACAGCAACAGAAACACGCTATCTAAAATAGGGTTTTAGTTTCTCAGTCATTTAATGTGTATCTCGTGTCCAGGGCTGTTCAAAGTACACATGCTCCTCGGCTTTCACAATAGGGCTACGGCCCAATAAACCTGTTATAAGTTGAAAATAGTGTAAGTCTAGGCTGGACACAGTGGCTCACACCTGAAATCCCAGAACTTTGGAAGGCAGAGATGGGAGAATCACTTGAGCCCAGAAGTTTGAGACCAGCCTGTGCAACATATCGAGACTCTGTCTCTACAAAAGAAAAAAAAATTAACTGGGCATGGTGGTGCACACCTGTAATCCAACTTGGGAGGCTGAGGCAGAAGGATCACTTGAGTACCAGAGGTTGAGGCTGCAGTGAGCTATGATTGTACCACTGTCCTCCAGCTTGGGCAACAGAGTGAGACCCTGTCTCAAAAAAATAAAACAGAAAAAAAGAAAAAAACAAAATTGTAAGTCTAAAATGCATTTAATACACCTAACCTACTGAATCCTGATACAAAGATTCTATTAAGGAGTTTATCTGGGTGGCGAGCCAGGAAGCACCAACAGAAAGTGGAATAATGAGCTAGAGAGTGGAGAAAGTCCTTGAATGGGATGTTTACCAAGAAGGTGACCACCATGGATAACCAGGGTGAAGACCCCGGCTGAAGTAAGCTCCAATTTCAAACTTCGTCTTGAGTATTTCAAACCACCTAGCCACTGTCCTGCACTCTCAGCACAAAGATCATATAATATTGCATCATCTCGACTCTCCAAATCATCCATTCCCAGGCTCCCCTATTTCTCAAAAATTTTACATGAAGCTCTCATCTCTCTTTCTCTAGTATAATACTCTCTCCATTTTTATTCCCTCTTTCCCACCAGAAGCCAATCATCTGCTTTGGTTGAATAATTACTATGAATTGAACTGTGCCCTTTTGCCCCAAATTCATGGGTTTAAGCCCAAAACCCCCATGTGAGATTATGTGAAGACAGAGCCTTTAAGGGGATGATTGGGTTTAGGTAAAATCGTAAGAGAGGGGTCTTAATCTTTATAAGAAGAGGAAGCCATTTCAGAGTTCTCCCTCTGCACACACACAGAGGAACAACCACGTTAGGACACAGGGAGAAGACAGTGTTTACAATCTACAAGCCAAGCAGAGAAGCCACAGGAGGAAGCAGCCCTGCCCACACCTTAATCTCAGACTTCTAGCTTCCGTGACCCTGAGAGAATCAATGTCTGTTGTTTACAAGCCACCCAGTCTATGGTAGTCTGTGATAACAGCCTGAAATGGTCTAAGACATCTCATAAGAAGAGATCAGGATGCAGAGTGCTGCAAGCTTTGGAAAGAGTAGAATACTCTTTCCAGCTGTGGGATAGGCGAGTGAGAGTACTTGCCCTTCAACATTCATCAGTCCTTAGCTGAGGGCGGCTCTTTGTGGGACCTCCTAGATTCTCAGCACTACGGCTTGACTGACACATGTCCAACTATCGGGCTTGCCGGGTCAGATAAAGACTCCAAGCAAAGGAGCACAGAGACTCCCTGTTGGAAGCATTAGGGTCAGCGTGTGCTATAATATAATACAGGAAGGAGGTGACATTACAGATCAGTGAGCAAATGAGGAACTATTCAATAAATAGAGCTGGGACAATTGGTTTTCCATATGGAAAAAATGAAAGCCATATGAACCCTCCCTCCACTACACATACACATATTTCCAGATGGATTAAAGTTAAACCTCTAGAAGGAAATATAGGAAAAATATCTCTCTCATCTTGGAGTCCAAAAGGATTCTTTTTTAAAGACACAAAAATATTAACCATTGAAGGAAATGCCATGCTAACAACTTACCCTTAAGAACTTTTGTTTTTCTAAAGACTCCATAAATAAAATGAAAAGGAAATGCCAATATAGGAGAAAAACTGCGCAAAATCTTCGGAAAAGAAGAGATCAAACGATTTATATCCTGGACATATACAAAGCTTCAGATACATAGAAAAGATACAACTCCTTAGAAAACTCAGAAAGTCAAAGAGGAGGCATTTCACGCAAGAGACCTCAAAACGTTGGAAATGATGCTTGATTTTGTTAATTCAGGGAAGATAAAACCACAATGTGATAAATATCTTATCCATTTAATTAGCGAAATGGATTCTGAAAATGTCAAGCATTGAAGAGAATCTAGATCAACAGAGAACACTTAGATAACGATATCTGTTGTGCAAATTAATACCACCTCTTTGGAAATGTTTTTTTTCCTTGAGACAGAGTCTCACTCTGTCCCCCAGGCTGGAGTGCAGTGGCACAATCTCAGCTCACTGCAACCTCTGCCTCCTGGGTTCGAGCGATTCTCCTGCCTCAGCCTCCCAAATAGCTGGGACTACAGGCATGCGCCACCACACCCAGCTAATTTTTGTATTTTTAGTAGAGATGGGGTTTCACCATGTTGGCCAGGCTGGTCTCCGACTCCTGACTTCAAGTCATCCGCCTGCCTCTGCCTCCCAAAGTGCTGGGATTACAGGTGAACCACCGCCCCCAGCCGAAAACGATTTTTGCATCATCTGTCAGCTAAATCCACGTGCCTATGCTTCAGCACTTCCTCTCCTGACTGGATATCGTACGTAAACACTTGCAGTCACGCCTCCAAACACACGTACTACATTGTGTCCCTGTTGGTAAACAGTCAATCCTGGAAGGGATCCAAATACCCATCGACAGGAAAATGTACAAATATAATGTGGTCCACCCACTCAACGGGGTATTTAGTACCCCCCCCCCAAAAAAAAAGAAGAAGAAGAAGAAGAAAAAGAATGAAATACAGACACATGCAACGATATGAATAAATGTAAGCAAAAGAAAATTGAGTGAAAAAGGAAGTCCACAAAACTATTATGAAGTATGATACTATTTTTGTTGTTTTCTGTTTTGGTTTTTTGTATAATTTATTATTTCATTTTATTTTATTTTAAGTTCTGGGGTACATGTGCAGGGATGTGCAGGTTTGTTACATAGGTAAATGGGTGCCATAGTGGTTTGCTGCACCTATCAACCCGTCACCTAGATATTAAGCCCAGCATGGTTTTTTTGTATAAATTTAAGGGGTACAAGTACAATTTTGTTACACGGACATATTGCATAGTGATAAAGTATTGGCTTTTAGTGTAACCATCACCCTAATTACTTACATTGTACCCATTAAGCGAGTTCTCATCCCTCACTCCCCTCCCACCCTTCCAAGTCTCCAATGACTATTATTCCGCACTCTGTCCATGTGCACGCATTATTTGGCTCCCACTTATAAGTGAAAACATGCAGTATTTGGCTTTCTGTTTCTGTGTTGTTTCACCCAAGATACACAGATGGCATCTAGTTCCATCTGTGTTGCTGTGAAAGAAATTATTTTCTTCTTTTTTTTGACTGAGTAGTATTCCATTGTGTGTACATATATATATATAATATATATCACATTTTCTTTATCCATTCATGCACTGATGCACACTAAAGTTGATTCTATATCTTTGCTATTGTGAATATGCTGTAATAAACATGTGAGTGCCCAGTGTCTTTTTGATATGATGATTTCTTTCCCTTTGGGAAAATACCCAGTACTGGGATTGCTGGGTGGAATGGTAGTTCTATGATACCATTTTTTTAAGTGTCAAATCAAGCAAATTCTATATTACCTATTAACAGTGTAGATGTATGTCCAATTTAAGATCAAATATATGTATCTACATGAATACACACGCACTTACAGTTTAGACTTATTAGAATATATAGTAACACAATTTTTAAAACAAGGAAATGATAAAATCTAAATTCAGAATAGTGGTGAATGCCAGGTAGAAACAAAATAAGGGATGAAACAGGGAAAAAACAGATAAATACAAGATATTGTTACTAATGTAATTATTATGTTGAACAATAGGTATTTTACAGTTCATTATATTGTTATGCCTGACATACTTCATATTTTGTATATGGCAAATACTGCATTTAAAATAGAACAAACCCTGGGCATAGTGATTCATGCCTGTAATCCTAGCACTTTGGGAGGCCAAGGCAGGAGGACCATGCGAAGCCAGAAGTTCAAGGCCAGCAGGGGTAACATGGCAAGACCTAATCTCTACAAAAAAATTTAAAAAAAATAGCCAGGCATGGTGGCACAAGTTTTGTATTGGCCCATTCTCACATTGCTATAAAGAAATACCTGAGACTGGATAATTTCTAAGAAAAGAGGTTTAATTGGTTTACGGTTCTGCAGGCTGTACAGGCAGCATAGTGGCTTCTGCTTCTGGGGAGGCCTCAGGAAACTTACAATCATGGCAGAAGGAAAGGGGAAGCAGGCGTCTCAAATGACAGGAGCAGGAGCAAGAGCGGGGTGGGAGGTGCTACACACTTTCAAACAACCAGATCTCGTGAGAACTCACCATAACACAAACAGCACCAAGGGGATGGTGCTAACCCATTCATGAGAAACCACCCCTATGATCCAATCACCTCCCACCAGGCTCCACCTCCAACACTGGGAATTACAGTTCAGCATGAGATTTGGGCAGGAACACACATCCAAACTAGATCACACTTGTAGCCCCAGCTACTCAGAAGGCTGAAGCAGGAGGATTGCTTGAGCCCAGGAGTTCAAGGCTACAGTGAGCTATGGTTGTGCCACTGCACTCCAGCCTGGATGACAGAACAAGACCCTGTCTCTTAAAAAGAAAATTAAATAGATAAATAAGTTAATTAAATAGAACGAACTATTTTTTACAAAGGTAAATAGCTATAGCATTCTTGCAACCTTTTATTCCGTTATATGTATGCATCTTGTGAAGTCTAATTCTGTTGAAGAAATTCTGCCCAAATCACAGAGTACCCAGAAAATTGTCCTTCTATTTCCACTCTGTTTATTCCAGTTCAATGCTCAGTATGACAGTGTGAGTTGAATATTTCTCTAAAACAATACATTTTATTAATAAGACTTTGATTAATTTTTTTAGGATAAACGTGGAAATATAAGGTATTTGAAGTTTCTCATCTACTTAGACACCTTCAAGCTAAGAAAATAATGGCTGGAAAAAATGAAAACCATGTAAAATGTCTGCTCGTGTAAAACTTTAGAAAGGATTGTTATGTATCAAGAAAGCTGTCAGCTTCAAATCACCTTTAGAGAGAACGGAGGGCATGGCCTTTAGAAAAACCTGCCAAAATATCTGATGCACTTCACCAGGAAACGTCCACATGCATTTGCAGTTGGATTTGCATTTACCATAATACTACCAGCTTCCTATTTACGTTCTGAAATTGATTGGGATGGACACATGAAGGGCCTTCACGAGAGCTGGTCAAGTTCTATTTCTTTCATTGTGTCTGCCTTCTAATAATTCACTAACCCTAGCCCACATCGTATTTTTCTATATTTCTATTGCATTTAATAATAAAAATATAAGCCAGGTGCAGTGGCTTGCATCTGTAATTCCAGCACTTTGGGAGGCTGAGGTGGGAGGATCACTTGAGCCTAGGAGTTCGAGACCAGGCTTGGCTACATAGACAGACCTTGCCTCTGCCAAAAATTTTTAAAAAATAGCTGGGCGTGGTGGCGCATGCCTGTGGTCCCAGCTACTCGGGAGGCTGAAGTGGGAAGATCGCTTGAGCCTCAGAGTGTGAGGCTGCAGTGAGCTGTGATCGTACCACTGCACTCAGCCTGGGTGACAGAGTGAGATCCTGTCTTAAAAATAATAAAGATAGCAATATAAACTAATAATAAAATACACATTTTAAGAAAAATAAGAAAAATGTAAGCATTGATTCATTTTCTATACTTTATTATATGGCTTCAGAGCTGATGTGGTACAGATACTAGCTTACTCTGGGATGCTTTAGAGAGGAAAACTCTAAAGGGATTTAAACTGGATTTTAAAAGAGAAATTTAGAAAAGAAGAGAGAGAATATCTGGGAGCAAAGAGAGAAGATGTGCATAAGTTACAACTGAATACATGACTTTGGAATTCAGAGCTGGTTATGAAAAAGGTGTCATAGATGACTGGGGAAACGGCTTGCTTTAAGTTGGGGACAGCAGAAGGAATGGGAGAACTTGTAACCCAGATGCAGCAGTTCCCATATGGCAAATCAGAATGTAGGGAGACACGAGAGACTCCAGTTATGGGGTAGCAGGAGAGAAAGCAGTGTGTGAGGTGGACTGTGGGAGAGGCAGACTGGACTTGGGAGTGGTTGAGTTCTCTTCAAAGCAGGCTCTGAGGTGGAGTTTAGTTCACCAGATGCTTATTACAAATGCTGATGATTGGAAAACAGAATTGCATTTGACATGAGGCTGTGTGGTCCAGAGAAATGTTGTTCTTTCTTGAGCGATGGCTTATGCACTATGCCTGAGCCACAATAAATTTTACCACCCGCATTTTCTTTCCAAGAAGTCAGGCAGCTCATCAGCTGCCACAAAGGAAGGTTTCATCCCATTCTGGCTTCTCTGGTTAGTGGAGAGAACACTTGCAAATTTCCAAATTGTCCCTTTGAAACTTTCTAGGAATGGCATATTGATTATAGATAGATAGGTGAGAAGGATAATAGGTGAGTCAATAGATTATAGGTAGATGATTAGATAGATAGATGAGATAGTTAATAGATGATTAGATAGATAATAGATGGATAGAAGATAGATAGATGAATGGATGGACAGATGGAAGGACAAATCGATAGATAGATGATAGATAGATAGATAGATAGATAGATAGATAGATAGATAGATGATGGAAAGAGTAGATGGATACATACATAGATATAATATATGGATAGATAGATGAGATACATAGATATAGATGGATAGGTACATATATAGGATAGATGGATAGATAGATGAGATACATAGAAGATAGATGGGTAAATAGGTGATCGAATAAAGTGATAGTTGATAAATTGATAGACAGATAAGTAGATATATAGCTAGATAGACATAGAGATAGATATAGATATCTCATATCTATGTGCCTATTTAGGAAAGCTTGGAACATTGCTGTTTCTCAGCATGGCTAAGGATGCTCTGATTTTTTCTTCCTTATGAAGTGTTCATAGGCTCTAGTACAAGGAGAAGGCACACACATAGCTGGGAGTTCAGGAGTTAATGCGGGGTGAGGCCAAAGTGTGTAGTTAGAGGCATCCCACCATTTCATTATTAATTCTTTGCAAAAAAGAAAAGAAAAAAAACCCTCCCCTTCTTGTTATGAACACTTGAAATTCTTATTCCATGTGCCAATTCCTTACCTTCCTCAATCAGGCCCACTTCGGTGACACTTCATCATCAGAAATGTTGCAACTGGCATGCGGTTGGAGGTTGGTTCTTAATGGGGACGGGCCTTGAGTAGGGGGCAAACATAAGATAGAAAAGGAGCCCAGAAATGGAGAGGACATAGCGGTGAAGCTGTTTCACGTCTTGTACGCTTGGGCAAGGCATCCTTCCTCCTCCGTGGCAAAGGGCATCTGAGGTCGTGTAGGAGACCAGGAGCACCAGAGAGAAACAGTGGCAATGACAAGTGGGCCCTAGCTAGGTGTTGGGGAAACAGGAACAGCAGCACGGCTGTGACAAGGGCAACAGCTGACAGAGGGTGGTTTGGATGAAGCTTGTGTGGCCAGGAGACTGTGGGCTGGCTAAGGGGGACCAGGTGGGTGGTAATGAACAGAATGAAGCCAGGAGACGGGATGTGCCTTGGGCAACACCTCACCCCGTCTTTCATTTTCCTTCTGGAAACAGTGGAAAAAATAAGCTGGCAGGAACAACAAACACTTCCCCACCTGGCTTTCCCAATTTATTTTGCATGAATTGCATGCGTTGTTTTCGATGGCATCGTACCTGTGACTGAATTCACTAGTGATGTTTTCAGAAGGAAAATAGTGAGATGGTCTGGAGAGAAAAAAAGGAATAGATTAAATCACTTAAAATAATGGATCTAGCATTAACCTTCTTCAATCTTTTGTGTGCGTGTGTGCCCTTTAAGAAATTAATAGAAGGCAACTAACAAAATAATTCCCTCTGAATAATGTAGAAAAAGATCTTAGGGATCTAACAGAGGGATGTTGTAGTTATTATCAGACTATATCTAATTTTTTTTTAAGACAGGGTCTCTCTCTGCCACCCAGGCTGGAGTGCAGTGGTGCAATCATGGCTCACCACAGCCGCAACCTCCCGGGCTGCAGCAATCCTCCCACTTCAGCCTCCCAGGTAGCTGGGACCAAAGGCGTGTACCTCTCTGCTGGATTTTTTTTTTTTTTTTAGACATAGAGTTTCACCATGTTGTCCAGGCAGGTCCTGAACTCCTGGCTCAAGCAATCCTCCCACATAAGGTTCAAAATTTAAAAAAAAAGAGAATAGCAAGAAGTAATTACACAATCAGCCCTCCATTCTGTGGATTCAAACACTCATGAATCGGAAATACTAAAAAAAAAATTCATCTGTACTAAACAAGTACAGACTTTCTTTTTGTTGTCATCATTCCACAAATAATACAGTATAGCCACTATTTACATAGCATTTACAGTGCATTCGGTATTATAGGTAATCTAGAAATGATTTAAAGTATACAAGAGGGTTGCACAGGTTACATGCAAATATTACACAATTTTATATCAAGAACTTGAGCATCCATGGATTTTAGTATCTCTAGGAGGTGGTTGAATCAAAAGCAAATCTCTCTGTTTCTATTAGGTGAGGACTATGTGATGAGCATAGCTGGTAATTTTTAACAATGCTCCCCCTACCTGTACAGCAGATGGAGGGCCAATTTCTTGTTGCTATTCATGACTATGATGTGGAGAACATTTCCTGCCTGAGTTGAGATTTTCACTCTATAGAAGCACATTTGCTTATTGCTAAACTTTTTGGGTCCAGTTATAAGCATGCCTCTATCCTCAAATATAATATGCA
Organism: Gorilla gorilla gorilla; assembly: GCF_029281585.2. NCBI lineage: Eukaryota > Metazoa > Chordata > Mammalia > Primates > Hominidae > Gorilla > Gorilla gorilla. Next base: position 13,478,797 of record NC_073247.2, on the reverse strand, counting down.
ACCTACCTAGGTTTATAAAAAATCAGTTCATAAATGTCTTCTAGCCCAAGGGCAGGGGTCTATATGGTGACGGTGAGGAACCCAAAAGACTTCTCCCAAACTCCTTCCTGCCAAGGAGACAGAGTAGCTGCTAATTTGAGGGCCACATAACTAGAACGTTTTAGATCAATCCCTATTTAAAATATTCTCTCAGGCAGGGCTTGGTGGCTCACACCTGTAGTCCCAGCACTTTGGGACGCCAAGGTGGGAGGATTGCTTAAAATCAGGAGCTTGAGCCCAGGAGCTCAAGGCCAGGCTGGGCAACACAGTGAGCCCTCATCTCTTAAAAAAAATTAAAAATAATTAGCTGGGCGTGGTGGTGCATGCCTATAGTCCCAGCTCCTTGGGAGGCTGAGGTGGGAGGATCACTTGAGTCTAGGAGGTCTAGGCTGCAGTGAGCTGTGATTACACCACTGCACTTCAGCCTGGGTGATGCAGCAAGACCCTGTCTCAAAAAGAAAATAAAAAAGAAACCTCTCATTTTACCCACATGGAGGAAAAAAAGAAAAAAAGGAAAGATGGGAATTGCTCAAAGATGAGAAAGATGGAATAGGAAGAGAAAGGAATGAAGACGTGCATTTATTGAATCCTAAGTCACATCAGACATACAACAAAAAGTAGCAAGCACATATAACAAATCTTACTCTATAGATGAGGAGATGCAGGTTTAAAGGGTAACTGGAAAGCAAATGGCATAGAAATAAAAGATGAGTTCCAGGACAAGACCTCCAATGTGAGTTTTCCTGGCTTTAACATCTGTCTTTCTCCCATACCCTCCCAGGCCCTTGGTGTGTGGGTTGAGCTTGGTTGGGAAAATATGGCCACCATATTGCTAGGAAAGAAACCAAGGGTGGACTGTTACCAATGCCCAGGGGACATGAGTCACTTCACATTTTCTTTCCTCCTGACTTTAAATACTCAGTGCTTTCATTTCAGATCAAAAATTAATTTCTTTTCCAGAGACAGAAGGATCCTAAAATATTGTTGCCTTGGCTCCATAAACCTGACATTTTAGAAGAGTAATTCAAAGAGAAGTATCATTAAATGAGAACTTAGAAGTGGAGAGCCTCAATTGCCCTCTGTTTTCCTCAGGGGAAGAGCACAAAACAAAAGACGACAACCAACCAATCATCACCATCCCTATGGCGATTCTGAGCCTTGGTCATGCCACATGCATCCTCCAAATAGCACATGTTTCTCATCACCCTGGGTGGATGATGGAAAAGTCAAGCCACTTATTCCAACACATTCCCAGCAATATTAATTGTTGAAAATGATGCATGTGTAATTTAAAAATCAATGCTCACCCACAGTGGAGCCAACAGAAATGTCAGTATGTCACGATCTCTGATTTTCCTATACTTATTTCTACTGCAAATAAGACAGGGGAAAATCGCAGAGCCTGAGATATAGGTTTATATATGATAATATAGTTCTCCTCCTTCAATAATCAGGATGTTACAGTCAAGAAAACAGGCTGTCAATGTTCAACTCACTAAACTAGGTAGTATAGACATGTATGTATTTAAATTTATTCAAACTTAATTCAAACTTAAGAACTAATGAGGATAAATGTTATACAATATTCTCACCTGAGATGAAAAGAGAACTAAGCTTAAAGATAATGGATATTTAAAATAAGACACAGCTGGGTGTAGTGACTCACACCTGTAATCCCAGCGCTCTGAGAGGCCAAGGTGGGCAGATCAGTTGAACCCAGGAGTTCAACACCAGCCTGGGCAACCTAGTGAAACCCCATTTCTACTAAAAATACAAAAATTAGCTGGGCATGGTAGTGCATGGCTGTATTCTCAGCTACTTGGGAGCCTGAGGCTGGAGGATAACTTGCGCCCAGAAAGCAGAGGTTGCAGTGAGCTGCGATTGTGCCACTGCACTCCAGCCTGTGCGACAGAGTGAGACTCTGCCTCAAAAAAATGAAATAGGACACCCTATAAGGTATAAGGACACAGGTATTAATAATTATACTCCATTGAACTCCTGGTCATTACATCGAGGATTTATCTTGTGCTTAATTTTATCAGGAGTTATAAAGAAATCACATGAAAGCAGAAAATATACCTGTAAAAACAATAATAAGGATATAAGGAAATAATTAACCCACAAGTATTTAGTCAATGTGGACCCTGATTAATTTGGGAGAGTTATAAAACATAACCCACAGCCTCCCAGAATTAAAATATTGCAGCTTTCTTTTTTTAACCATTCAGATTGTATTTTTATGGTCTCTAACATGTACCACATATGACCACATAAGTAACATATAACTGAGATTTCAATACGTATCAATTAACATTGTAGGCTAACAAGCTTTACTGACAATAAAATCCAATTTTTCCTTCAATTTTTAAACACAAAATATCCAAATAATTGCATAATTTAATCTCAAGCATTGAGACACAAATAAAGATGGAATTACTTCGGGGTTTCTGATCACGTGAAGTACTGTTTTTGTATTACTATGTGTGATAAGGCTATTCCTATACCTCAGCAGGAATTTTCACTTAGAAGCAGAAAATCCTTTTCTTTCAAACCTTTAAAAGTTGAACTCTGCCCCTATTCTTACCCAAAGATAATATTGCTATGAAGTATAGAGATTCTTCTTGCCTATGCAAAATGTGACCAAATAGAAATCACTATAGAAAGTCATAGGACATTGCTAAAAGGTTCATGTTTCATACAAAGGAAATTTGAATCTTCATCTCCCATTATCTTTGCACCAAAGCCTGACCTCAGAGCTGGGCTAGCTGCCTAAACGTCGGTTCTGACAAAAGATAGTGACTATCATTGAAACCAAATGGATTTAAAGATCCAAGAACTGTGGAAATGGGACTCAAAGGAATTCCAGCACTAACGTTCCCCCTCTGTGTGGACTACATTTATTCAAGCTAATATGAACTGCAATTTTCATGATGTTGGATGCACAGTATTTCGAAATTACCCAAGACAAGTGCCCTGACAGAAGTTTTGGCTAATTTTAACAGGTTACACAAGAAAGAAAATGGAAATAGGTCAAAGAATTTCTAAAGAGAGAAGGAAAAAAAAAGAAGCTCTGTTGATTCTTCCCAGTCAACTGTATGTGTCCTAGAAAAAGCTTGGGTGTTCTGGTCCTTGTAGCTCCTCAGCAAAATAATTGTACATGAGTATAATTTTGAGGATACGATACTACATACATTTGGGAAACTCTTACTGAGCCCCTGATACCAGCCTACATCCTGTTTCTACATAATTGTTGCTGGCAGGGTCCAAGTTTATTTGGAGGGGTAACATTCTACTTCTCTGAGGTCATATATTCCAAGAGAGGCTTTTGATCAGATGCTGGTCGATCAAAGCTAACCATGAGCGGTTCCATTTCTTGTGCCACGTGTGGGTTGAGCACAGGCATACAACACCACTTTGTCTAAAGACACATAAGGTTACATTTTCTGGGGTGCTCTATTAGTCTGTTCTCATGCTGCTAATAAATACATACCCGAGACTGGGTAATTTATAAAGGAAAGAGGTTCAATGGACTCACAGCTCTACATGGCTGGGGAGGCCTCAAAATCACGGCAGAAGGCGAAAGGGAAGCAAGACATACCTTACATGGTGGCAGGCAAGAGGGCATGTGCAGGGGAACTGCTTTTTTATAAAACCATCCGATCTCGTGAGACTTATTCACTCTAAAGAGAACAGGAGGGGAAAAACCCGCCCCCACGATTCAATCATCTCCCACCAGGTCCCTCTCACAACACATGGAGATAATTACAATTCAAGGTGAGATTTGGTTGGGGGCACAGCTAAACCATATCAGGTGCTATTAGCAAATGTTTCCTCTCCTACCTGGGCATGGTGGCTCACACCTGTAATCCCAGCACTTTGGGAGACTGAAGCAGGAGGATTGCTTGAGCTCAGGAGTTTGAGAACAGCCTGGGCAACATGGCAAAACCCCATTTCTAGAAAAAATACAAAAATTAGCCAAGCACAGTGGCATGTGGCTGTAGTCCCAGCTACTCGGGAGGCTGAGGCTGGAGGATCATTTGATCCCAAGAGGCACAGGTTGCAGTGAGCCAAGATGGGGCCACTGCACTCCAGCTTGGGTGAAAGAACAAGACTCTGTCTCAAAAGAAAAAAAAAATGTTCCCTCTCTCTTTGTTGTCACCTGCAGACACTGTCAGACTTGCTTGGGACATCTGGTTTCTATCTAAAGAGCATCAGAGGAGCTATTATGTAGGCAGAATTAACATTAAGAGCCAGAGTCTCATCAGTCCATGCCTAGTACCTTCTCATCACGTGCATCCTTATTGTGTGAATTTGTTAGGTTGATATTTTACGTCAGTTTCAGCTAGAACTGATGGAAAAAATCCAAATCATCCCAAACATAATTTTTGTTTGTGCAGACCCTATAGTCTGGAACCAGATACAGGCACATCCAATAGTGAGCTCTGTGACAACCACATTGATCATGCCGACTGCAGCATTGAATTCATTTCTAGACTTTTTATTGTCTGCAGCATTTAGATAAGATGTTTAGCCTCTCCACAGTGTGCTGTCAGATAAAAGCAGAAGGTCTAAATTCATTCAAGGACAGAGATGTGGCTGTTGGAAGATAAGTACAGAGAAAGCATCCCTTGGACTGAATGACAAAGGGTGGGAATATTTTTGGTAGAGATGGGGTCTTACTATGTTGTCCAGGCTAGTCTCAAACTCCTGACCTCAAGCAATCCTCCCACCTCAGCCTCCCAAAACACTGAGGTTACAGGCAGGAGCCACCATGCCCAGCCAAAGAGTGATCATTTGTCAAGAAGAACAAACAGGACAGTGATGATTGATCATTGCATGAGAGAGACCTCAAGAAAAGTGAGTTTGGGAGAGGCCTCTGGGAAATCATACACCATGGGTCACTGCTTTAACAATGGTCTTCTCATTAAAAGATGAAACCAGAAATACAGCTGTAGACAACATTGATGGTCTAGCAGAGGAAACAGTGAAGCCAGGAGACAATTTGACACAGAAATAAGTGCATGAAAATCTGGCAAATAAATATGGAAGCTCCAAGAGCAACAGCAATGATTATGGTGTCAGCAACATCATTAGGGTTGAGGTCCCTGCAAAGTCATGAGAGTCCAGCCTGCACCCCAAACCCCTTCTCATTGCATCCCTTTTACATAAGGGAGATAGACTCACGTTTGGCGTGGAGCCTGCATTTCACCAGTGGGAAGTTAGATGCCAGATGAAAGTCTGCCCCAGAGGTAAACTCAATTCTCCCTCTCTAAGACAATGGAAACCTTCCATGATGCAATTTTGATTATTGCTTTCTTCTAGTTGAAAAATTATAGACAAAATTCATGAAATCAAAAAGTATAAGAAGAAAATTAAAATTGTCCCTCATTGCTTCACTCAGAAATTATAACTGTTAATGCTGTTTTTTTTTATTTTAAAGGAAAATATATGTTATTGAATGGAAAGAAAAATACCTAAACTGAATATCACAAAACGAGATATGTAGTAATCAATGTTGCTAAGGAAAACAACAATGCCTACAATTATGCTAAGAAAAAAGTTTACAACTCTGAAAATAGTGAGTTTTTAAAACTATACAATGTTTTATGAGCTTAGCATTTTCAAAAAGCAAAATATAGTTTTTATCTTTGATTTTAAAACTATAAGGCTGAATTGATATCTAAATAAACAATCCAACAAGCACTGGGTTAAAATTTTTTTAAAAAAGAAGAAAAAATTAAAAGCTTTAAATTTTAAATTTGAAGAAAAAATTTCTTTAAACTTTTTTTAAAGAAGAAAATATTTAAAGGCTGAAGATGATCCTGTAAGAAAATTTAATGTATCTAATAAAGCGGGAAATCACTACACCCAATGTGAGGAAGTTATTGTAATTGAAACTCTGCTATTAATCCAAAGAGAATTTAATATATTCAAAGGGGTTTTTCTTTCTTTGGGAATTGCCTGGCCAAGGAAGAATTCTGTTTTGTTTTGTTTTTTTCTAGAATTACTGTTTCTTACATTTGATTAATCATTGAAAAAATAAAAAAACAAAAAAGACCTACCACATTTTGGGTTGCTTCTTGAACAGCAAGTAATTTTTTTTTCCCAGAGATTATCTTCCTTTTGTTGAAGAAGCACAGGCTTTCATCTCTACGTAAAAAAAACTTTTGAATCCCCCTGTAGCCTAGAGATATGCAATTCCTCCCTGACAAAATTCTTCTGGGAGCCCTGTGATTTCCTGTTCTACCTTAATCCAAGTGGATTAATCCAGCTGCTTTTTGAATTTTACCACTTATTTCCTCTTAATCTGGAATATATCAAGTATTTACTTTTTGTTTTGTCTTATTTTCAGAAAAGAGCTTTGGAATGAAAACTTTCTAACCTTTCACAGATGAAAAACTCTTCCTTTTTTCTTCCCTCATACTGATTCACAAGTCTGGCCAGATTTGGAATTCTAGAAGAAAAAATTATTGTTCTCACAGGAAGCTGCATGCCTTGCAACATTGTCTCACAGCATCCACTATTGCTGTTGAGAAGTTTCATGATTTCTGATTGTGGTTGCAACTTGGGTAACTTAATTTTATTTTCATCTTGGAGAAGAAAGATCTTCACTGGTACCAGTGCAACAGTTAGTTCATGTTGAGTAACAAACCACCCTGAATTTGAGTGGCTTCAAACAACACTGATTTGCTTAGCTCTCAGTTCTCTGGGTGGGTAATTTGGGCAGGGCTCAGTGGGGCACTCACTTTTCTGTGGTCAGCAGGCTGGTCAGCTAGGTGGCCCCGCTTATGGGGAATAGGTGAAATGGGTCCCCTGTCTCGTCACACAGCAGGTGGGGTTGCACCTCTTCACATGGTGGCTGGATTCCAAATTCAGCGAGAAAGGAAGCTGCAAACCTGTTGCAGCAACGCTTGGAATCAGCATGACCTTGCTTTCCCCGGATTTCAAGGTCAAAGCACATCCCAGGGCAAGCCCACACTCAGTGGAGAGGGAAGCGACTCTACCTCTCGATGCATTGTGTCATAAGAATGGTGGACTTTTCTGCAATCTATGGTAGTCAGCCTCTTAGCATGTTTTTTTCTTAGTATCATTTAGTAACACTTTTCAATTCAAAGATGTAAGTGGATGTTTTCTGTAAGTTATGTATCTATTAATATATACTAAATATATGATGTATAATCAATATATTAATTATTATAGTTTACTCTTGGACAATGTGGGGGTTAGAAGCACTGACCCCTGCACAGTTGAAGATCCACCTGTAACTTTGGACTCCCTCAAAACTTAAATACAAACAACCTATTCATATATACATATATAATCTCTTTGACCACATATACATACATGTATATGTCTATTTTATAATGAAATATTTTAATTTTATAAATATAAATAAAACATGTAAACATTAGCTATATAACTATATAAATATTAACATGTACATACATATAAAACATTTTATAATTAATATACAGTTATATTAAGTTATAATTTATAATATTTAAATATTATACTATAATATATTAATATAATATTAATATACTATATTACATATTGATATACAATATCATAATATTGATTTGTTATGAATTTATTATTATTTGCTATAAATTATTACTTTATTATATTATAAATTTTTAATTCATAATATACTTATATTAATTTATACTTTATAAATATACATTATATAATTAATATACAGTGGATCCTTGAACAACATGTGTTCAGGAAGCATTTTTTAATGTCAGAACTGGGAAGAAATCTTGGCCAGAAACCTCACCAATATTATAAACAGTAGATTAATACATATCATGTATGTTTATATGTATTATATATGGTATTCTTCTAATAAAGCAAGCTAGAGAAAAGAAAATGCTTTCAGGAAAATCATAAGGAGGAGGAAATGGATTCACTATTCATTAAGTGGAAGTGGATCATCACCAAGGTCTTCATTCTCATCATCTTCACATTGAGGAGGTGGAGGAAGAGGAGGAAGAGGAAGGATTGATCTTGCTGTCTCAGGGGTGGCCGAGGCGGAGGAAAATCCTCATATACCTGTGTTGCTCAGGGGTCTACTGTAAATTAATTGTAGAAATAGATGTATTTAAATGTTAATATTTATAAAGTTGCATATCTAATCATGTTTAAATGTTTTATTTATATTCATAAAATTAATAGATTTTGTTATAAAATAGACATATACATATATGTATATGTGGTCAAAGAAATTATACATATTTGTAAATAATTATGTTTAATGTTATATATTTATACTTATGTAGAAAATATACATTTATATTTACATACATATATACACACTTAATTTCTTGGATTATATTCTTCTAATCACTGTCTTTTTCCTCTATGTTTTGAAATGCTTACTAAGGAGACATTGGCTTTTATGAATCTCATCCAGGGTTTCTCAACCTCAATACTACTGACATTTGGGGCATTTTTTTGTTTTTCAAGTCAGGGTCTCACTCTGTCTCCCAGGTTGGAGTGCAGAGGCTTCAGGGTACTAATTCAGTTCTCTGAATTCTTTTTGTTTCTTCTGCATGACCTACATTTCTTCCAGGAGGGTTCTTGTATACAGCACTGTATTAGTCCATTTTCATATTGCTATGAAGAAATGCCCGAGACTGAGTAATTTATAAAGAAAAAGAGGTTTAGTGGACTCACACTCCCACATGGCCAGGAAGGCCTCAGAATCACAGCAGAAGGTGAAGGAGGAGCAAAGGCATGTCTTACATGGCAGCAGGCAAGAGGGCGTGTGCAGGGGAACTGCTGTTTAGAAAACCATCAGATCTCATGAGACTTATTCAGTACCATGAGACTAGCACAAGAAAAACCTGCCTTCATGATCCCATTACCTCCCACCAGCTCCCTCCCATGACTCGAGGGAATTATGGGAGCTACAATTCAAGATGAGATTTGGATGGGGACACAGCCAAACCATATCAAACACCCTTGGCATAACTAACTGCATCTTAGAAAAAGACTCCATTTGATGTTTCACAGGGCCCTGTGCAAAGAAGGATAAGAGGTTTTGCTTAATAAACAAACAAACAAAAAAATTAAGACTGCATCCAACCAGATAAGGACATAACCAAGCACATTCTTCTACCATCAACCCTCAACAGAGGATTCTGTGGTCATAAAAAGAGCAGGGCTTCAGCAACTCAAAACAGTTGTCTTAACTGACAACTGTCTTGCTGTCACTCCTGAAAAGAACTTGGCATCAGCCACCAAAGGCTGTGCCACATCAAAGCCTTTGCCTTGCGAGACTGATGCACAGCCAGGCCCAGACCACGACATTCTTCTTGTCCACATCACTCTATTTAGACTGGTTTCTTAGCCATTTCTTCTCTTTCTTTTTTTTTCACAGGGGTCTCACTGTGTTGTCTAGGCTGAAGAGCAGTGGCACCATCTTTGCTTACTGCAACCTCCTCCTCCCGGACTCAAGCCATCCTCTTGCCTCAGCCTCCTGAGTAGTTGAGACTACAGGCGCACACCACCATGCCTGGTTAATTTTTTTTTTTCTTTTTTTTTGTAGAGACAGTGTTTTGCCATGTTGGCCAGGCTGGTCTCAAACTCCTGAACTCAAGGGATCCTCTCACCTCGGTCTCTCAAAAGTGCTGGGATTACAGGTGTGAGGCACCGAGCCCAGCTTTGTTAGCCTTTTCTCCTATCTCTTTTTCCTCTTGATGTTCCATGTTACTTTGTTTGCCATGGAATGTTTAATCCATAACATTTATTTATTGAATATATAATCACTATGTATGGTTTGCAATATCAACTGACATGTGGAGTGGCTTGAACCTGTGTGCCCGCAGCTCTGACTACCAAGTGAACAGGAAGCACTAAGGAGAATTGCCTCCTTGGGAACTCCATGCAGCTTGTGGCCTTTGTAATTGCAATAGCGTCAATAAAAGACTGACATTGTGGAAAGACACAATTATGCATGGAACTGGTTATCTCCAACCTTGCACCTCTCATGAGAGTCAGACCTTCTGTTTGTTCATTTTAGAACTGGTTCATACTGTTAATTTCCCTCAACTATCTGCTGGTTTACTTACATCGTGGAATTATTTTTCTAGGCAGATTAGAACACCTAGGAGGCTCAGGCTTCCCTGGCAGTTTTGGAGAGCTCTTTCTCTTGCTGATGGGGAGACAGCCCAGCGAAAGACTCTGCAAGCCAGAGCCTATCTAACTCTATGTGTCCCTCTAGGTAAGGGCTGAGGCAGGCTGTTCAGCTCAGAACCACCACAACAGCCAAAATAAGAGGGTGTTCTTCTGGAGTCACAGGGTTTAGAGCGCATTACTCCACAGATCGAAGCCAACTTTCCTTTGCCCTCTAAGTCCACGGGGTAGATCTGAATTCATCCTGGACTTCTGTCTCCTTGTTGTCCTAACTCCCATGATAGAAGTCCCCACCTCACCACCAAAGGGTGGTTCCTGCTTTGTCTAGAAAGAGTTCTAGGGGTTTTTACCAGGAGCAAATGAAACAGTGAGATGCTCTCTGCAAATGTCAGGAAGAAGCCAAGTGGCCCAGCTGTTGAGGTAAAAATAAATAAGTTCTTCATCTCATTACCCAGTTGATCAGTTCAGAACTCAATCCTGATGACTGGATTTCTTCTTTTTCATTTTGATGTTGAAAATTATCTCAAAAATGACTATTGACTCCACATCATAAGCATTTTTTAAAATTGTGTAAAATATGTGTAACATGAAATTTACAATTTTAGCCATTTTTAAGTGCACAGTTCAGTGGTATTAGGTATAGGCACATTGCTGTGCAACCATCACCCATATCCATCTGCAGAACAGTTCATGTTGCAAAACTGAAACTCTGTCCCCATTAAACACTAATGCCCCAATTCCTCTCCCCCTGGCCTCTGGCAATCAACATTCTACTTTCTACCCCTAACAATTTGACTACTCTAAGGGTCTCATATATGAGGAATCATATGGTATTTGTCCTTTTTGTGGTTGGCTTACTTCACTCAGGAAAACATCCTCAAGGTTCATCCATGCTGTAGAATATGTTAGGATTCTCTTCTTTTTTAAGGCTGAATAACATTCCATTGTATGGATGGATCACATTTTGTTCACATATTCATTCGTCTATGCACATTGGTTGTTTCTATTTTTTGACTGTTGTGAAGGATGCTTCTGTGAACATGTGTGTACAGCACAAGCATATTTTTAAAAACATTTCAACCACATCAATGCCTGTTTCTCTTATGGCTGCCCATCCTTCTCTAATCTATTCTCCTACCTACCTTCAGAGCAACTTCCTGTTCCCAGTGAAGCAGAGGCTGGGACATGTGTAGAAGCTGTCTCTTGTCCCTGCCTGTGCCTGTGATCCAACACATCAGATAAAGATCTTCAGTCAGTACCATGAAGGAAAGGACAGAACATTGATTTCATTGGCCTCATGGTACCTGGAATGGCCAGCACCTCCTATGATAAAAAAAACTAGATTTGTTAATGGTTCTTGTGGTAATAGGGTTTCTTTCTTATTCTCTTTAACATCATGACCTTCCTCCCTCCCTTCTTCCTTCCTTCCTTGCTTTCTTCCTTCCTTCCCTCGTTCTTTCCCTCCCTTCTTCCTTTCCCTTCTCTCTCTCCCTCCCTCCTTCCTTCCTTCCTTTCTTTTTCTTTCTTTCTTTCCTTCTTTCTTTTCTTTCTTTCTTTTTTCTTCCTCCTTCCTTTCTTTTCTTCCTCACTCTCCCTCCCTTTCTTCCTCTTTCCTTCCTCCCTCCCTTCCTTCCCTTCTTTCTTTTTCCTTCCTCCATCCCTCCTTTTTGCCCTCCCTCCTTCCTTCCTTTCTTAACTCTCTTTTCTTTCTCCTTCCCCCTCCCTTCCTTCCCCTTTTCTTTCAGTTGTAAAGTCCTTTGCCCAATAATAATTTCAGCATATTGTCTTTAGATGAGATAATACATGCTAACATCAAATAATAGATTTTTAAAACACTTAAACATCTTCCAAAGTGAAGACTCCTGAGCAGTGAGTGTAAGTTCCTGACCAGTGCCTTAGCTGCACAGCCTCTTTTGTGGAATCTACATCTTAGAGAACAAATATAATCTGCCAAACAAATAAGACATTTCCAAACCACAGAAGAAAAACACATACTCAAAAGAAATACAAACTGTGCAAGAACTGAGGTTTCATAACAATGACAATTTTAAAAATTTCACCTCAATCTCAATGGAGTTCATATTATGTTTTGCATAAAAGTTAATGATGAGCTACTGTTGTTTTTTTAACTTTGTAGTAATAGCCATTCTGACTGGTGTGAGTTGGTATCCCATTATACATCTCAGACAGCTGGAGGAGCAAGATAATTTTCTACGCAACTAAATGTCCTCTGATACATTTTATCAGATTTTGCCTGAAGGTGAAAGAGCAAGAAGTACACCATAGTTTCCATACAGGGTGAAAAATAACGTGCCCCTTGTTTCTCTTCATTATTCCCCAACAGATATAGAATCATGGACTCATCTGTAGAACAGAACAGGCTGTTACAGAAAGGAAGGAAATATTAGCAAACTATGCATCTGACAAAAGTCTAACATCCAGAATCCAAAAGGAACTTAAATTAACAGGCAAAAACCAAACAACTCCATTGTATTACTCTGTTTTCACACTGCTATAAGGATACCATCCTAGACTAGGTACTTTATAAGGAAAAGAGATTAAATTGACTCACAGTGCCGCAAGGCTGGGGAAGCCTCAGGAAACTTACAATTATGGTGGAAAGGAAAGGGGAAGCAGGCACCTTCCTCACAAGGCAGCAGGAGAGAGAGCAAGAGCAGGGGAAACTGCTATTTATAAAACCATCAGATCTCACGAGAATTCACTCACTATCTCAAGAACAGCATGGGGGAAGCCATTCCCATGATTCAGTCACCTCCTACCACGTCCCTCCCTCAACCCAATTTGGAATACAATTCAAGATGAGATTTGGGTGGGGACACAGAGCCCCACCATATCATCCATTAAAAAGTAGGGAAAAGACATGAACAGGGCATTTCTCAAAAGAAGACATACAAACAGCCAACAAATCTATTTTTAAAAGTTCAATATCACTAATTATCAGAGAAAATGCAAATTGAAACCACAATGAGATACCATCTCATACCAGTCAGAATGGCCATTACTACAAAGTCAAAAAAATAAAAATAAAATAAAATAAACCAGCAGATGCTGGTGAGGTGGTAGGGAAAAGAGGACACTTATACACTGTTGTTGGGAATATAAATTGGTTCAGCCACTGGTGGATAGCAGTCTGGTGATTTCTCAAAGAACTTAAAACAGAACTACCATTGCACCCAGCAATCCCATTATTGGGTACATACCCAAAGGAATATAAATTGTTTTACCATAAAGACAAGTACACGTGTATGTTCATTGCAGCACTATTCACAATAGCAAAGACATGGAGTCAATCTAAATGCCCATCAATGGTAGACTGGATAAGGAAAATGTGGTACATATACATCATGGAATACTATGCAGCCACAAAAAAGAACAAAATCATGTCCTTTGCAGCAACATGGGTGGAGCTAGAGGCCATTGTCCTTAGTAAATTAACACAGGCGCAGAAAACCAAATACCACATGTTCTCTCTTAGAAGCAGAGCTAAACGTGGAGAATATATGGGCACAAAGAAGGGAACAACAGACACCAAGGCCTACTTAAGGGTTCAGGGGTAAAAGTGCAGGTTTGTTACATAGATAAACTAATATCATGGGGATTTGTTGTACAGATTATTTCGTCACCCAGATATTAAGCCTAGTACCCATTAGTTGTTTTTCCTGATCCTCTCCCTCCTCCCTCCAAAAGACCCCAGTGTGTGTTGTTCCCCTCTATGTGTCCATGTGTTCTCATCCTTTAGCTCCCACTTATAAGTGAGAGCATGCGGCATTTGGTTTTCTGGTCCTGTGCTAGTTTGCTAAGGATAATGGCCTCCAGCTCCTTCCATCTCCCAGCAAAGCATCTCATTCTCTTTTATGGCTGTATATGCATCTCATGGTATGTATGTACCACATTTTCTTTATCCAGTCTACCACTGATGGGCATTTAGGTTGATTCCATGTCTTTGCTATTAAGAACAGGGCTGCAATGAACATATGCACGCATGTTGAACCCCTGATTTCTAATGCATGAATGTTTTTGTATCCAGTCTCCTTGAGTCATTTGCAAGATGTCATCCTCCACCGACTTGGCTTCTTAGCTTACAGAATTCCAGAAACAGTGTGCTCAATTAACATTATAAAGGCATTGTTTGCCAACCACAGTAATAAACTAATGAAGATTCAAATATTTAAGAAGTCATTCAAAACCTGAGAAGACTAATGAAATTTGTTGCGCTCAGATTTTCTCTCAAGCCATGCTATTGTTTTGGGAGACGTATTTTATTTTTCTTTTAATTTCCCTAAGTTGTAATAAAACAATCATATTTGTGGTTAAGAGGATCGATTCTAAACCAATGTTAGCTTCTTTAGATGCACTTAAAAAAATCAAATCCTTCTTTACACTTTCTCATGGAAAATTCCATAATCCGTGTTTCATGTCAAAATGCTGCATTGATTACTTGAAAGGACGCTTATGAATGCCAGTAACTAAGTCCTCCCCTCTAAGATTAACGAATAAGTAATCTTCTAAAAGTGCTAGTTCAGCATTTGGACGTCAATTTACTTTTGAGCAACCAATGTGCTAGGTTATTGTATCTGAGGTTGCAGAGACTTCAGGAATTGTAATAAACTTATCATTTAATGATACAGCTGCAAAGGTCTTCAATGGCACTTTGTCAAGCATAATATACTTTCATGAGAGTAGAGTCTAACAAGATGTCTTTGTTGTGGGAAAAATTCAGAAGCCAGTAAAAATATAAAAGATACATGCTGTATTGGAAATGTCTCCCTCACCATTGTGAAAAAAAAACAAATACTTGATTATTATGCTTATGTGGCAATTTTTTTTTTTGAGACAGAATCTCGTTCTGTTGCCCAGGCTGGAATGCAGTGGTACAATCTCGGCTCACTGCAACCTCCACTTCCTGGGTTCAAGCGATTCTCCTGCCTCAGCCTCCCAAGTAGCTGAGATTACAGACATGCACCACCACGACCTGCTAATTTTTGTGTTTTTAGTAGAGAAGGGGTTTCACCATGCTGGCCAGGCTGGTCTTGAACTCCTGATCTCAAGTGATCTACCTACATCAGCCTCCCAAAGTGCTGGGATTACAGCCATAAGCCACCATTTTTTTTGAATGAATAAAAATGGTCAAATCATAAGAATTTTCAAATCTCCAAGATTTATTCAATGCAAGAGGCTCAGAATTTGTATTGCTTCACCCAGCAGATTCCTCTAGAGCAAAATTGTTGCAGGACTCCATTTTGTCGGTAAAATAAATTGTGTTTATGGAGCATAAAAATTATGCCAAGTCAACATTGGCTCTATTAAAACATCAGTAACTCAGCCATGAGCGCAACTTGTCGCCTACGCACCACACACTTCTGAAATATTTGTCTGGGTTTATAAAAACGATGGTATTGAAGTGGATGTGTGCATCTTTCTCAAGGCAGCAAATTAAAAAATGGTTTATTCTGCCCCTCCGCAGCTCTTCCAGCCACATGGCATGTGGGTGTAGGCGTTACTGAAAGAAGCCATTCCCTGAAATCTGAGACTGTGGTTTCAATCCACCTGGCAATCGCCAGACCATGCTGGCCCCCACCAGCCCACAGTACAAGGATTAATGGTGCCATAACCCTAGCACACTGCACCACCCACAAAAATCCTGCATCTGAAAATTGTCTTCAGGTTTTGTCCACTATTTTTCTTGGAAAGTCAGAACTACAGTTCTACCTTATAACCCATTTCTGATTTCATCAAGTGCAAAGCAGACAAAATAATAATGAGGAAATGGTCAAAACCTTTGGAGGTTCAGAAATTTTTTTTAAAAGCTTTCTTTGTTCTTAATCTTCCCAACTGTTTAAAACCATTTGTATCAAAGTATGTGAAAGGGTTATTGCAGTTTATCACTTGTCTTTCTAAGCATGAAAGCCAGGTTAGGATGGAAGTCTATTTAGAAACAAATTTAATTAACAACAAAAATACCCACACAAGAGTGTGGGGTGCTCACAGTGTGAGAAATGTGTGTGGCGTGTGTGTGTTTTAATCAAAAACTGATGCAAATGTAATGGGACATTGGTTCACTTCCTAATTCCTCCCTGAAAAATACATTATAGCCTCCTAATGTCTCTTCCTTTGGATCTAAGCACAAGCAGATGTGTGGAGACAAGGAACTAAAGAGGATAAATTACCAGAAAGATGTGCAAACCAAAAGCCCGTTATGCACTGTCATCAACTTCAAGGTTGATAGTTTGAATTCCAGTCATACCACACAGTTCTTATTAGAATCTTATTCGATACCTCCAAATCACAGAGAAATGAGATGGGCTCTGTCTTGCCCAATCTCATGTTTTCTTGCTTGCTTTTTCTTTTTTTTTTTCTTTTTCTTTCTCTCTGTTTCTTTCTCTCTCTCTCTCTCTCTCTGTCACCTGCAAAGAAAAATAATAGACTTTGTTTTGATAAAATCATAAAATCCAAGATTGAAAGGAATGTCTAAAGTCTCCATTTCATGCATTCCAACTAAGACAGGGTAGGTGTAAGGGTTGGTCAAGTTCATTGTTAGAGGGGACAATCCCCATATGACCACCCACAGTTCTGACATCAACTGCAAATTTTGGGGTCCCCAAGACAACCCTCAGTTTGGCTCTTTGGATAGAAGGATGACAGACCTCACCATTACACTCATGGTTATGGTTTATTACGTGGCAAGGATACAGATTGACATAGCAGCCAAGAGAAGAGGGATGTGGGACAGATAGAATCCAGGAAAAGTTGCAGACACAGAGCTCCTTCTGTCCTTTCCTTGTGGAGTTGTGGACAGCACGGAGCCTCACAGTCTTAGCTTGTGCAGAATGCCTGAAGCATCGCCAACCAGGGAAGCTAGCCCAAACCCCAGTGTTCAGAGTCTTCAGCTGGGGCTCCACAGTCAATGGCCCACAGAGTTGACCTCAATCTGTAGCCTCTCCAGAGGTCTGAGCTGATACTTCAAGACCCAAAGCTTCCACCCTTAACCATATTGTTAACACCTAGTATGTCCATCTCATACTCTAAAAATCTCTGCTATGAATAGCCCCTCTACCCTAAATCACATTGCTAGATTGTCCAGTTACCCCAGGTCCCCCAGTACATAAACACATTCCTACTAGGCAGGACATTCCAAAGGCTAGTGTGCACCTCTCAGGAGCTGGGGGCAAATGCCCCACCCCTCTTTGAGCAACATTAACCCTTTACTTTCACAGCAGGGCCCACTGCAAAAGTGGTTTTGTCTAAATTATGAGAAAAAAGCTAATGGTCTCTTAGCACTGTCTGTATGTGGGTGTATAATTAAAACATTATATACGTCTTGAATATTTATCAGTATCGTGACTACGGAGTTTAGTTTCAGTTTTTTGGTACCTCCTGAAATTTGTGCCTGATGAGATTGTGTCATTAGACATTCTAGCCCTGCCCTAGGCACCACAGCTGACAATAATATTAAAATATTATATATATAGTGTGTATATATATATAAAATGTAGTTTACATGCACATATAAAATTTTAACCAACTCTATACATGATATATAATTTATATATATATCTTTTATTTATGTATAACATTTTAAGCAACTATATAAGATAGACATATGTATATGCATAAAATATAACATGTATATATGTAATTTTTAATCTGTGTGTGTGTGTATATATATATATATATATATATATACAGATTTATACAGAAGCTCCTAGATTTACAATGGGGTAACGCATTGATAAAACCATTATAAAGTTGAAATATTGTAATTTGAACCTTCGTTAAGTCCAGATACTGTTTGTTTAACAATAGGGTTACATGTTTAACAATAGGGTTACATCCTGATAAACCTATCATAAAAGCAAAAAAGTCCTAAATTGGCTGGGTGTGGTGGCTCATGCCTGTAATCCCAGTGCTTTGAGATGCCAAGGCAGGAAGATTGCTTGAGGCCAGGAGTTCAAGACCAGTCTGGATAACATAGGAAGACCTCATCTCTATTTAAAAAACAAAAATGTTAAGAATATCTGGGCCAGGTGTGGTAACTCACACTTGTAATCCTATTGTTTAGAGAGGCAGAGTCAGGAGGATTGCTTGAGACCAGGAGTTTGAGACTGGTCTGGGCCATATAGTGAGATCCTGTCTCTACAAAAAATAAAAATTTAGCCAGGCATGGTGGCTCACACCTGCAGCCCCAGCTACTTGAGAGGCTGAGGCAGGAGGATCCCTGAGCTCAGCAAGTTGAGTCTGCAGTGAGCCATCATTGCACCACTGCACTCTAGCCTGGGCCACAAAGGAAGATCCTGTCTTAAAAAAAAAATAAAAAATGAACTGTAAGTTGAACCCATCTTAAATGAGCGACCATCTATATATGTACATACATGCATACACATATGCATAATTTTTTATATGTACAAACGCTATGTGTCTAAAAACATAATATATATGTATGTATAAATAGAATTTTTAGCCAGCAGTGGTGCCCAGGACAGGGCTAGGGTGGGGAAATTGAGCCAACTGCTTTGAGCACAAAATTTCAGTGGGCACCAAAACTTCAGTGGTCAAAATATGAAATACTTTAATTCCATATCATAAAAAATCAAAGTGAATGAAAAAAATTGTGATTAACAAAAGATCCAAATTTTTAGTGAAGATGAATTCCCCTACTCTGAAAGAGCCTATTTTCATGTCCACATGCCCCTTTTGAGGCTAAAATATACCCACGAATGGCCAGGAAACGGATACACCTTTTTTCCTGTATTGCCTCGGGAATATTGTTGGGATAAAGAAGGTGATGTGGGGTGAAGACATCATCATCGGATTAACACACCGAGGGCTTAGTTGGGCTTCATTCGTGCTCTGCTGTTTCGAAACCACAGCAAGCTGGCGTTGAAATGACCACCTTCGTAGTCATTTTCAATGGCTGTTCATGAACTGGAACGATACCAAGAGGACTGTTCTCTGGAGTAGTTTGCTTTTTGCAGAAAACTGGTTCCTAGTGTGTAATCCACAAGAACTGGATGAGTTTTTCTAATCCAGAAAGCAATAGTGGTTTCTGAGCCACGGTCGGTGAGATAGGATTGGATGTTAAAACATGGAAGAGTTTTTTCTAGGACTTTTATCTATGCAAAAGAAGAGTAATCATTATATCAAAAAGACACCTGCACTCTTATGTTTATCACAGCACAATTCGTAATAGCAAAGTCATGGAATCAACCTAAGTGTCCATTAGCAGATGATTGGATCAAGAAAATGTGGTGTGTATGTATATAGACAGACATAGATATGCATACACGTATATTAGGTTGATGCAAAAGTAATTGCAGTTTTTGACATTAAAAGTAACAGAAAAAGCCGCAATTACTTTTGCACCAACCTAATAACAGGTATATAGAGGTACAGATATATAGATATGTATAGATATATAGATATATAGAGGCATAGATATATAGATATGAATAGATATATAGATATGTATGGATATATAGATGTATAGATATATAGAGGTATAGAGATAGATATTTTTAAAATTTATTCTTTGTTATGGCTGCATGGTATTCCATGGTGCATGTATGTACATACATCTGCGCACCCATGTACATACATACGTACATTCAAGCACCGTGGAATACTACACAGCCATGAAAAAGAATAAAACCATGTCTTTTGCAGCAACATGGATGGAGCTGGAGGCCATTATTCTAAGTGAAATGACTCAGAAACAGTAAATGAAATGCCACACGTTTTCATGTGTAAGTAGAAGCTAAACACTGGGTACACATGGACATAAAGATGGAAATAAGAGCCACTGCAGGTTTCTGCTTCTAAGTGGGAGGTAAATAGGCATGCACATAGACACAGAGAGTGGAATAATAGACACTGCAGACTCAGAAGGGTGGGAGGGAGGTGAAGGATGAAAAATTACTTCATGGGTACAATGTACACTATTCAGAGCATGGGTACACTAGAATCCCAAACCTCACTGTCAGACAATATAACCATGTAACAAAGCTGCATGTGTGCCCCCGAATCTAAAACAACATTTAAAAAACATAAAAGTTACAAAAAATTAAAATATTTTTTAAAATTTAAATAACGAAGTGAAACAGCCCAGAGGAACTCCTAGTAGAATTTAACTCACACCAGTAGCCTAGGGAAAAGGAATTTTTTCCAGGAACTTCACGACTAAATCCAGAGACACCACTAGTGTGTAACCCAGAAAGCTTCTGGGAGCAACATTCAAGGGAAGAACCATGGTGGACGTGGAGCCAGGGGGCTCTGGTTGTGGTTTCTCAAAACCTAGAATATACACAGAGAGAACTGGCCTGTCCAGCAAGAATCATGTTGAGATTTTACTATCAGAGTTCTGTGTTCAGACGTATCAAACATGCCAATGCTACGGGTCTATAATCTGCTTGTAAAAGTGCAGTTTATAGGCTGAGAGTTACTTTGGGTGATGCACTCTAGCCTGAGCTGTGGCAATCACCCCTCCGAAGCCCTAAATGTGCAGGAGAACATGGACCATACTGAGATGTCTGCAGCGCCCCCTAAAACACGCAGTAAAGAAGATCCTGCACCCATACAGTAACCCCTTTTTCTCCTCTGACCATTTTCACAGGAACCAGGGGAGGAAGGACAGAGGGAACCCACCCTAGGGAGTGGAAGAAGGGTCCTGTTGGCAGGTGGCCTAGGTTGGGAAGACCACCTCTACGTTTTCCATGGCCACATTAGTATTGCTGCTCCTCAGGTGACAATACAAGTGCACGTGTGCTCAACGCAGCAAGCATAACTGTACCTCAAAGCCAACACCTTAAAAGCAAACTCTCATGTATTTTCAGAATCAACTTTTTAGTTACTGTGAAATAACTAAAAACGGCTGTCTGTACACAGTGGCTCATGCCTATACTTCCAGCAATTTGGGAGGCTGAGTTGGGAGGATCGCTTAAGGCTAGGAGTTTGAGACCAGTCTAGGCAACACAGTGAGACCCCGTCTCTACAAAAAATACAAAAAAATTATTTTTTTAGCATGGTAGTGCATGCCTGTGGTCCCAGCCACTTGGGAGGCTGAGGTGGGAGAATCGTTGGAGCCCAGGAGTTTGAGGCTGCAGTGAGCCAAGATCACGCCACTGCACTCCAGCCTGGGGAGGGAGGGAGACTTTGTCTCAAAAACAAAACAAAACAAAAACATAAACTAGAAATGAGTCTAAATTTGAAGAATTAATTCTCCAAAAGCCTTCTAAAAAGAACATAGCAGTATACTTGTCCTCTGAACCTCTTTAGGGTAAATTCTTCCAGCCTACTGGGCCTTCCAGTTGGCAAATAACAAAAACCACGAAAGACATCTCCCCGCAAAAGAACTCTCTCTCTCTGAGAATATGTGCTGTAGTTACTTATTTGTGGTTTTCTTGTCTGATAAACTATGCAAAGCTAATCTTATTATTATTATCATAATTATTTTGAGACAGGGTCTTGCTCTGTTGCCCAGGCTGGATGTGAACATGGCTCACAGCAGCCTCGACCTCCTCTTCACAATAAACCTTGCTACCACTCACTCTTTTGGTCCGTGCCATCTTTAAGAGCTGTAACACTCACCGCGAAGGTCCGCGGCTTCATTCTTGAAGTAAGCGAGACCACAAACCCACCGGAAGGAACCAACTCTGGACACATTTTGTGACTGGCCTCTTTCACTTAGCATTCTCTTTTGGGGATCACCCATGCTATAACATGTCTGCACTCTTTTTCTTTTCTTTTCTTTCTTTTTTAAAAGACTATTTTTTTTAGAGCAGTTTTAGGTTCACGGCAAAAGTGAGCGGAAGATACAAAGATTTCTCGGATACTCTCTGCCCTCTTCCCAAACAGCCTCCCCCACTATGAACATCCCCGACTAGAGCAGTACATTTGTTACAATGAACATTTGTTACAATCATGAAAACACACTGGGTTCATAACATAACCCCAAAAGCCCAGAATTTACATTAAGGTTTACTGTTTTGCACATTCTATGGGTTTTGACAAATACATAATCACATGTATCCACCATTATAGCCTCATACAGAACAGTTTCCCTGCTGTAAACATTCTCTGCTGCACCTGTCGGAGGTGTTTGAACCAGAGCAACTCCATCTTGAATAGGGGCTGGGTAAAATAAGGCTAAGACCTGCTGGACTGCATTCCCAGGAAGTTAAGACATTCTAAGTCACAGTATGAGATTGGAGGTCAGCATGAGATACAGGTCGTAAGGACCTGGCTGATAAAACAGATTGTAGCAAAGAAGCCGGCCAAAGCCCACCAAAACCAAGACGCTGACGAGACTGACCTCTGGGTATCCTCACTGCTATACATCGACCAGCACCATGACAGTTTACCAATGCCACGGCAAGGTCAGGAAGTTACCCTATGAGGCTAAGATTTTTGTACATTGATTTTGTATCCTGAGACTTTGCTGAAGTTGCTTATCAGCTTAAGGAGATTTTGGGCTGAGACAATGGGGTTTTCTAGATAAACAATCATGTCGTCTGCAAACAGGGACAATTTGACTTCCTCTTTTCCTAATTGAATACCCTTTATTTCCTTCTCCTGCCTGATTGCCCTGGCCAGAACTTCCAACACTATGTTGAATAGGAGCGGTGAGAGAGGGCATCCCTGTCTTGTGCCAGTTTTCAAAGGGAATGCTTCCAGTTTTTGCCCATTCAGTATGATATTGGCTGTGGGTTTGTCATAGATAGCTCTTATTATTTTGAAATACGTCCCATCATATACACCATGGAATACTATGCAGCCATAAAAAATGATGAGTTCATGTCCTTTGTAGGGACATGGATGAAATTGGAAATCATCATTCTCAGTAAACTATCGCAAGAACAAAAAACCAAACACCGCATATTCTCACTCATAGGTGGGAATTGAACAATGAGATCACATGGACACAGGAAGGGGAATATCACACTCTGGGGACTGTTGTGGGGTGGGGGGATGGGGGAGGGATAGCATTGGGAGATATACCTAATGCTAGATGACGAGTTAGTGGGTGCAGCGCACCAGCATGGCACATGTATACATATGTAACTAACCTGCACAATGTGCACAAGTACCCTAAAACTTAAAGTATAATAAAAAATAAATAAATAAAATAAATAAATAAATAAATAAATAAATAAATAAACAAGGTAAGGTACTAGCTACAAAAAAATAAAAAAATAAAAAAAAATAAAAGGGGGAGGCATGAAAGATCCACCCCTTGTTTAGCATATCATCAAGAAATCACCATACAAATGGGCAACCAGCAGCCCTCGCCCTCGGGGCTGCTCTGTCTGTGGAGTAGCCATTCATTTATTCCTTTACTTTCTTAATAAACTTGCTTTCACTTTACTTTATGGACTCACCCAGAATTCTTTCTTGTACGAGTTCCAAGAACCTTCTCTTGGGGTCTGGGTTGGGCTTCTTTTCCAGTAACACTGACACCTCCAGCAGGCTCCTGGCATGCCCTAAGGTAGGGCTTAATTCTCTGTAATACCGCCTTGGCAAGTCAAGAGCCACTTTGGGCCTTCATGCCTTTTTATTTAAGCACCAGGATTGCTCCTTCTGGCTGGGGACAGAAGAAAATATCTTGCAGCCAAAGTATTGCAACAGAGACAGTTCCTTGGAAGCCTCCAGGGCCTTTTTGGTTTTTTCCTAGTTCCTCCTTAAGTGTATCTGCCAAACAGAACCCAACTGAGCCCGTGTCCTCATCAAAGTCTCCCCAGCCCCAGGAAAGAAGCCTCCAGCACTTTTTAAACTCTCCCTCCCTTCTCTCCACATCTATTGGTGAGCTCATCATCAAAGCCTTTCCCTATTTATTAATCTGTTTTGTTTCTTTTTCAGTGTGCAAAGCTACTGTCATCCTGCTGCCCGATGGGGTTACCCTGCTAAGTTCTCTAAGCAATGGAACTGTTCTCCGAGGGTCAGTTATACATGTGGAATTTTAAAACACTGGACAGGAAAGCCACATTGTAAACAAACTGAACATTAGTGAATTCCAATGCAAGAGTATCCGCTCTTTCAGGCTGATGATTTTGCAATGGCCCGAGTTCAAAGTAAAACATTCGTTAACGGATCTGACGTGCTGTGGAAAAAAATGAATGTTTTCCTAGGGAGAGTGTGGTTATTTTACTCTCCAGGGGGAAAAGTATAGGAGAAACCCCTCCACTTCTCCCAAGAAACCTCTCCAACTCTCATGCTCATCTTTTCCTCATCCCAGGGGAGAAGGAATGACTTTTTCTCTTGAGAAAGTTGGGTCCCAAACTGAGCATGTCCTCATTCTGACCTGCCTTCAGGGAAGGGGGGCTGCCTCTCTTCCCTGCTGTCTTAATCTCAAGGGCAGCAGATTCTGCCTCTATACTGAGATTTCTTCTACACAAAGCAAAGAAGATGAGTTCAAACTCTTTTGCACAATTTCCACTGGCCTGGTGTATTAGTCCGTTTTCACTCTGCTGATATAACATACCTCAGACTGGGTAATTTATAAAGAAAAAGAGGTTTAATGAACTCACAGTTCCACATGGCTGGGGAGGCTTCACAATCATGGTGGAAGGCAAAAGGCACATCTTACATGGCAGCAGGCAAGAGACAATGAGAGTCAAGTGGAAGAGGAAACCCCTTATAAAACCAGCAGATCTTGTGAGACTTATTCACTATCATGAGAACAGTATGGAGGAAACCACCCCCAGGATTTAATTATCTCTCACTGGGTCCCTCCCACAGCACATGGATATTACCGGAGCTACAATTCAAAATGAGATTTGGGTGGGGACACAGCCAAACCATATCACCTGGGTTGGGACGCAAGCTGAAAGATCATACCCCTTGATCTATCTCCTATTTTTTTTCCTTCTATTTCATCCAGATAAACTCTTCCAGAAGTTCATAGTAGGCAAAATAATCCTACAATTTTGTCCTAGAAAGATGCTCAACTAGAAAAGCAGAGAGGACAGAAAATGTTTGGCTGTAATGTCACATACATAGATCAGCAGGGAAGTCTGAGATCAAGGTTTGGCAGGTTGTGCAGGGTCTAGATTTTATGGGGAAAAAAAGTATGTGTGTATATATATATATATATATATATATATACACACACACATTTTGTGTATATATACACAAATTTTATGCATACACATATTTTATGTATATATACATACACATACATAAATACGTATGTGTATATATACACATTTTATATATATATATATATATATATATATATATGGAAAAAAGTTGGCAGAGTTGGTTCCTGTATTAGTCTGTTCTCATACTGTTATGAAGAAATACCCAAGACTGGGTAATTTATAGAGGAAAGAGGTTTAATTGACTCACAGTCATTTCTGCATGGCTGGGAAGGCCTCAGGAAACTTACAATCATGGCAGAAGGTGAAAGAGAAGCAGACACCTTCTTCACAGGGCGGCAGGATGGAGTTAGTGCAAACAGGGGAAATGCCAGACTCTTACAATACCATCAGATCTCGTGAGAACTCACTCACTATCACAAGAACAGCATATGGGAGAAACCACCTCCACGAAACGATTGCCTCCACCTGGTCCTGCCCTTGACCTGTGGGGATTATGGGGATTTACTGGAGATGAGATTTGGGTGGGGACACAGAGCCAAACCATGTCAGTTCCTCTGAGTCTCCAAAGGAGAGACTGTCTCATGCTTCCTCCCTCTCTTCTGGTGGTTTGCTGAGATCTTGAGCACTCTTTGGTTTCAGAAATATCAGTCCTATCTCAGCCTTCATCTCCCCATGGCATATTCTGTGGGTGTGTGTCTGTGTCCTAATTGCCCCCCATCCTTTTTTTTCCTTAAATATAGAAATGGGGTCCCCCCATGTTGATCAGGCTGGTCTCAAACTCCTGGCCTCAAGCGATCCACTCACCTGGGCCTCCCAAAATGCTGGGACTACAGGCATGGGCCACTGCACCCAGCCCAAATTCCATCTTTTTATTAGGACACTAGTCGTTGGATTTAGGACCCACCCAAATGACTTCATTTTAACTTGATGACATCTACAGAGACCTCACTTCCAAAGAAGGTCACTTTCACAGGTATTGGGGATTAGCACTTTATCATGTGAATTTGGGGGACAGGAGGTCACTATTCAAACCATAACCATGTGTTGTCCTTAAAGAAGAACATTGGTAATTACACCAAGTGATAGAATTGCATATATCACAATATTTCGTTTCTGGTAGAAAACTTATTTATATCTGAATTATCTACAGTGAACACATGTCTGGTATTTCCATCTGTGGCTGGAGAAGGAATTCCAAGCCAGATTTGAGGTTTCACAGGGTGGCTTTCAGCAGCCAGGGGTGTGGAGTAGCTGGTAGCTCAGGCCATGTTACTCTCAGGATGGACATGAGACTCTATGCATTCAATCCTCTCTGTACAAAGAGCATCCCTAAGAGAAGGACCAGAGCTTGAAGAGTGAAGATTTATTAGATTACCTGTCAAAAAACAATGATTGGGAATTTGAACAATTTTTTTTTTCTTTGAGACAGAGTCTCATTCTGGCTCCCAGGCTGGAGTGCAGTGGCACGATCTCTGCTCACTGCAACCTTCTCCTCTGGGGTTCAAGTGATTCTTCTGCCTCAGCCTCCTGAGTAGCTGGGATTACAGGCGCGAGCCACCACACCTAATTTTTTTTTTAATTTTTTTTGAGACGGAGTCTTGCTCTGTCACCCAGGCTGGAGTGCAGTGGCACATGGTGTGATCTCGGCTCACTGCAAGCTCCGCCTCCCAGGTTCACGCCATTCTCCTGCCTCAGCCTCCCTAGTAGCTGGGACTACAGGTGCCCGCCACCACACCCAGTTAATTTTTTTGTATTTTTAGTAGAGACAGGGTTTCACTATGTTGGCCAGGCTGGTCTCGAAGTCCTGACCTCAGATGATCTTCTTGCCTCGGCCTCCCAAAGTGCTGAGATTACAAGAGTGAGCCACCGCGTCTGGCCCTGGGAATTTAAACTTTGTCTACATGTATGTGTGTTATTTACCAATATTAAAGTGAAGTTTTTTTCCAAATGAAATAATAGTTGAAAAAGACCTCCACTAAGCCGAATTTCTTTTTTTTTTCTTTTTGTTTTTAGAGACAGGGTCTCACTCTGTCCCCTAAGCAGGAGTGGAGTAGCACGATCACAGCTCAATGCAGCCTCAATCTCCCAGGCTTGGGAGCGATCCTCCTGCCTCAGCCTCCTGAGTAGCTGAGACTACAGGTGAGTGTCACCATGCCTAGTTAATTGTTTAATATTTAATTTTTCATAGAGATGAGGTCTCAGTATGTTGCCCAAGCTAGTCACAAACTTCTGGCCTCAAGCAATCCCCCGACCCTGGCCTCCCAGAATACTAGGACCACAGGCATAGAGTCACTGCACCCAGCCTGACTTTCTTATAAACACTATTTTGATATCTTTCATTACCTTTTCTTTTTTAGGCACTCTCCATTCTTTTATACATCTCTGTAGTGAAATAAATATTGGCATAGACATCTTAACATCTGCTCTGCTAAGAATCCTCCACAAAACTAATGTAAGTAATAAATAGATAATTGTATTTATGGGTATTTTCTTAAATGTCAACTTTGTTCCAGGGTGTATGTCCAAATGTAAAGTCAGCTTAGGAATATGGAATGATGCTTTGCTTTGTCTCATAAGTCAAATCTCCAGGATTCTTCTGAACTCCAAAGATTATGTTGGGCAGCTGGGCATGATGGCTCATGCCTGTAATCCCATCACTTTGGGAGGCCGAGGCAGGCGGATCACTTGAGGCCAGGAGTTTGAGACCAGCTTGGCCAACATGAGAAAACCCCATCTCTACTAAAAATACAAAAATTAGTCAGATGTGGTGGCACATGCCTGTGGTCCTAGCTACTCAGGGGGCTGAGGCAGGACAATTGCTTGAACCCAGGAGTTTGAGGCTGCAACGAACTATGATTACACCACTGCACTCTATCCTGGGCCACAGAGCGAGACCCTGTCTCAAAAAACAAACACCAAAGACTATGTTGCAAGTACTGACAGGTGAAAGAGATTCATGCCCGTCTCTCATGCCCATCCTCCAAGAGCCTTCCTTGGTGTGCCAAACTTCTCCCACCATCCCACCTGGGCCCCTTTACTGTTTCCTGAGACCCCCATTCCTGCCATGTAGTTGTGCACTGCTTCCTGCAGAGCTGAGAAAAATAGCTCTTCTCCAGGCTTAGTCCTGGACTGTGTCTGTTCTTTGACGTTGTCTTCAAAACTTGAAGTTCACGTGATTCTTTTTTAATTTAAAGAAAACATATATCCTGGTCGGGTGCAGTGGCTCAGGCATGTAATCTCAGCATTTTGGGAAGGTGAGGCAGGTGGATCACTTGAGGTCAGGACTTTGAGACCAGCCTGGCCAACATGGTGAAATCCCATATCTACTAAAAATACAAAATTAGCTGGGCATGGTGGTGCACACCTGTAATCCCAGGTACTTGGGAGGCTGAGGCAGGAGGATTGCTTGAACCTGGTAGGTGGAGGTTTCAGTGAGCCGAGATCACACCACTGCACCCCAGGCTGGGCAATAGACTGAGACTCCATCTGAAAAAAAAAAAAAAGACATTATATTCAGAGAGAGAGAAAAAAAAAATCAGTGTCTTCCTCCAAATTCAATCCTGTCCATCAGTTTAAAGCAGAACTGTCCACTTCAATTCAGCTCATGAAAATGGACTATATACAGTAGGGGGTTGTGGGATTGTTAGAGGGGTATGAGCATTTGCATGGTGAGACTCCAGGAGCAGTTCAGATGTGTTCCTGTTTTGTTTTGTTTTTTTTTTTTTTTACCACCTACACCTCATGGCTAGCCTAGACAATGCATTTCCAGCATTAGAGGCAGGAATGCCTAGACATTGATAGAGGAACCGCCAGAACCACTAATGAGAATGTGTTACACTGATTTGGGAGATGCCCAGAAAAGCAACAATGGAACATGTAGGATTTGACCTCAGTAAGGAAAAGAAACATTTCTCTCTTTTTTTTTTTAGACAAGGTGTCTCTCTGTCACCCAGGCTAGAGTGCAGTGGTACCATCACAGCTCACTGCAGCCTCGATCTCCTGGGCTCAAGGATCCTCCTGCCTCAGCTTCACAAATACTCACTACCATGCCTGGCTAATTATTTTAGTTTTTGTAGAGATGGGGTCTTGCTATGTTGCCCAGGCTGGTTTTGAACTCCTGGGCTCGAGTAATCCTCCGTCTTTTCTTCCCAAGTAGCTAGGACCACAGGCATGTGCACCACCACGCTCAGTTAACTATTTTATTTATTATTATTATTTTTTTTTTTGCAGAGATGGTGTCTCCCTATGTTGCCCAGGCTGGTGGTCTTGAATTCCCAGACTCAAGCCATTCTCCCTCCTTAGCCTCCCAAAGTGTTAGAATTACAGACATGAGCTACTGTGTGCGACCAGAAGGAAACATTTCTAAAATAGGAAAGACTTGCTCACATAGCACAGGCACTGTGGGACATCTGACGTGGGCAGAGTGAGGCCAGAGGATTGTGTTTTTGAGGAAGCCTGATTACTGAAAGAAACAGCTACCAGAGGCTCCCAAACAAGCTTCTACTACTCTCTACTCAGCATTTTTGCCAAGACTCCACTCTGTCAAGAAAGCTTGAGCCTGTTAATCAGCAAGTCATTCTTGAACTAGAGGCTAAAGTGGAACATTGCAAAGACCTGTTCTAATAAAACCAGGAATATGATCATCAGCGCTCTTTGTCCTGTTCATAGACTGTTTCTCCTGGGCTGAGATGCCCATGTCTTAACATCTCAGTCATAGATTGCTTTTCCTGGATGGAGATGCTCATGACCCACCATTCGGTCATAGATTACTTTTCCCTGAAATCATAACATCACCACCCACCATCAGAGTCAGAGATTGTACTCTTCTTATCATTTATCATAAGAACATCCGTGACCTCTCCCCTTGATTTTAGATATATAGTTATGAATAAATAACCCAGTGGCCCCACAACATTGACATATTTCCATGTAGGAAAATCTTCCAAAAATCTTCAAATATGCGGTTGTCATTACTGAGAATAAGACAGAGCATTTATGTAGTTATTTGCTTTTTTTGAGACCATGGGCAGCCTACATGTATAACTTGAAAATGAGGAATTGCAAAAGGGAAAATGTAAACCAAAATATAATATATTCAGTACAGAAAGAGATAGTGATCGTTGCCTTAAGTAAAGACAGTGACTCATACAACAAATGCTGACTTGAATGGAGGTGTGAACATATCCAGATACGTGCAGTGTGTCACACAAGCATCTAATGAAATGAAACAAAGCAAATAAAAGACCTAAGTCCAAGCTGCCATATCTATTGGTTATAGGAGTTAGAGGAGAAAACACCCTACTCAGCTGAGAGAAGCCTTTATTTCCAAGGACATGCACCTCTTTTTATAGAAATGAACTCTTTAATCCATTTGAGTCAGGAAACATTCAATTCACTTAAGTTTTATGACTCTGTAAACTCAAAAATTATCTCCCAATCCACTTACATTTTATGACTCTGTAAACTCAAAAATTCTCTCCCTAATTATAATGTAGCTTTGCATATATACTTCTTAATTGGAGAAGACAATTGCCTTAGGTTGATGCCTAGCAGTTAAAAGGTTTACTGAATTAACATTACAAATGAATTTGAATAAACACATAGCTGACATTTTGATTGTCATTCAGAATCTTTTGCATGCAATCCAATGAATTCAGCATGAGGAAGTATCATGGAATTCGACAAACTAAAAACATAATTTTGACCCTACTCAGTACAGGTAAATAGAATATGTACAGTTAACCTAAAATATAATTCTGTGGATTAAACAAAAACATAATCTAACAGTAAAAACATGATTTTCTGGATTAAAAAGATTTTAGGACATTTTCTCTAAGGTTCTGTATGAAGCTTATCCAGTGATAACTGATCCCATCTCACCACTTTTCCAGGTGTTTGTAAGTCAGCTACAGGATTGGCCAGTGGTCTTATCTTAAACCCCTTCATTCATTCACCAAGACAAAAGGGATCAGTGAAGTAGTAGAACCAACCAGCGTCATTAGCAAGGTCATCAGTTTGCATGCAGTGGCTCAACTCAAGCTTTTGAAGATGTATAGAAGATCCCATATACAAAAATGGCCCTTTGTAAACTATATCTTCTCCAAGAGCCTGAAGGTATTATTGCATTGACATTCTGTGAAGAACAACAATTTGGTTAAAAACAAATTTTGATTTCAGCTCCATGCAAAACCGTTCCCTAAAGCAAGGGGTAGATTGGTTAAAATAAAGAAAGAAAAGAAAATCAGAACAATAACAGAGTAATTGGCAGGCATATACAATTGTCTTTTTTTCTTTCACAGCTTTCCTCAATAATTAGTTTGCCATGGAACAATGATCTGCTGATTAAGGTAACACAGATTGTTGTATTTCAGAGAAAAATTGTTGTATTTCAGGGGAAATACTGAGATCAGGCTACAGGGTAATTGGGGTAAAGACAAAGTCAGAGGAGTCAAAAACAATACCAGAAATGTGGAATCTGTTAGAAGATTTCTCATTCCTTCCGTTCATCACTGAGACCAGCACGATCTGAGGTCAGCCCAGCGATGGAGCCATCATGCTGACTTCTTTCTTTCTTTTATTGTGAGGAATTTTGGTTCTGGGAATGAGAAGCTTAAGTAACACATGTCTGAAATTCCTAATCCTTCACAGGTCAGCCTTCACTGTTCATTAAGCACTTTAGGATCTTGTGCTTTGAGTCGGTGGCTGGGAAAGTTCACTTCACTTCCCAAACTGGATTTCATAATTCCATCAGCAGATCCCCTTGGCTGAATACAGTTACCATTGAAGGTTCCTTTTTTTTTTCTCTCTCTCTCTCTCTCTTTAAATTCAATCATTTTTCCCTCTGGATATTCTCATTTCATGAAGTCTGGATTTCTTTTAAAACCCTCTAGCATGCCTTATTAAAGATTTACATGGAATAGGTAATATTCTGTATAAAAACGCACTTTACTACTTATTCCTGACTTAAAAAGGAGCGGCAGCTCAGTCAGCTGACATTTCCCAAGAGTGAATCATTCCTTTTTTTTTAAATGCCTGAATGAAAATTCACCTTGAATGACCCGTAGAAGTCAACACCTCATTCTCAAAGATTTATTGAAAACAAAACATAAAGTTGTATTCTAAACAAAGAATACAAAGGAAGAAACTCTCTCTATATTACAAAACAAAATAGGGGAAAATTATGTAGTTTTTTTTCTCATACAGGACTCAGAGAATTTCAGTAAGAACAGTCAAGATAACTCAGGTCCGACTTTTTGTTTTGAAGCTGAAAAAGCTGAAATCTAGAGATAAGGTGATCTGTTCAGGATCCTACAAAGAAGGTAACACACCAAACTGAATGGCTTCTCATCAGAGCTTAATCTCTTTTCATCCTGCTTCGCTGTAGGTGGGAGTCTTGTGCAACTGATATGTTAAAAAATAACAGGCCAGGCACAGTGGCTCATATCTGTAATCTCAGAGCCTTGGGAGGCCGAGGTGAAAGGATGTCTCGAGGCCAGGAGTTTGACCCCAGCCTATGCAACATAGTGGGACCTCCCCCACCCAATCTCTACAAAAAATTAAAAACTTAGCTGGGCATGGTGATGCACAGCTGTAGTCCCAGCTACTCAAGAGGCTGAGGCAGGAGGATCACTCCAGCCCAGGATTTAGAGGCTGCAGTGAGCTGTGATTGTACCACTGCACTCCAGCCTGGGTGATAGACTAAGATCCTGTCTCTAAAAGAAAAAAAGAAGAGAAAAGAAAAGAAAAGAGATTGAATATTGCTTAATCAGTTAATCCCTAACCTGTAATGATATACAGCTTTCGAGGTCCTCACATTTTCATTAATTTTCTCTATTTATCATACTTTTCCATCCCCCTTTTCTTTTTTCTTTTCTTTTTCTTTTTGAGAGAGAGTCTCACTCTGTCACCCAGGCTGGAGTGCAGTGGTATCATCTCAGCTCACTGCAACCTCCGCCTCCCAGGTCCAAGCGATTCTCGTGCATCAGCCACCAGAGCAGCTGGAATGACAGGCGTGAACCACCGCACCAGGCTAATTTTTGTATTTTTAGTAGAGACGGGGTCTCACCATGTGTGCCAGGTTAGTCTCTAACTTCTGGCCTCAAGTTGTCCACCTGCCTCGGCCTCCCACAGTGCTGGGATTACAGGCATGAGCCACAGCGCCCAGCTCAAATTTACTTTTACGGTATCTGCTTTTAAAATTGTGCACCAAAAATTCAGGCTGTTTCTATTTTCTTTGATATAGTAGATTCGTGTGTGTGTGTGTGTGTGTGTGTGTGTGTGTGTGTGTCCACGCGCGCACATGAGTTTGTGTGTGTGCTGTTTGGTTAGCCATTATCTTATCACCTTCTCCCTAAATTATGCATCCTAAATTCCAGCTCCCCTTTAAGCCAGGTGTGTCGGTTCTGTGTCTGTAGGGTGCATTCTATGTGCTTGTGTGAATCTGCCTGTCATTCTCACAAATGACACCACTTCTGCAAGATCAAACACATTTCTCACAACTGCACCACTGTCCATATTTCTTTCCTGGAAGCTTTATGTCAGTGTCTTAGATTAGCTCATTTATTTCCCACCGACTCAGGCCTTTGCACCAACAATGTGCCCTTGCCATTTCTGCAATTGAAAATATGTCTTCCTCTTTGAAGTCATCCCATTAAAACCTTTCCTGAATCGCAATGAATGTGTCCTGTTGTTCTTTGATATTTTCCAACAGAAGCAGGGATCTTCATCTTTGATCAAATATCTCATTCTCTTTTTCATAAATTCTTCCCAAATTTACATGTCCTTACCTATGGCCAAATAATGTAATTTTGAGTAGTCAATTTTGGCTACTCTCATGTGATACTCAGCTAAAGGTCTTATAATTTCCAGGCAATAGTATCCACTGTGTTTTTTAAATATTATTATTATTTTAATTATGTAATTATGTATTACTGAGGCAGGGTCTGAAATGCAGTGGTGCAGTCACAGCTCACTGCAGCCTTCACTTCCTGGGCTCAGGTGATTCTCCTACCTCAGTCTCCCAAGTAGCTGGGACTACAGGCACGTGCCACTACGCCCAGCTAATTTTTGTATTTTTTTGAAGAGATGGGGTTTCTCCATGTTGCTCAGACTGGTCTCAAACTCCTGGTTTAAGCAGTCCTCTCACCTCAGCCTCCCAGTGTGTCGGGATTACTGGCGTGAGACACCGTGCCCAGCCCAAATATTATTATTTTTTTATTGCTCAAAATGGTAAAATTACTGATATAATTAAAGAATATAGTATGACATATAGTATCTGTGATCTCACAACCCAGAAAGTCAATGTTAACATTTTGGAAAATTCTTTAAAAAAATACTGGTTTGGGGCCAGGTGCAGTGGCTCATGCCTGTATTCCCAACACTTTGGGAGATCAAGGTGGGAAAATCACCTGAACTCAGGAGTTTGAGACCAGCCCGGGCAACATGGCAAAACAAAACCCTATCTCTATCAAAAATACAAAAATTAGCTGGGCATTATGGTGTGCACCTGTAGTCCCAGGTACTTGGGAGGCTGAGGTGGGATAATCACTTGAGCCTGGGAGTTTGAGACAAGCCTGGACAACATAGTGAGGCCCCCTCTCTAAAAAAAAAAATACAAAAATTAATTGGGTGGTGATGTGCACCTGTGGTCCCAGCTACTGGGAAGGCTGAGGCAAGAGGATTGCTTGAGCCTGGAAGGTGGAGGTTGCAGTGAGCTGAAATCGCACCACTGCTCTCCAGCCTGGGTGACAAAGCGAGACTCCATCTAAAAAAAAAAAAAAAAATATATATATATATATATATATATGTATCTTTTGTAAAAGAGTGAATCAATCCTACTTTATTAAAGTCTATAAATGGCTGTTTTAAAAACAGGGAAATGATATTTTACACCATCCTATTTATCTTTTTTTTTTTTTTTTTTGAGATGGAATCTCTCTCTGTCACCCAGGCTGGAGTACAGTGGCACAATCTCAGCTCACTGCAGCCTCCGCCTCCTGGGTTCAAGCAATTCTCCCGCCTCAGCCTCCCGAGTAACTGGGATTACAGGTACGTGCCACCACGACTGGCTAATTTTTGTATTTTTAGTAGAGACGGGGTTTCACCATGTTGGCCAGGCTGGTCTCGAACTCCTGACCTCAAATGATCCACCTGCCTCGGCCTCCCAAAGTGCTGGGATTACAGGTGTGAGCCCAGCCCCTATTTATCTTTTAAATGTTCACTGTGCTTCCCTCCTAGTGACACAAGTGGCTGAGCAAATGCACTCACACTTACTCTTACCATTGACACATGCAAATGCAGGTTAAAACACACAGTCACTTAAAAATGAAATCTCAAAGTCCTAGACCTGAAGACAGAAACTGCAGCCAGAGTAATAAATATGAACTAATTCCCTAGCAACTGCTTGACATTGCAGAAGATGGAGGGTTCACACAGACTAGAAATGAAACCTCCCCAACAGAGAGACAAAAAAGCCAAAAAGCTGAAAATTAGTTCCCTCAAGAAGCCCAGGGTAACCGCTCAAAGGGTTCACCTTGCCTGCTACCTAGACAGAGTGGATTTATCAAGATAGGGGAATTACAATAGAGAAACAGTAATTCACGCAGAGCAGGCTGTGCGGGAGGCTAGAGTTTTATTATTGCTCAAATCAGTCTCCCTGAGCGTTCCGGGATCTGAGTTTTTAAGGACAACTTGGTGGGTCTGGGGAAGCCAGTGAGCCGGGAGTGCTGATTGGTCAGGGATGAAATCATAGGTAATTGAAGCTGTCCTCTTGCTGAATCGGTTCCTGGATGGGGGCCAGTTTATTGATCTGAGTGGTGCCAGCTGATCCATCAAGTGCAGGGTCTGCAAAATCTCTCAAGCACTGATCTTAAGAGCAGTTTAGGGAGGGCCAGAATCTTGTAGCCTCCAGTTGCATGACTCCTAAACCACAATTTCTAATCCTGCACTAATGTTAGTCCTAAAAAGGCAGTCTAGTCCCCAGGCAAGAAGAAGGTCTGCTTTGGAAAGGGCCGTTATCATCTTTGTTTTAAACTATAAACTAAGTTTCTCCCAAAGTTAGTTCAGCCTACGCCCAGGAATGAAAAAGGACAGCTTAGAGGTTAGAAGCAAGATGGACTTGGTTAGGTTAGACCTCTTTCACTGTCTCAGTCACAATTTTACAAAGGTGGTTTCACCAGGACATCAACGAAACAGTTGCTTTATCGTGTTTGTGCAAACAAGGCAAGGCCTAGAGAAAATCCTGGGAAGCCTAAAATTTCTTAAAATAGAGACTAAACCCTTTACTTTGCTCAACTGGTCAAACACTACTCTATGCAGTGAGAATGTGTGGTATCCTCTTTCTCCATCACCCCACAGGTAAAGTCCATTCTCAAAACTGGGAAACAAAGTTTGTCAATTTGGAATTGCCTCTCATGGAAGTCAAAAATAGAGCTGCAGTCATAATTCGGTATTTAAAATAAAAAAAAGCTTTTTTTCCTCCCTGAACTTCGGTTTGCTCCATGACAATCCTCCAGCTTTTGGTGTTGCAGAATGATCTTGTCTTTGTTTTCTTAAACTGCATTATGCTCCCACGTATATTACAAACGTCTGGTGCTTATCAATGTATGTTCTTAATAGATAGCACACTCCCAATAGGGACACCGTTTTTTCTTATTGCCTTCGTGTCTCTGACATTGCTTCCTTTACAGTGAGTGATACGACTTGGATCTGTGTCCCTGCCCAAATCTCAAGTTTAATCGTAATCCCCAATGCTGGAGGTGGGGCCTGGCACGAGGTGATTGGATTATGGGGGCAGTTTCTAATGGTTTAGCGCCATCCTCTTAGTACTGCTCTCGCGATAGAGTTCTCGGGAAATCTGGGTGTTTAAAAGTGTGTGGCACCTCTTCTCTCTCTGTCTTGCTCCTACTCTGGCTGTGTAAGACTCCTGCTTCCCCTTCACCTTCTGCCATGATTGTAAGTTTCCTGAGGCCTCCCCAGCCGTGCTTCCTGTACAGCCTGCAGAACCATGAGCCAATTAAACCTCTTTTCTTTATAAATTACCCAGTCTCAGGCAGTTCTTTATAGCAGTGTGAGAATGGACTAATACAGTGAGCAACAAGAAACCTTCAATTCTTTGTATTTTATTAGAACAGATGGATTTATTTCTTAATTGATGCAGAGAAATTGAACTGGGGGTTTAAAAAATACATAGTGGCCCAGCAAGGTGGCTCACGCCTGTAATCCCAGCACTTTGGGAGGCCGAGGTGGGCAGATCACCTGAGGTCAGGAGTTCGAGATCAGCCTGGGCAGCATGGCAAAATCCTATCTCTACTAAAAATACAAAAGTTAGCTGAGGGTGGTGGTGCACACCTGTAGTCCCAGCTACTCAGGAGGCTGAGGCAAGAGAATCACTTGAATCTTTGAGGCGAAGGTGGCAGTGAGCCGAGATTGCACCACTGCACTCCAGCCTGGGTGACAGAGCGAGACTCCATCTTAAAAAAAACCAACCAAACAAAAACATACTATCACGCAGTCTGGAATTCTAAATCAATTCTGCATACATTATCTGGATCATCTTACATCTGTAATGGTGTTATAATGATATAGTAACATATATGCACTTGTCAAAACCCAGAGAGTGTACAATGGAAGTGGTAAACCTGATAGAAACTATGGACTTTAGTTAAAAAATAATGTATTATGAAAGGAAAATACATCTCATGATCACAAAATTACTAACCCGAAGAGAAAAGTCAAGCTGGGAACTGTGTCAGGCAAACCTGCCTCCCATTCTGAGACATGAAGCCAGCTGGGCTTCTGGGTCAGGTGGGGACTTGGAGAACTTTTCTGTCTAGCTAAAGGATTGTAAATGCACCAATCAGCACTCTGTGTCTAGCTAAAGGTTTGTAAACGCACCAATCAGCACTCTGTGTCTAGCTAATTGGGTGGGGACTTGCAGAACTTTTGTGTCTAGCTAAAGGATTGTAAACGCACCAATAAGCACTCTGTAAAACAGACCAATCAGCACTCTGTAAAATGGACCAATCAGCGCTCTGTAAAATGGACCAATCAGCAGGATGTGGGTAGGGCCAAATAAGGGAATAAAAGCAGGCCAGCCGAGCCAACAACGGCAACCTGCTTGGGTCCCCCTTCCACAGTGTGGAAGCTCTGTTCTTGCTCTTCACAGTAAATCTTGTTGCTGCTCACTCTTTGGGTCTGCGCCACCACACTCACCACAGAGGTCTGCAGCTTCAATCCTGAGGCCAGCGAGACCACGAACCCACCAGGAGGGACAAACAACTCCGGACGGGAGGAACGAACAACTCTGGACGTGCCACCTTTATGAACTGTAACACTCACCGTGAAGGTCTGCAGCTTCACTCCTGAGGCCATCGAGACCACGAACCCACTGGGAGGAGGGAACAACTCCAGACGCACCACCTTTAAGAGGGTCCGCGGCTTCATTCTTGAAGTCAGCGAGACCAAGAACCCATCAATCCAGACAAAATTCTATTCCTAAATAAGATAACTGCAAAGATAACGGACATACATCCCTTCCTCACAATTTGCCCACGAGGAAATTCCTTGTGGACAAAGGGCAGAAGGAACTCAAAGTCATCCCTTGGCTCCTGTGAGACCAATGTATATCTGATGGTTTCATCTGCCCTATTGTTTCACTAAGCCAGACTGAGGCATAAGTGACTAATTCCTATAAATTTTGCATTCAGTGAAAGGCTAATCAGAAACTCAAAAGAATGTAACCATTTTTTCTGTTATCTACTATGATCTGCAAGTCCGCTCCCCCTTAGAGTTGTCCCGCCTTTCCAGTCTAATCCAATGTACATGTTACATATATTGATTGATGTCTCATGTTTCCTTAAAATGTATAAAACCAAGTTGTGCCCTGACCACCTTGGACAAAAATCATCAGGACTTCTTGAGGTTGTGTCACCAGTGTGTGCTTAACCTTGGCAAAATAAACTTTCTAAATTGACTGAGACCCCTCTTAGATATTTTGGTTCAAAGTGTCAACATTGCTTTATCAATTGTGACAAATGTATTACACTAATTTGAGACTAGAAAATGGATAGAATGAGAGGGTATAAATGAAAAATAAAATTCTAAGCGTCCCAGCCAGGCACAATGTCTCACACCTGTAATTCCAACACTTTGGAAGGCTGAGGCAGTGGATCACTTGAGGTCAGGAGGTCAAGACCAGCCTGGCCAACATGGTGAAACCCTGTATCTACGAAAATTATAAAAAATTAGCCAGGTGTGGTGGTGCACACCTGTAATCCTAGCTACTCGGGAGGCTGAGGCAGGAGAATCGCTTGAACCTGGGAGGCAGAGGTTGCAGCGAGCCGAGATCACGCCACTGCACTCCAGCCCAGGCGACAAAGCGAGAGACTGTCTCAAAAAAAAAAAAAAAAGAAAACATTCTAAGCCTCCCACCCCCAATCATCTGAATGGACCCCTCCTCTTGGACAAGGGCTTTCTAAGTTAACCTGAAAAACTGGTTCAGGCGATGGCGGGAAGGGAAGGTCAGACAAGCTTCGTTATACCCTCCTCCTTTTTGGAATTCAGGAAAAACTGCCTAGCATTAACATCACCACAGGCCTTAAGTTTGGTAAGAAATATTTATAATCTATTCTCTCTGAAGCCTGCTACCTGGAGGCTTCATCCACATGATATTAATAAAACCTTGGTGTTCACAACCTTTTATCATCATAACCCAGGCATTCCTTTCTATTGATAACTCTTTCAATCAATTGCCAATCAGAAAATTTTTAAATCTACCTATGACCTGGAAGCCCCCCCAGCTTGGAGTTGCCCTGCCTTTCTGAATTGAACAAATGTACATCTTACATGTATTTGATTAATGTTTCATGTCTCCCTAAAATATAAAATTAGCCTGTGCCCCAGCCACCTTGGATGCATGTCCTCAGGATCTCCTGAAGGTTGTGTTATCAAAGGTGTTTGTACCGGAGCAACTCCATCTTGAATAGGGGCTGGGTAAAATAAGGTTGAGACCTACTGGGCTGCATTCCCAGGAAGTTAAGGTATTCTAAGTCACAGGAAGAGACAGGAGGTCGGCACAAGATATAGGTCACAAAGACCTTGCTGATAAAACAGCATACTGTAAAGAAGCCAGCCAAATCCCACCAAAACCAAGATGGCAATGAGATTGACATCTGGTTGTCTTCAGTGCTCATTATACACTAATTATAACGCATTAGTGGCTAAAAGACACTCTCACCAGCACCCTGACAGCTTACACATGCCATGGCAACATCGGGAAGCTACCCTATATGGTCCCAAAAGGGGAGGAACCCAGGTCTGGGAAATGCCCACCCCTTTCCCAGAAAACTCATGAATAACTCACCCCTTGTTTAGCATATAACCAAGAAGTCTTAATAACAAGAAGTGTAAGCAGTTAAGCAGCCCACACTGCTGCTCTGCCTATGCAGTAGCCATTCTTTTATTCCTTTAGTTTCTTAATAAACTTGCTTTCACCTTACTCTATGAACTCACCCTCAGTTCTTTCTTGTATGAGGTCTAAAAACCTTCTCTTGGGGTCTGGATCAGGACCCCTTTTCTGTAACAGTGTCACAGGCCATTAATCACTCATATTTGACTCAGCATAAATTTTTTCAAATATTTTACAGAGTTTGACTTTTTTTCATCAACAAGGCTATATAAGACCTCTCTGTATTTTCTGGTTATTTTTCTGTAAGCCTAAAAATGCCTAAAAATAAAGTATATTATCTTAAAGCAAACCAAAACAAGAAAAATGAATGCTCTTTATTTGTGTACTTGTATTTTTACTAGAAAACTTAGCTTACAAATGAAGATACTGAGTTACTCTCACTCTTCATCTCTGGTACATGTAGATTCTCTGCAGCGAAACAGTTTAATGATACTCATGCCTCCCCATGTGCAAATAATAGCCCTCCTTCCCCAGCCCTTGCACTGATGGAGGATTTCGTGCATGATTAAGCCCCATGGTTCTCTTCCTGCTCACCGTGGGGGCTGCCTGAAAAGTCCACGGGAGGTGAGCACACAAAAAAAAAGACCAGAATTCTGAAGTAACCCAACCCAAGGATTCAATACCTTTATGTGGCTTTATTTTCATCCTTAGGTGATAATCTACTTCAGTTAGGAACACTGCTTTCTAACTGAAGTTTGTTGACTCAGAGAGACGCTTGCAAACAATTTTTTGCTCCCTACAAAGTGATGTGATGTGTCTCCTCTTTGCGTTATGAATATTCCTTATTCATAAAAGCAGACCGACTAAAATTTGACATCCAGTCCAGTCACCTTTCTTTCTGGGTCTGTATAACAAAAAGGAAACTATTCATTAAAAAAGAAAACAGAGAGTTTCGATGTATAAACAGAACCCTCTTTCTTCTAAGAGACTGTGACTAATCAGGAGGCCACATGAAAATGTAATCCATTTCCAGCTTGCAGACAAAACATTTGGCCACGCTGGGGCCACTTGTTCCCCTCTGTAAGCCTTCACCTTTTTACTGGCAAAATAAATTTGCAAATGAGGATACTAGTAATCACCAAGAATAATGAAGACCTTAACGAGCATCGGGTCATATTTGTAGCAGTATTTTTTGTAAAAGGGATGGCGTCCTGATTAACAGCTGGTAAACTTTCATGATTGATAGTAATTACTTTATCAAAATGATGTTCACCAGACAAAGCTTCTCTGTCTCCATCCAAATCCTTCCTTGTGTATGCTTGCTCTCACCTGTCCAATCTTTCCAGGGATCAGGAAGCCAAAAATTGAAGGGCATTCTATCCCTGTTTCTCCTTTACACAGCCACTTCTTCCTCCAGTTGTAAGATACATAAGTTGCAAAATGTTATCATTGGATGCTATTCTCAGGAGGAAGTGCTTCCTGTGTTAGCCAGAGTTCTCCAGAGAAACTACCAATAGGAACTAGGACGAGATAGAGAGATATGTGATACAAAGTCGCAAGTGTAACAAGCTATGTTAGTGCCTTCTGTTTGCCAGGGGAATGTCACAAAATCCCTGACTGAGTGACATAGCCCAGCCCTGTGGAAGAATGCCCTGAGGGTGATAAATGGGATAAATCGAGCACAGGTTCCCACATCTCTGGCCTGAATCGCTGCATTTTTAGAAAAGATGGTTTCAGTGCTCCTAGTCCCTGCCCCTTCCCACACGTAATGTCCGGCAGGATTAATGACTGTGCCTCTGTAATCTATAACCAGTTGTACGCTGGCACCCAAACCTTGATGAGAACTGGCTCTAATGTAACAGCTGAGCACATCTGAGGTGACTTCTGAGAACATGTGTTGTGACTTCTATGACTTCTGAGCACATTTGTTGTAACTTCTGAGCACCTGCAGAACTTCTACCACCTGTGTATAAGCTATGGGCTGAAACACTGTTTCGGAGCAGTCTAACAGAAACTCTGAAAGATTCCGGGATTGCAATCTTCAGTAAGATACTGAATAAAACTAATTATTTAAAAGCCTGATTTTTCCTTTTTTTAAGGTTTTTTTTTATTTTTTAAATAGAGACAGGGTCTCACCATCTTGCCCACGCCGATCTTGAACACTTGGGCTCAAGCAATTTCCCCGTCTTGGCTTCCAAAAGTCCTGGGATTACAGGTATGAGTCTCCATGCTTAGCCCTGATTTTTTTGTTTAGTAGATAGATACATAGATAGATGATTGATAGAGAGGTACATAGATAGATGATAGATAAGATACATAGATGATAGACCCAGGGCATATATGTTATCATATATATGGTAGACTACCCTTTCACCTGGAGGAATAGACCCAGGCATATTTTACCTGATATATGGTAGACTCCTCTTCCACACGGAAGAATAGACCCAGGGCATATTTTATCATATATATGGTAGACTCCCCTTCTACCTGGAGGACTGGAGCCAGGGCATATATTATCTTATATATGGTAGACTCTTCTTCCACCAGAAGGACTGGACCTATTGAGTGTCCTTGGGATGTATTGGTTAATTTTATATGTCACCTTCAGTGGGCTATGGTATCCAATTGTTTACTCAAACCAGTCTTGGTGTTGCTGTGAAGTTATTTTGTAGATGTGATTAACGTCTACAATCAGTTGACTTGAAATAAAGGACATGACCCTCTATCATGTAGAGCCTCATCCAACCAGTTAAAAGCCTTAAGAATAAAGACTGGGGTCCAACCTGGGCAACATGGCAAAACCCCATCTCTACTTAAAATACAAAAATTAGCCAGGCTTGATGGCCCTTGCCTTTAATCCCAGGTACCGGGGAGACTGAGGCATGAGAACTGCTTGAACCCGGGAAGCAGAGGTTGCAGTGAGCTGATATCGCACCACTGCACTCCAGCCTGGGCAACAGAGTGAGACTCTGTCTCAACAACAACAAAATAAAGACTGGGTTTTTCCAAAGAAGAACAAATTCTGCCTCAAGACTAAGGTATAGAAATTACGCCTGAGTTTCTGGCCCGATGCCCTACAGAATTAGGAGTCGAGGTTGCAACATCAATCTTACCTGAATCTCCAGCCTACCACCATGTCTTGAAGATTTTAGACTTTCCAGCTCCCACAATCGTGTGCCAATTCCATAAAATAAATCTCTACGTACTTCTATATCCTACTGTTTCTGTTTCTCTGGAGAACCCTGACTACCACTGCA
This sequence comes from Gorilla gorilla gorilla, assembly GCF_029281585.2. NCBI lineage: Eukaryota > Metazoa > Chordata > Mammalia > Primates > Hominidae > Gorilla > Gorilla gorilla. The sequence continues at coordinate 13,434,845 of NC_073247.2, read as the reverse complement.
AAACAAAAATGACCGACCCATCATCTCAAATGTGGTAGCACTGGCAGTGTCCAAGGAAGAGGTAAGCTGTGCAGGCAAGGCATTCAAAACATGGTCCAAGGAAGTGCCTGAAAAGGAGGACACATTCAGAATTATGGAATTCCAGATGTGGAGCGGAGGGTCCATTTTTATATGAATCTATTTCACAACTTGAGAGTTTTCCAAGTCAGTGAGCTTTAGCATGGGAGGACATCCAGTAGATTTGGAGGTTATGGGGACTTGCTGACCAAATCCCCATGCAGTCAACACTACAGTAGAAAACCTCACTGGGTGGATTTAGTGGTGTCACTGTGGACATGAGTCTACAGCTGTATGTAAGATAATATATGTCCTGGCTGCAGGAGGAAGGGGAGTCTATCATGTATATAATAATATATGTCCTGGCTCTAGTCCTCCAGTGGAAGGGGAGTCTACCATATATATGACAATATATGCCCTGGGTATATTAGGGTTCTCTAGAGGGACAGAACTAATGGAATATATATATATATGGAAGTTTATTAAGTATTAACTCACACGATCACAAAGTCCCACGATAGGCCGTCTGCAGGCTGAGGAGCAAGGAGAGCCAGTCCCAGTCCCAAAACTGAAGAACTTGGAGTCCAATGTTCAAGAGCAGGAAGCACCCAGCACGGGAGAAAGATGTAGGCTGGGAGGCTAGGCCAGTCTCTCTTTTCACATTTTTCTCCCTGCTTATATTCTAGCCAAGCTGGCAGCTGATTAGATTGTGCCCACCCAGATTAAGGGGAGGCCTGCTTTTCCCAGCCCACTGACTCAAATGTTAATCTTCTTTGGTAACATCCTCACAGACACACCCAGGATCAATACTTTGTATCCTTCAATCCAATCAAGTTGAGATTCAGTATTACCCATCACACTGGGTCCTCCTGGTGGAAGAGGAGTCTACCATATATATGATAATATATACCCTGGCTTCAGTTCTCCAGGTGGAAGGGAAGTTTAACATACACAGATAATATATACTGTGGCCAGGCGCAGTGGCTCACACCTGTAATCCCAGCACTTTGGGAGGCGGAGGAGAGTGGATCACAAGGTCAGGAGATGGAAACCATCCTGGCTAACACGGTGAAACCCCATCTCTACTAAAAATACAAACATTTAGCCAGGCGTTGTGGGGGGCGCCTGTAGTCCCAGCTACTCGGGAGGCTGAGGCAGGAGAATGGCGTGAACGCAGGAAGCAGAGCTTGCAGTGAGCCGAGATCATGCCACTGCACTCTAGCCTGGTCTACAGAGCGAGACTCCGTCTCAAAAATATATATATATAAAATATATATTAAAAAAAAAGAAATCTACCACATAGATGATAATATAAGCCCCCTGCCATCCTCCAGTTGGAATTGGAATTTACCATATATATAGCAGTATATGTACTGGGTCCAATACTTCGGGTGAAAATGAGGCCTACTATGTATATGCTAGTATATGCCCTGGCTCCAGTCCTTCGGGTGAAAGTGAATTTTTTTTTTTTTCACTGCAACCTCCACCTCTCAGGTTCAAACAATTCTCCTGCCTCAGCCTCCGAGTAGCTGGGACTACAAGGGTGCACCACCACGTCCAGCTAATTTTTTGTATTTTTAGTAGAGACGGGGTTTCACCATGTTGGCCAGGATGGTCTCAATCTCTTTACCTCATGATCTGCCCACCTCGGCCTCCCAAAGTGCTGGGATTACAGGCGTGAGTTACCGCACCTGGCCGAAAGTGGATTTTATTTTATATATAATAGTATATGTCCTGGCTACACTCTTCCAGGTGGACATGAAATCTACCATATGTATAATAATACCTGTCCCCTTTCCAGGCCTCCAAGTGGAAGTGCAGCCTACTGTATGTATGATAGTATATGTCCTGGGGCCAGTGGCCCAGGTGGACATAGAGTCTACCATATATATGATAGGTAGTTCCATCATTCCAGTTTTCCTGGACATGGTCATCACATATACATGCAAAATGAGGTGAGGTTTGGTAATTATCTGGTCAATTTGATCAGTTCAAATTGCCAAAGCCATTATTCAGCCCTGAAAGCACTCTTCCTGTTCTTTTTCTAAGATATAGCACCTTTGAGAATGTTAATATTTAAATAACACCAGCATATCTTTACAACGGAATAACATTTTGCAATTTTTTTCTGAATAATGCACATTCCCCAAATCTCAGTCAAATTTTATTTTCTTAAATCATTGATCTTCCTAATTCACTTTTTTTTTCAGACAGAGCCTTACTCTGTTGACCAGGCTGGAGTACAGTGGTATGACCATGGCTCACTTCAGCCTCGACCTCCAGGGCTCAAGTGAAATCTCACATCTCAGCCTCCCAAGTAGCTGAGATTACAGGCACATACCTTCATGGTCAGCTAATTTTTTTTTTTTTTTTTTTTTTTTAGAGATGGGGTTTTGCCATGTTGCCCTCTCGAGCTCCTGGGTTCAAGTGAGCCTTTCGCCTCTCAAAGTGCTGGGGTTACAGGTGTCAGACACAGCACCCAGCCCTAATTCACTTTTGAAAGACAAACGTTTCCCCCTGGGTTAAAATGTTAAGTGTATTTTTAGAGCTCCAAGTATTTTTGGCTTTGATGTAGACATTGTAGCTTCTTTAACAAATTCCTTTTTCTTTTTGCTTTCCATTTAGTCAAAAAACAATTCTGGGAAAACCAAACATGATCTCATTATGTGTTGGAGTTCCTGTTCTTCAAAAATTTTAGTTAGTCATGATTTGCTTGGTCTCACAGTGTCTGGCATTTTTTCTAGTGCAAGCAAGAAGTGGATGAGTTTCTAATTCATCAGATCTGATAATATGAATTGTAGAACTTAGGCATCCCCTATGATAAAGAAGACATGAAATCATCATCAATTTCACTAATTAAGACCACTTTTCCTTGCTTATTCATCTTCATGGCCATCAGTGCTTCTTGCTCACGATCCTATAAATCAATGGTGTTGAGAAAATCTGTAAAAATTGCCGAAAGAAGATATTAATAGCTTGTGTGTGCATGGTAGTCTATGGTTTTCTTCTCATTTAATTCCTTGTGAAGAAGATATAGTTACTGTGGAGATGTGTTACAAAGGAGTATGCTTGTGTGTGATGAGGGCGTAGATCTACTTTCGGGACTCTACTTTTATTTTCTACCCTATTCTAAAATACCTCTACTGGGTTTTTCCCCCAGAAAACAATATAACTGCCAAGCTTAAGGAGAAGTAAGTTATATATCCTCCCTAACACAAGCCACTCTTTATTCAAATCGAACTATATTTTGAATTAATATTATTTTTGAGTACCAATAATTCTTGATCACCAATTACACACACACACTCTTAAAGTCAACCATAGCCCCTAAATCCCCATTGCCAACACTCTATTATCACCTCACATGTGTTCATTTGTATATTGTTTTTCTTCTTTTTCTAGGTCTGACTTCTACCTGAACTGGTCATATAATTGGCATACGTTGGCCAGCTCCAGACAAATTTATAAACTAAGTAAATTTCTCTCCCCCTCTCCAACTTCTGCTGCCTCTAAATTCAACCACTTTATGCTTTAAAATTCACCCTTGCCTCTCCCCTGCTCACAATGCAGGTCTTTGTTCTGTCACTCATGAGAGAAGTAACCTGAGATGCCAGTTCACAATGAGGTATTAAGGGCTTTGAGGCATATAGAAAGCCTCCCCAAACACCCAGAGTTCCAAGCCTGTGGAAGAATAAAAACACATGCAATCATGACACATGTTTTTCATCTAAAGGACTAAAATAATTCGAAGGAGGTCAGCATTTTAAAAATTAATTAGCGTTTTGCCTTTTGGTGAAAACCAAGGATTCGTCTGTTTTGCAGAAAACTGAGGTCATGATTTCTTTTTACTTCTTTCTTTTTCTTGTTCTTTTTCTTTTTCATTGAAGCAGATGGTTTGCATTAAAAAATGATCTTTGCTAAGGGAATTCCAGTCTTTGGGGAGAGTCCTCAAAATGAAGTTTTGGGAGGTGCCACGCCAATCTCAGCCAATTTGCAGAAAATAACCCTACACAGCAAGACACAAAGGCAGCTCACATTTCTGTCCTGCAAAATACTAGGAGGCAACGAGTCTCAAGGTCACCAAGAGGGGCAGCTTCTGTCTCTAGCCAGATCCTGGTAATTCCCCAGGAGCTTACTAGGGAACTTGGACATGCAGTCTCTTTCTGGAGCCAGAATGGCCATCACAGATTCAGCTGATTCGCTCCATTTCCAGAGCCCAGAAAGCCTTCTGAGGTACAAAGAGTGCAAATCTTGGTTAGCCCTGTGCTTCCCCAGAAACGCATACTCTCTGGGAGCAGTTCTCTAGATAAGCCACGCACCCAGTAACCTCATCACTTGCCTCTGATAGTCTATGCCCCTAGTCCCACCCACAATCCCCAAGTCCGTTCTGCTCTGTGCTGTCTCTGCCTCTGAGGCAATTCTTCAGAGGGCGTTCCATTCCTCAGGTCTCCTCCGTAGTCTTGTTGCACGGTTTATAAACTCCCTAACTCCTACACATTGTAGGAGAGAAAAAGTAAGATCTTTTCCTCACCTATCGCAAGGTTAATGGCTGAGACCCTGATAAGAAAAGACAGATTAGCCAGATACAAGAAAGCATACAGATTTATGTAGTATAAATTGTATGTGATACAGGAGCTTTTAGGATAAAAACCTAAAGACCCAGGGAAAACTATATATAGAGAGATAGTGTCTGGCTCTGTCTCCCAGGCTGGAGTGCAGTGGTGCAATCTTGGCTTACTGCAACATCTGCCTCCAGGGATCAAATCATCCTCCCACCTCAGCCTCTCGAGTAGTGGAGACTACAGGCATGCACCACCTCACCCGGCTAATTTATATATAAATATTTTGTAGAGACAGGGTTTCACCATGCTGCCCAGGCTGGTCTCGAACTCCTGAACTCAGGCAATCCACCCTGCCTCAGCCTCCCAAAGTGTTGGGATTAGAGGCGTGAGCCACCATGACCAGCCAGAAAACTATATTTTTGTGGGCGATCACACAGAAGTGTGATTGAGGGACAACAGGGCGTGATCTAATGGGAATAAACTGGGGTGGGGGGAACTTAGCAAGGGCTGCATGTTAAGATTCTTCTCTGTGTCTGTGTCTTCAGAAATAAAGATGTTCTTTCTCTCTGGAGATAGAGAGGGCACTTCTTGAATGAAGGTCCTAGGACCTGCTTCAGGGAAAGGTTAGAGAACTCTTCCCCGGTTTCTTGACTTGCTTCAGGGAGCAGAGTGATCAGAGGAGGCTTCCTGATGCCTGTGCATCTGCTGAACTCTTGCTGATGAGTGGCAGGTGGAAAGGCTACTGTGAGCAAAAGAAGAAGGGAGTAGAGGTTCCTAGCAGGAAGGTGGGGTTCGAGACCAGCCTGGGCAACATATTTCAGGGGAAAGGGCTGAGGGAAAGGTGAGAGTAGGTTTTCTCCTTCTGCTGTTGTTGTTGTTTTCTTTTTTCAAATGCCAAAATGCTGTATTTTGGGGTAGTGTGTGCTGAACCCCATCAGAGTCTCCCCTTCTGCGTGCATAACGTGTTGGACACACTGGCCTCCCAGTTCCATGATTAACCTCCCCAGCCATCCTGATTCCATAAGGCACTTCCAGAACCACTATTTGCCTGTCATCACTCAAGACGCACAACACAAGTGGCTCTTCCTGCAATTCCAGCTCTCAGTGATCCCCACGGGACCTGCCATCTGAACTCATGGAAATGCCAGTCATTGACTCTCCCACTTCCTGTCGGTGAATACACCCTCTTCAACTTTCGATTTCATTATTTTCTAAGTTAGAAAATTGTGTTTCTCATTCAACAAGTTTATCTGACCATATGTGGAATTTGCATCTCCTCTGCACCTCTATTATTTTGCTTTATTCTTTCTTTCTTTCTTTCTTTCTTCTTTTCTTTTCTTTTTTTTTTTTTTGAGTCAGAATCTCACTCTGTCATCCAGGCTAGATTGAGGTGATGTGATCTCAGCTCACTGCAAATTTGAACTTCTGGGTTCAAGCCATCCTTCCACCTCAGCTAAAAATAATTCTCACACCAAAGTGGCATATTTGGAGATGACATAGGCTGATGCCTTTCAGAGTATTTAGGGAGATATAACACACACATATACTTTATACAATTTTATTTAAAAAATTATGCATTTGTATTTGTCATTGTATTCACTGATTCAGGGACACACCTGTTGAGACTTAACTAAGTAACCTAGAAAAGAAGTCATAAAATTTTGTCCCAAAAGCCAAATCTGGCCCACAGCCTGTTTGTGTAAATAAAGTTTTATTTAAACACAGCCACACCTATACATTTATATATTGTGCATGACTGCTTTTGCAGTATAATGATACAGTTGTGTAGTTGCAACAGAGACTGAATGGCTCCCCAGGCCAAAAACATTTACTATTTGGCCCTTTGCTGAAAGCATTTGCCAATCCCTGAACTAGAAGAGTAAATGGAAGAAATATCTGAAACTCAGAGTAACAATACAGAAATAAAAACCATGGAGGAAAAGGCAAAAAACTTGAATGACATATTTGGGAGAGCAGCAATGCGATACTCACACATCACAGTGTGCAAAAAAATGGAAAGATGCAGGAGAAAGCATGACGAAACAAGTAATAGAATAAAAATTCCCTGAGGTCAAAACACTTAAATAACTATTGTTCCTAGCATATGTTCTCAAATCCTTATCATTGAGAGAAGTAATGTACAAATGGACGGTGACTAGACTATATATAAAAAGAGAGGTCTAACCTATAAACTGTAGTAACTCATCCAGGAAGCCAATAGGAAGCCCTGTAGCAACCAGCCCAAAATGTCCAGAACTTGATCAATAACTATGAGCTTCCCTAATTTTTCCCCTACTTCCAACTCAGGACCAAACAGAGAAACCCAAATTCTCCCCCTAACCAGTCACAAAGGATGCCTCACTTCTAGTGAACCACCAACTGCCTCCAATCAGAACACACCTAAGTTTTCCCTTTTTCCCCACTATAAAGATTCCCCATGGCTCTGCCGGCCTTTGAATCTCGGCCAGACGTGAGTGATGATGGCTGATTCCTTTGCTACAGCAAGCTCTGAATAAACACCTTGCTTGTTTTCATGTGGGTGGCCTTCATTTATTTCCACACCTTCATCTGTAAATTCATCATTACCTGACCACTGTTGCCTGCCTCTTCAGTACCTGCTGCACACCAGCCAATGCTAACCAATTTTAGTTCCCCAATATCTGCTATTTTTTGCCTATAAGCCAAGGCACTGGGGCATCTTTCTGCTAGAAACCCCAAGCAGGAACCCCACCTTCCTGCTAGGAACCCCTACTCCCTTCTTCTTTTGCTCAAGGTAGCCTTTCCACTTGTCATTCATCGGCAAGGGCTCAGAAGGTACACAGGCATCAGGAAGCCTCCTCTGATCACTCCATTCCCACCTTAAGATTACATCTATGTCATCTATCCCCATGCAACCTGTACCAGGGGTAGCCAATGCCCACTAACTTCTCAGCCCTTTCTTCTAGTATGTAACTCATGAAAGTTGATGAATCCATCCTGCTCTTCACTGGATGGACAATGACAAGCGCAATGCCAAGAATATCTTGGTTTGTCAGAATGCACCTATAGATGAATTACTGTACAAATTGCAAGGTTCCTTTTGGTTACCAAAGTGATGATTCTGCCATGAATCTGTGGAGTTTCACAAAGGGGTTTGCACAAATAGGAGAGGCTACCTGTGATCTGCACACTTTCTGTTTATTCCTGTACAGACAGGAGCTTTGCTTATGTCAGTTGGATCTTTGCTTCTGGGTTGAAAATCTTTGATTTATGGGTTGGGATGATGTAGTCATCTTTGTCCATTTGTTTGTGTCTATTAAGGACAGAGGAGCAAGCTCACTTTGCTTGAAGCCAAAGTTTTTTTTCTTGTCCATTGAGTCTGCTATAACAAAATACCTAAGACTGGATGGCTTATAAATAACGCACTGATCATGCACAGCTCTGGAGGCTGAAGACCCATGATCAAGGCATGGCAGATTCTATGTCTGGTAAGGACTCATTTCCTAGTTCGTAGACGGCGCCTTCTCACTGTGTCCTCCCATGGTGGAAAGGGTGAGGGAACCCTCTGGGGTCTCTTTTATAAGGGCAATCTTCCCATTCATTAGGCTCCATCCTCATGACCTCATCACCTCCCAAAGGCCCCAGTTCATAACACCATCACTTTGAAGGGAGGATTTCAACACATGCATTTTGTGAAGACACAGACATTCAGTCTGTAACACAACACCTTGGGGAAGTTTTTTTTTCCTTTTACATCTCAAAGAGGAATTGAATAGCTATCTGCTGTAAACTGATATACAAAGCATACAAACATGCACACAGTTATTTCATCATTTAAAAAATGGTCTCATAGCAGATATATGTCTGATTGCCTGAAAACTACGTGTACACTGCTGGTTCTTAAGGCTTTTTATAAAATAGCAACAGACAGGACAGAAGTGACAGACGCTATTCCCCAGTATTCCAAATATTATGTTTCTCTGTTTTCTTTTCTCACTATGTTTTAGATAAATGTGTTAAAAATGTTTATTATTTAAAAAATAGCTACGTGCAGTGGTGCACCTCTGTAATTACAGCTACTCCGGAAGCTGAGGCTGGAGGATTGCTTGAGCCCAGGTGTTTGAATCCAGCTTGGGCAACATAGCAAGACTCGGTCTCTACACAGATAGATAGATAGATAGATAGATAGATAGATAGATAGATAGATAGATAGATAGATAGATATAGATAGATGATAGATAGATAGATAGATAGATAGATAGATAGATAGATAGATAGATAGATAGATAGAGATAGATAAAAATACAGACTGCATGAAAGGGTAAGAACAAATGTAAGCCTTTCCGTGTCTTTACATTCCTGTAACTTCAGTTATAGCAACATATACCATTTCACTGGGAAAATGTTTAGTGCATCTATTAACATGTAATTTTAACATAAAAGACATTATATTACAGATACTCTTTGGAACTACTTTGCTACTCAATTCTCTATCATCTTTTCATTTGACAATGTAAATAAATACCTTGTCCATTTTCACAGCTATATAATATGCTGTTGCATATATTTATTCAAGGTGATTTGTCCAATCTCTCACTGACATATATTCACATTGTTTTTCTTTACTATAACATTATCAACATTACAATAAATGTAATTGCATCCACAACTGAAAGTATTTGCTTAGATTACATTCCTAAATGTGCAATGTGCTTAGTCCAAAGTTGCACATTCAGAATGCTGGCCTCAGTGTTGCCTGCAAGAGAACCCAATTTATACTATAGTGAGTGCCTGAAACTGCCTTAATTTTCATGTTCACAGCAACATTGGCCATTGGGAAAACAAGGTTGAGAGGTTTTGCGGGATTCTTGGACTAGGTGATTCTTAGCCCTGCATGACATTGTACTTTCCCTCCTCCCCATGTGTGTCTGAAATACACAGATCCATGGCTATAAATTAAATGAGCCCTACATTTTACAACTTAAGGTCTTCTATTCATTTTAAGGTTGACCTTCCTAAGACATTGAGTTTGAGACTGCCTTTAAAATTTGTTTTTGAGCTGTAAAAACTTCTAAATAGACACCCAAAGTCCGGTATTTTATGAGTGGATATATCAGTGACTTCCCTAGGCATGAAAAGGAAGATGTAATTGCATGTAATTGTGCCTCTCCATGGGGGAGGAAGATGTCTGGCTTCTCACTGACTTCTGACACACTATTAACTTCCCCTTCTTGAGCAACTACTATTGAGTCCTATACAGCAGACTTCCCATTGAACGAGGATGTCTGACACATTATAAATGACTCCGTAGGTAAAGCCAAGTTAAAAAAAAAGAACCTGTAAGTAAAACAAAATCATTATTCAAACAAAACATAAGCATGAATAAGAAAGAATAATGATTTGTTTTTCCAAGTGTTTCATCCACTGAGATCCTACCTTCCGGGTGGTTAGAATAGCAAGGGGCTCCATAAGCAGTCCCTATAAAGTGTGTAAATTGATAGGGTTCTTCAGTTTTTTCCCACACAGTGAACCAGTGTTCAACTCACAGCTTTAAAATAAGGTCTATAATGAGAAAATTAGAAGAAAAAAAAAGCAAAATAAATTTCTTTGATTCACACAGAGGGTAGCTGCAGCATGATTTTTTCTCTGAGACCTCCCCTGCCCAAGGCCTTGGGAGCCCACCCCTTGCACTGGGGTGCCCTGGATGGGAGACACGGAGTCAAAAGAGATTATTTTGGAGCTTTAAGATTTGATGACTGCCCTGCTGAGTTTCAGACTTGCATGGGACCTGTAGCTCCTTTCTGTTGGCAGATTTCTCCCTCTTGAAATGGGAGTATTTACCCAATGCCTATACTCCCATTGTATCTTGGAAGTAACTAACTTGTTTTTGATTTTACAAACCCATAGGCAGAAGGAACTTGCCTTCTTTCATATGAGACAATGGACTGGAATTTTGAGTTAATGCTGGCATGAATTAAGACTTTGGGGGGACTACTGAGAATACGTGATTGTATTTTGCAGTGTGAGAAGAACATGATATTTGGAGAGGCCAGGGGTGGAATTATATGGTTTGAATCTGTGTCCCCACCCAAATCTCATGTTGAATCGTAACCCCCAGTTTTGGAAGTGAGGCCTGGTGGGAGGTGATTGAATCATGGGGACGGTTTCTAACGGTTTAGCACCATCCTTCTAGTGCTGTTCTCATGATAGAGTGCTCATGAAATCTGATTGTTTAAAAGTGTGTAGCATCTCCCTGCCTCTCTCTCCCTCTTGCTCCAGCCATGTAAGACACCGGCTTCCCCTTCTGCCATGATTGTAAGTTTTCTGAGGCCTCCCCAGAAGCAAAAGCTGCCATGCATCCTGTACACCCTGCAGGACCATGAGCCAGTTAAACCTCTTTTTTTAATAAGTTACCCAGTCTCAGATATTTCTTTATAACAGTGTGAGAATGGACTAATACATTCCCCTTGGATAAAACCTCCAGGGATAAGGCAGAAATACTTGGTTGCCTTCACTTTCAGGACAGTATAAATTGGCTGGTTAATTTTGTTTTTCTTAGTTGGGTCCCCAGTCTTTTTATTTTACAGTACAGTTAGAATAAATTAATTCTCTAAGGTAGAACCTTCCAATGTAAAGTATTGATTCAAGAGTTTAGACAGCAATGTATAAAATGAAAGATTTTATTATGCTGCACTTTAACAACCATTCATTTTATGTTTCAATTGTCCTCCCTATAATATTCAAGGACAAAACTATTTTCTGGACAAAGTGACAGAAAAAGCCCCTGTCAAACGTGTCTTGCCTGAAGATTGTGCTTTTCCGGTTGTTTCATTCAGAAGTTGTTTTTCCGCAGAAACACTAGTAGGGAAATCATGTAATAGATAGCATATTTGTGATCCTATGGACCATTTAATATGTATCAAAATGTCTTCTTTTATTTTTCCTTTTTTAAGAATATGGAATATTTCTTTATATTGTTTTAATTCCCAACTTTCATTTTAAGTTCAGGGGTACCTGTGCAGGATGTGCAGGTTTGTTACATAAGTAAACATGTGCTATGGTGGTTTGCTGCACAGATCATCCCATCACCCAGGTATTAGGCCCAGCATCTATTAGCTATTCTTCCTGATGCTCTCCCTCCTCCCATCCCCCACCCTCTGACAGGCCCCAGTGTGTATTCCCCCCTCCATGTGTCAATGTGTTCTCATCATTTACCTCCCACTTACAGGTGAGAACATGCAGTATTTGGTTTTCTGTTCCTGTGTTAGTTTGCTAAGGATAATGGACTCTAGCTACATCCATGTCCCTGCAGAGGACATCATCGCGTTCCTTTTAATGACTGAACAGTATTCCATGGTATATATGGACCACATTTTCTTTATCCAATCTGTCATTGATGGGCATTTAGGTTGATTTTATGTCTTTGTTATTGTGAATAGTGCTGCAATGAACATAAGAGAGCATGTGTCTTTATAATAGAATGATTTCTATTCCTTTGGGTATACACTCATAACAAGAAAGAGCAGAGAGGAATTATTTTTTCATTTTTCTTATAGACGTGAAATTCACATAAGAAAAACTAACCATGTTAAGGAGAACAATTCGGTGACATTTCGCACATTCACAATGATATGCAACCATTACCTCTACCTAGTTCCAGAACATTTCCATCACCACAAAAGAAATCCCGTACCCATTAAGGAGACATTTCCATTCTTTCCTCCCCCATCCCCTGAATGGTACTCTGCTGTCTGGATGGCCCACATTCTGTTTATTCATGGAACCACTGATGGAATTTGGGGTGGTTTCCACCTTCCGTGTCTTGGGCACAGAACTGCATTCAATATGCGCATACCAAGTTTTTGCTTCAGTGCTTGTTTTCAGTTCTTCTTAATATATACCTAGGAAATGGAGTGATCGGGTCATATGGTTAAAGATGGTTTTAAAGACAAATTTTGGCGAGGCATGGTGGCTCATACTTGTAATCCCAGCACTTTGAGAGGCCTAGGTGGGAGGATTGCTTGAGCCCAGGAGTTTGAGACTAGCCTGGCCAACACAGTGAAACCCTGTCTCTACAAAAATTCAAACGTTAGCCAGGTATGGTGACACACACTTGTGGTCCCAGCTACTCGGGACGCTGAGGTGGGAGCATTGCTTGAGCCCAGGAGGTTGAGGCTTCAGTGAGCCAGGATCACACCATTGCATTCCAGCCTGAATGACACAGTGAGACCCTGTCTTAAAAAAAGAAAATGTTTGTTCTTCTAAGGTTTCTTGACTTGCTGAAGTCATCCTCAGACTGAATACTTCACAGATTGTGCTAGGAAATATTGTTGCTCATACCAATACCGCTAAATGAGGATGTTGATAATCCTTTGAAAGGAGAGAGAAAAACACAACCATATTTGCAAAGGTAGACTCTCGAATTCATTGACTCTTTTGCCTAATCCTTCTTCACTAGTGCTGCTTCCTCCATTTTGCTACCCACCCAACTTAAATTCCATGGTCCAACACCTGAGGAATTCTCCACAATGTTTAATTATTTGCCCCATTGTCTATGCAAACATTTACCTAGAAAACTACCATAATGATGGTAGCTCACTCAAAGGAGTGAGCCCAAATGCCAGAGATCCCCTTCCTACCCAAGGGGCTGGTCTCCACTAACAATGCTGGTGCCACGGCACAGTTGGGTCCCTAATTCCAACCAGGTCTCCAAACTGCCTTGTCATCCTGCTCTTTGCCATTGACAAAATCAATGTTTAACTCTCTGCTGTCTTCTAACATTAGACCCTTCCACTGCCAATCCCACCAACCTCCCATCTCCCCAACACACAAACACACTCTTAATAGGTAACTGTAAAAGGGGGAAAAATAAAACCTTTGTTTTTTGATTTAGTTACTGAGAACAGCAAATTAAACTGACAAAAGACAAGTTTACAGAAGAAATGGTTTATTTTGTATGCACGTGGAGAGACACATGGAAAAGAAGTGAGAACCCCAAAGAGGTGCTTGGGCCTAGGGGATTATATACCATCTTAACACAGGGTGACAAAGTTTAGATAAAGAACTAGACAAAGGCAAATGGAATTTAAGCTTCTAGGATAGGGGTAAGTTTGTAGAAGGTGACTAGAAAATGCCTGGTAAGTATAGATTATTATATAGACTCAAGTCATCTCAGGTGATAATCTCTATCTCTGGATTCATCCATGAGAGAACACCTTTATAAATGAAATTTTTCTTTACAAATGAATTTTCTTTTCAAATGGAAAACATATGCCCTGCTTTTAAGCAGAAAGTGGGAGGGTAGAAAGCTTGTCCTGTGTCTGCTTTTACTCAGTAGCCTTTAGCTCAAAATAATGCTTGCACCAAAGTGTCATATTTTGGGGTGGCATATTCTGATCCCCTTCATAATCTTACCACATACTTCCTGGAAATGGAAAAGTCACCCATAGGAAATTCACTCCATTTCTCAGCCTCAGCCCTTCCAATCTTTTTGAGTCTCTTTCCCTCCTCTGGTCACAGAAGATTACAGAAGGTGTGTTCTTGCACTTTTGCAGGTTGTAGTGAGCTAAGTAGTATTCTCCACTGATAATTCATAATTCATGGCCATCTGGAACTTCACAATGTGTCCTTATCGGGAAGTAGAATCTTTGCAGGTTAAGTAGGCCCTAAATTTAATGACTGACACCCTTATAAGAAGAGGAGAGGAGGACTGGGTGTGGTGGCTAATGCCTGTAATCCAAGCACTTTGGGAGGCTGAGGCAGCTGGATAGCTTGAGCCCAGGAGTTTGAGACCAGTCTGGGCAACATGGTGAAACATCTTCTGTACAAAAAATACAGAATACAAAAATTAGCCAGTCTCATAACCGGGTCTCAAAAAAATAAATAAACAGAAGAGGAGAGGACACAGAGAGATATAAAGAAAAAGACCATGTGAAGATGGAGATGGAGATCGGAGTGATGCATCTACAAGTCAAAGAATGTCAAGAATGGCTGGCAACCACCAGAAGCAGGAGTGTCATAAACACAGTGTTTCCTAGAGCATCCAGAAGGAACCCATCCTGCTGATCCCTTGATTTCAGATGCTTCTGGCATCCAGAAGGCTGAGAGAATAAATCTCCATTAGTTTAAGCCATGCAGTGTGTGGTAATTTGTGATGGCAGCCCTCCAGGAAACCAATGCACACGCCTTGCTGGGGTGATTTCATTCACACGCACCTTCTCCATCATGGGTCCTGCTGTCTCTTTGGGTAGACCAAGTCTTATTAATTATTCTATTTCCTGCAGCTTTGACTGCTTACTGTTCATGTAGCCTCCCCTCAGCAATGCCATGAACTGGTATTTCTCATCGTAGAAACAAAACAAAACAAACAATAACAACAACGAATTTTTTTTTTTTTTACCTCAAGTAAAAGAGAGAATTGTATTTCTACTGATGGGAAGTAAAATACAATGGGTTGGTGCAAAGTATATGTAGAAGCTTATTTTTTTTATTTGTATAAATTTAAGGGATACAAGTGCAGTTACATGGATATATTGCATAGTGGTAAAGTTTGGGCTTTTAATGTATCTATCACCTGAATAGTGTACATTGTACCCATTAAATAATTTCTCATCCCTCACCCCCTCAGCCTCCTGCCCTTCTGAGTCTCCAATGTCTATTATTCCACGCTGGATGTCCATGTGGACACATTATTTATCTCCCACTTATTAGTGAAAGCATGCGGTATTTGACTTTCTGTTTCTGAGTTATTTCACTTAAGATAATGGCCTCCCGTTCTAGCCATGTTGCTGCAAAATACATGATTTTATTTTGTATGGCTGTGTAGTGTTCCATTGTGTATATATACCACATTCGATTTATCCAATCATCCATCAATGGACACTGAGGTTGATTTCACATCTTTGCTCTTGTGAATGGTGCTGTGATAAGCACACATGTGCAGGGATATTTTTGATATAATGATTTCTTTTCCTTTGATCAAACACCCAGTAGTGAGGTTGCTGGATCATATGATAATAGAGCTTTATGTACTATTTTGGTTCCCTGTTCCAAGGTGAAACATTGATACCTGCAAGACAGCCATAAAAACACAATAGTTCACAAAGGTAAAAATATGTGGAAAGTATTTCCCTCTCCCCTTCTAGATATGGTCAAATGGGAGGTCATAGAAATCCCTTTTGCCTTTTCAGTTTTTAATTTTGTTTTGTTTTGTTTTTGAGATGGAGTTTCACTCTTGTTACCCAGGCTGGAGTGCAATGGTGCAACCTTGGCTCACCGCAACCTCCGTCTCCCGGGTTCCAGTGATTCTCCTGCCTCAGCCTCCTGAGTAGTTGGGATTACAGGCACCCACCAACACGCCCAGCTAATTTTTTTGTATTTTTAATAGAGACGGGGTTTCACCATGTTGGCCAGGCTGGTCTCGAACTCCTGACCTCAGGTGATCTGCCCACCTCAGCCTCCCAAAATGCTGGGATTACAGGCATGAGCCACCGTACCCAGGCAGTTTTAAATTCTTGAATGATACTCTCTGAAATTTTATGCAAGATAGCTGTATTTATATGCCAATCTATTTTAAGCAGGATGTTTTGACTTCCAAATCTGAAATATAAGAAATTCATTTCCCATTCACCTCCCTCTTCATCTTTCTTCTCCAAATAGTTGTTAATTGTGTATCTTGTTTTAAATTCTTCTAGTCACATCTACTGATTTTGAAAAAGGTACTTAAGCTTATTTTTCATATTCCACAAATTTTTACTGTTTTCAGCAGAACACCACTGAGTAGAATGGAAAATTTAAATAAATTTCAATCAAAGTGGAGTCTTCGGATGCCAATAATAATTTCATCAGCATAGTCTCTCACCTGGCCAACAAATGTTTCATATTATGTATTTTTCCTTTACTGGGTCTCATTTTTAATTTTATTTTGTGAAGCACCTAAATAATCTTAGCGTTTTAATGTCAAATGTCTTCAATTAGACTTCAAAGCTGGCTCCATTCAATCAGACCTGCTAATCACACCACACATCTGTTGTCTTCCTGATTTATTCAATCTCTAAACCCACAAAACACTCACAGAAACTTCACCCTTCCCAGAAAAAAACTATTTCCTTTAACTCTTTTCAGGAAAATAAAATAATAAAATAAAAACCTACATCCTAACACCACAGGTTTTGATGCAAACTTTAGTTCTTCAACTTTTATTTTATACCCTTCTACATCCACTTTGGAAGATTGAAAGAAAAAAAATGAATGAAATTTGCACCGTTCTCTATGCTTTGTTTTTGTTTTTTCAAGTGTTAACCTTATGGCTTTGAAGCCACTATTTCTGGTGGGAAAACAGAAGTAAAATAAAAAACAAGCAATAAAAAGAATAATAAAACAGAAAAGTGTCTCTTGCAGAAAAAAAAATTGTTTGTGGTATGTGTGTGACTGTGTGTGTGTGAGAGTCTATGTGTGTTTACCAGGATCCCAAGGTCTGTAACCCCTGTGAGATGAAAACCAAATTTTGCCCACATCCTAATCCAGATGACAGTCTCCCAAGTTGCATTGGAAAGAGTAAAAAGTCCAGTGTCCTTGCAAACTCACAGACTTGTCTGTTCTTTTTTTATACCACAGTGACAAAAATATTAAATTATGTTTTGATACTGCAAGGCTCCAATGGAGAAGGGAGCAGTGAATTATGGGGTACATTTTTGGAAAATAAAATGGAGCTTTCAGAATGGAGCAGTAAAGGATGAAGGCAGGTGCTCTTACTCTTCCTACAATCACTTCAATCAACGCTGGCAACTATAGAGACTCACGAGGCTGTGACTCACCTTGTTCATGCTTCATGGAAGTTTTTACAATTTGTGAACACTCATCCTTAAAAAGAAGAAAAGGCAGTTTCAAAAATTAAAAGGGAAAAAGAGACATTCCTCCTACCTCACCACCCCACAGAAATGTGAAAAGGTGTAGCAACAAAACTAAAATCCTGAGACTAGCAAATTTTTTCTTACTTGGAAATCCCATTAGAGCTTATACCACGAAAAGTCCTAACATGCATATTCCCATATGGTTGGGAGAAAACAGCCTCACCCCTCACAAGGTGGAAGCCATTAGTGCTAAGGACAGAAACATAAGTCGTGGGAAAAGGGACCTGTGGCAATTTGTGCCAGAGAACAAAAGAGATTTCTTCTTAGAACTTGTCCACAGGCTCTTAGAACTCTAGACATCCTTGCCAGGTGTGGTGGCTCATGCCTGTAATCCCAGCACTTCGGGAGGCTGAGGCAGGAGGATCACTTAAGGCCAGGAGTTCAAGAACAGCCTGGGCAACATAGCAAGGGAGGCTGAGGTGGGAGGATTGCTTGAGCCCAGGAGGTTGAAGCTGCAGTGAGCTATGATTGTCCAGCCTGGGTGACAGAGTGAGACCCTGTCTTAAGAAGAAGAAGGATGAGGAAGAGGAGGAGGGAGAGGAGGAGGAGGAGGAGGAGGAGAAGGAGAAGAAGAAGAAGAAGAAGAAGAAGAAGAAGAAGAAGAAGAAGAAGGAAGAGGGAGGAGGAGGAGGAGAGAGGAAAAGGAGAGGGAGGAGAAGAGAAGAAGAAATGTGAACATTCTCATGCATGGTTACCAAAGGCAGAAGAATCCTTTTTCTTTCTTTCTTTCTTTCTTTCTTTCTTTCTTTCTTTCTTTCTTTCTTTCTTTCTTTCTTCCTTCCTTCCTTCCTTCCTTTCTTTCTTTCTTTCTTTTTCTTTTGTGGAAAAACAAATGTAATTCAGGAGATAGCAGAGAGAAAAGGCACAGAAGTGAAGTGAAGCCGGCAATTTCTGCTTAGAGCTGTTTTCCACTGTTCCCTCTTCAGAGACTCAACACTCTCTGCTCCCTTTCTCCCCCATGAATGTTCATGACACCTGGGGCTGGGGTTGAGAGTCTTTGTTTTCCTTCCCTCCTGCTGGCCTCAGACTATCACAGATGCTGGGAAACTTTGATCTGCTGAATCCTGTTCCTCCTAGGAAGCCACTCTGGGGTCTGCATAAACACCCCTATGACCTCCAAAGCTCCTGTCCCACTGAGCTGTCCATGAGTTGTCCAGGGGGTCAGTGGGTCAGCTCCCTTGTGTGCATGGCATGGGGGAGGGGGAGCCAGAGGTCCCCTTCAACCTCCTTTAGCTCTTAGTGAGTTCTGTAGCTGCAACTAGAAACCAAGTCGATGCTAGGCAGATTAACAAAGGAAAACATACAGATTTTGTTAATTTTCCACGGACCATGGGGATCTTCCTAAGTGTGATGTTCAAAGAGGTGACCAAACCAAGATGCTTTTATACTTTTTAAACAAAGAATGACAAATTTGAGAAGAAATGAAAAACAAACGGGATCTGGCTAGGGGCAGTGAATTTCTGGGAAAGTCACAAGGAGATATATAGGAGGGGTTAAACTAGTGGGAAGTGCATTTGTTGAGGTCCACTGCAGGTCCCAAAGTCCAGTCTCTGGTGATGAGAGCTATTTTCTCACCCTGGTATGGGGAGGAGTCCCCTCCCAAAGGAATCTTTATGGCTTGCTGCCTGCAGGAAGAAACAGGTCGGCTAGCACTTTCTGAAACTACAATTTCTCTAGTGTTTTCAACTCAAAATATGCAAGATACCAATCCAGCATATTTTGGGAAGGCACATCCTTCACTCCTTCAACAGCCCAAATAGGTAATCACATCCTAGGATATATATGAGCCACCCTGGTGATGTCTAGAAATCTCAATTGCTAGAAGAAATGGGAACTCTTTGCAGACTTTAATGGAAAAGGAGAGGTGGGCGGGAGAGAGGAAGACAGAGAGAGACAGAGAGAGAATAAGAAAAATGAGAGACAGAGAGAAGAGAGAGGGAAAAGAAGAGAAAGAGAAAGAGAGAGGAAGACAAGAGAGAAAAAGAAAAGGAGGAGAAAGAGAAGAAGAAAGAAGGAGAAGAAAGGAGGAAGAGGAGGAGATGGGGAAGAAAAGGAGGAGAGGGGAAAGAAAGAGTAAGGAAGTCAGAAAGGAGAGAAAAAGTGGAGAGAGAGAGAAGAGAATATGAGAAACAAAGTTAGAGACAGAGAGAGAAGAGAGAGGATAGGAAGAAGAGAGGGAGAGAGAGAGAGACCAGGGAGAAAAGAGAAGCAGAGAGAGAGAAGAAAGAAAGTAAGGAGAGACAAGGGAGGAAGACAGGTAGAGAAAAGAGAGGGAAAAAGGAAGGGGGGAAGGAAAAGGGGGGAATGTGTATAAGAGAGAGAGAAAGAAAAGGAGAGAGAGAGAGAGCACGCACAAATACCTGGGGTAGCTATACTTAAAAAGCCAACGGGCCCAGGACGAGAGAGAAAACAAATCCTTGTGTTCCATCACGTACAGGTTTTTTCTCTCTTCCCAAAAACGTCATTATTTTTCTCACCCCTGACTCACAGGAATGTCAATGAAAAGAGTCAAAGTCTGTAAAATATTTGAAGAGATTTATTTTGAACAAATATTGTTACGGGAAAGGGGTCCAGGAAACAGACCCCAAGAGAGGGTTCTTGGATTTGGCGCAAGAAAGAATTCGGGGCGAGTCTATAGAGTAAAGTGAAAGCAAGTTTATTAGGAAAGTAAAGGAACAAAAGAACGGCTACTCCATAGACAAGAGTAGCCCTGAGGGCTGCTGGTTGCCCATTTTTATGGTTATTTCTTGATGATATGCTAAACAAGGGGTGGATTATTCCTGTCTCCTCTTTTTCCACTGTATGGGGTAACTACCTGACGTTGCCATGGCATTTGTAAACTGTCATGGCGCTGGTAGGAGTGTAGCAGTGAGGATGATCAGACATCACTCTACTCGCCATCTTGAGTATCTCAGTCCCACTCTGACCCAAGGCACGGTAGAAATTAGAAACCCTCCTCCCCAAGGCGAGTCCTAGAAACAAGACCCCCTTTTCCCCAAAGTCAAGCATAAAACCTAAAAATATAACTCTAATTCCCTCCACCTGCCTTTCCAAGTAAAAACTGGCCATAAAGAAATGATCTGAGGGTCAGGAACAGTGGCTTATGCCTGTAATTCCTGCACTTTGGGAGGCCAAGGCTGGAGGATCCCTTGAGTCAGGAGTTCGAGACCAACATGGGCCACTACGTTTTTCTCTCCTGTAAGGGACAAACTTTCTGTTCCTCCCCTGTGCAGGACACACTTCCTGTGTCCCACTGTGAAGGACACGTTTTCTGTTCCTCCCCTGTGCAGAATACACTTTCTGTTTCTCTTCTGTAAAAAACAAATTTCCTCTTTCTCCCCTGTGTGGCATACACTTCCTGTTTCTTTTCTGTGCAGGACACACTTCTTGTGACTCCCGTGTGCAGGAGAAACTTCCTGTTTATCCTCTGTGCAAGACACACTTCCTGTTCCTGCCCTGTGCAAGACACACGTTCCGTGTCTCCCCTTACAGGACACACTTCCTGTTCCTCCCCTGTGGAACATACACTTTCTGTTCCTTCCCTCTGCAGGACAGACTTCTTGTTACTCTCCTAAGACAGGCACACTTTCTGTTCCTTCCCTCTGCAGGACAGACTTCTTGTTACTCTCCTGAGACAGACACACTTCCTGTACCTCCCCTGTGCAAGACACACTTCCTGTGTCTTTCCTGTGAAGGACTCACTTCCTGTTACTCTCCTGAGAGAGACACACTTCTTGGTCCCACTCTGTGCAGGACACACTTCCTGTATCTCCCCTGTGAAGGATACACTTTCTGTTCC
The DNA here is from genome assembly GCF_029281585.2 of Gorilla gorilla gorilla. Lineage (NCBI taxonomy): Eukaryota > Metazoa > Chordata > Mammalia > Primates > Hominidae > Gorilla > Gorilla gorilla. The sequence goes on along the minus strand of NC_073247.2, from coordinate 13,413,537 downwards.
TCCTCTGTGCAGGACACACTTCCTGTGTCTCCCGTGTGAAGGACACACTTCCTTGTCTCCCCTGTGCAGGACACACTTCCTGTTACTCTCATGAGACTCACACTTCCTGTTTCTCCCCTGTGTAGGATGCACTTTTTGTGTCTCTCCTGTGCATGACAAATTTCCTGTTCCTTACCTGTGCAGGACACACCTCCTGCACTTCGTTTTTGCAGGACACACTTCTTACTCCTACCAGTGAAGCACACACTTTCTGTTCCTCTCCTGTACAGGACACACCTTCTGTTCATCCTTTGTTCAGGACACACTTCCTATACCTCCCCTTTTCAGGAAACACTTCCTGTGTCTCCCCTGCACTGGGCACATTTCCTGTGTCGCCCTCGTGCAGGACACACTTCCTATTTCTCCCCTGTGCAGCACGCACTTTCTGTTTTTCTCTTGTGCAGGATACACCTCCTGTTGCTTCCCCGTGCAGCACACACTTTCTGTTCCTCTCTTGTGCAGGATACACTTCTTGTTTCTCCCTGTACAGAACACACTTCCTGTTCCTCCTCTTTGTGAGACACGCTTCCTGTGTCTCTTCTTCGCAGGACACACTTCCTGTTCCTACCCTGTGCAGCACACAATTTCTATTCTTGTCCTGTGCAGGACACACTTCCTGTTACTCTCCTGAGAAAGACACACTTCCTTTTTCACCCTTGTCTTTCTTTTTCTTTCTTTTTTTTCTGTCTGTCCTCTTTCCTTCTATTTTTTTTCCTTTCTTTCTTTTTCTTTTCTTTCTTTCTTTCTCTCCTTTCTTTGTCTTTTTCCCTCCTTCCTCTTCCTACTCCACCTCCTCCTCCTCCTTCTTCTTCTTTCTTCTCCTTTCTTCTTCTTTCTTCTCTTTCTTTCTTTTTTGTCTCTCCTTTCTTTGTTTTTTTTGCTTGTTTCTTTCTTTCCTGTCTTTGTTTCTTTCCTTTCTTTTTTTTTTTTTTTTTTTTGTAGAGACAGGGTCTCACTATATTGCCCTGGCTGACCTTGAACTCCTGGGCTCAAGTAATCCTCCTGCCTTGGCTTCCCAAAGTGCTGGGACTATAGGTGTAAGCCACTGTGCCTGTCCCATCTTTGTTATCGATCTTTGTAGCCACAGATAATTATTTCAAAACAATTAAGTAATACTTCTCTTACAAAAAATCTTTGTCTTTCTTCCCCCACCAAATATGCACATAGTTTCCTATGGCATGCGAATTTCCACTGCAATACTACATTCCCAAATAAATATCTTTTCTTTTACAGAGGCTTTCTCTGTTACTTAGGGTGACACCAGTTTATTTCAGCACACTTAAATATTAAAACTTTAGGCAATTTTTTCAATTGATGGCCGATTCAAATCAGCATAACCTGTTTGTCAAGAAATCCTGGTTAACAATTCTAAAAATCGATAAAGGTGGTGTTCAAAGTTATTAATAAAGTTAAGAAAACATCCAAGAATGATAGACTTTTGTACACTTTGGAAAAAGAAAACTCTGCAGAAAAAATAAGTTTTAAGACATTTTGTTCCCTATTTGACATGTGTGTCTCAATATTGATTCATTTGCATAACAAAGTTTAATTCTTAACTAACAACAGTGGAGGGAATTATCGTGGGATTTATCAACATACTTACACTAGTTATAAAAATTGTGTCAGGATTTTTTTCTGTCTTTACAGCATTTAGATGAGGAGAGGCTCAAAGAAACCGACAAAAATAAATGTCTCTCTTTTGGAAGTGATTTTAAAAAACTACACCCACCATGATGATATGATTCAATGCATTTGGAACCTACAATTCATACTGGATAATTAATCCACTTGCAATGAATATGAACAATGTCATATGTTTTTATAGGATGAGCTTAATGAGCTGGAAAAGAAATGACTTTGAGGCACAGTACAATTCAATCAATCTAATTAGAAAAGTTTTGGAACAAGTTAACTTTTATTTCTAGTCTATGGAGACTAGCAGGATGACTTGCACGGATTTTCTGGCTAAATTTTTGGCAGTGCAGGAGATCTGGACAGCAGGGATGACGGAATTCAAGAGCACATTAGTTAACAGTCTTTACAAATGAAAACCCCAGTCTTTGTTGAGAATCCAAAATGGTAATCATGTGTGCATTTTAGCACTGTTGTTTTCTACCCTCACTCTCAGCAATGCCTGGAGGTTACCCTCATGTCTTTGGATAGTTTCTTATTGCCATTTTTATTTTTCCCACCCACCCTTCATCTCCTATTGCCTATGGAAGCATTTGGTGACCAAGGTCTTGTTCAACATTAGACACCAGAAGTGGGGAATTGCAAAAAGGTGATGTAGTTGTTTTTTGTTGACCTTCACATCCACATTTCCATTATCATCACACAGCAACTTACCTTGATTGTCTGCATATTATAAGGACCACCCCCAAGCTAACAACTTTCTCTGCTTTATTTTAATCTGTCTTCACCATCTGTAAATTTTTTGGCATACTATGGCTATTTCAATTAAGTGGATGCTCCTTTTTGCTATCCTATACAAATATTTTTCTTCTGCATTTTTTCGTTTTGTTGAGAGTCTCCCTCTGTCAGCCAGGCTGGAGTGCAGTGGTGCAATCTTGGCTCACTGCAGCATCAACTTCCCAAGCTCAGAAGATCCTCCCACCTCAGCCTCACGACTATCCAGGACCACAGGTATGTGTCACCATGCCCAGCTAATTTTTTTGCATTTTTTGTAGAGACAGTGTTTCACCGTGTTGCCCAGGCTGGTCTCAAACTCCTGGGCTCAAGCAATCTTCTCGCCTTGGCCTCCCAAAGTGCTGGGATTACAGGCACGAGCCACCGTGCCAGGTCTGCATTTTTTCATTCTAGTCCTTGCTTTTATTGAAGTGTCCACCCTACTCCTGTTGTGTTTGTGTGAATGTATGTGCGTGTGCGTGTGTGTGTGTGGGTGTGTTGTACTTCCTGCATAAATGTCTTCTGTCTGAACTCCTCCTTCCTTCCTGTCTTTGGCACCTCATTCTCCCCCAAGAAACTAGAATTTCTCCATAGCAGTTAAATTTTCCCCATAGAAACTAGAATTTCTTTTTTTTCAAGGTGGATCATAGAATCCAGAACCTCTTTTCTTCATGACCAGCTGTAAGAACTAAAAATATTACTGTAGCTCCCCCTGCCTTTCTCGGTAAAAACTGGCTCATCTCTGTGTTTCTTTTAAACCCAAATGAACTCAGTAGAAGTTGACTCAAGTACTTAGTTACTGTAATATTAATTTGGTAAAATTATGCCTAAGCATTTTCATAGAAACACAATTGATTACAGCAGCAATTATCCACCTTTCACTCTCTTTAATTACGGCTAGATGTGGCATTTCCATCTTTGTGTATTTGCATGCAAGGAGGTTATATGGATTCCAAATATAAGTGCAGGCTACGAAGAGGTGTCACCAGTCATTGATTCTGAGAAAGGTCCCTACAGAGCCTGCCTGAAAAGCATTTCAACAAAAAGGATGTTGTATCTGGAATTCCAGTGTGAATTCATGCATGTAACACAATCCAGGGAAAGAGAGACCCACTGAGCCCCTCAGAGCTTCTCCGTGTATCTCAATACTTTCTGCTTTATGTTAAGTAGAGTTTCACGAGACCCACAACCTCTTATGGTTTTACTTTGATTTTCCCAATAAGAAAATTGCAATAAAATTCACATTAAGATGTCAAAGGGAAAGGAAAGAATTATTTACCAGTATTCTACCAAGTGAAAAACCAAAACTTCTCTAATATATCTAGGTAACCCAGGTAGACTTTCATTTCTAAATAAGGTCCTCTCTCTCGTTTGATTCCTCTAACTACTAACTCTATCTACATGAGGCATTTCTCCAAAATTCTTTTGGTCTTCTTCTTCACTTGCCCATCAAATATGCAATAAAACAGAAGACCAGTGATAATAAAACATGAGTTGTTTATAGAATGGTCTTTCCCTTATTCCTCAAAGAGATGATCACTCATAAGAACGTTTATTTATTTATTTATTGGTTTGTTTATTTATTTATTTATTTATTTATTGAGACAGGGGCTCATTCTGTCACCCAGGCTGGAGTGCAGTGGTGCAATCTCGGCTCACTGCAACTTCCGCCTCCAGGGTTCAAGCAAATCTCTTGCTTCAGCCTCTCGAGTAGCTGGGATTACAGGTGCATGCCACCACGCCCAGCTAATTTTTGTACTTTTAGTAGAGACAGGGTTTTGCTATGTTGGCTAGGCTGGTCTTGAACTCCTGACCTCAAGTTATCTGCCCGCCTCGGCCTCCCAAAGTGCTGGGATTACAGGTGTGAGCCACCGTGCCCAGCCTGCTCATAACAACATTTTGTGTGTAGGAAATCTCAACTTCGTGGTGGCTTCAACCTGTTTAATGGTACCTGGATAGAAATAAATGAAGCCTAAGGTCAAAGTCAAGATCAAGGTATTCTGATGGCCAATGGCAGACCTGGAGTTTCCAAAAACAAATGTAGAGCCAACAGCAAAGGGCTCAAAAGCAAAGAAGCTCACATGCATACCCTGCCTGAATTTGGGTTCTCTGAGCTGTAGTGTAAAATGAGGATGCGAACACTTTATTCACAAAGATGTTAACAACTAAATTAGGTAAGGTATATACAATGTCTGACACAGAGTAGTTATTTAAACTTCATCTTGACTAAAAAATAATGTTTTCTTTCCAAAAGAAATAATTCAGAATGTTATTTTTTAAAGTTAACTCTCTGCTGCATGCTTTCAATTATATGACATTCTGGAAAAAACAAAACTACGGAGACAATAAAAAGATCGGTTGTTGATACAGGTTGGAGGAGGAGGGATATAAATAGGTGGAGCACGGAGGATTTTAGGAAAAGTGAAACTATGCTGTGTGATAGTATAGTGTGGGATGCATGTCATTATGGATTTGTCAAAACCCTCAGAATGCGCAACACCAACCAGGAACTTAAACTATGGACTTTGGGTCATGATGATGTGTCAGTGTGAGCCCAAGGATTGTAGCAAATGCACCACTCTAGTAGGGGATGTTGACAGTGGAGGAGGCTGTGCGTGTCTGGGGGCACAGAGTATGTGGATAGTCTCTGTACTTTCCACTCGATTTTGCTGTAAACCTAAAACTGCTCTAAAAATAAAGGTCTATTAAAAATAATAATGTGGTGGCTCATGCCTGTAATCCCAGCACTTTAGGAGGCCGAGGTGGGCAGATCACCTGAGGTCAGAAGTTCAAGGCCAGCCTGGCCAACATGGCGAAACCCTGTCTCTACTAAAAATAAAAAAAATTAGTCAGGCGTGGTGATGCATGCCTGTAGTCCCAGCTACTTGGGAAGCTGAGGCACAAGAATCACCTGAACCCAGGAGGCGGAGGTTGCAGTGAACCGAGATCGTGCCATTGCACTCCAGCCTGGGTGACAGAGTAAGACTCCTTCACAAAATAATAATAATAATAATAATAATAATAATAATAATAAGGCGGAAGGATTGCTTGAGGCTCATAGTTCAAGACCAGCCTTGGCAAGATGATGAGACCCTATCTCTACATAAAATAGAAAAATTTGTTGGGCATGGTGACGTGCACCTGTATTCCCAGCTACTCAGGAGACTGAGGTGGATGGATTGCTTGACCCCAGGAGGTCAAGATTTCAGTGACCCATGATCACAGCACTACACTCCATTCTGGGCAACAAAGCAAGATCTCACCTTGAAAAATAAATTACTACTATTACTACTACCAATAATAATAATAATAAACAACTATATGATCTATGGAAACTTTGATGTATATTAAAAACTCTTGGCGAGGTATGGTGGCTCACGCCTGTAATCCTAGCACTTTAGGAGGCTCAGGCAGACAGATTGCTTGAACCCAGTTCAAGACCAGCCTTGGCAACATGGCAAAAACCCATCTCTACCCAAAAAAACTACAGAAAACATTAGTGGGTTGTGGTGATGGCATGTGCCTGGAGTCCCAGCTACTCGGGAGGCTGAGGTGGGAGGATCACTTGAGCCTGGGAGGTGGAGGTTGCAGTGATCCAAGATCACACCACTGCCCTCCAGCCTGGGCAACAGATCCAGACCCTGCCTCCAAAAAAAAAAAAAATCCGTGTCTTATGTCATATGGCAAACAACACCAGGTATTAACATCATTAATTTTAGATTCTTTGTTGACTCACTCAACAAATTCTTGATGTCTACTGTGTGATAAACCAACTCTAAGTGTAAAGAATACAAGAGAAAAAAAAACCTCTCAATATTTTCATCTGAAAAACAAAACTGTAAAGTAAGTCTACACCTTATTTAAAAAATCAGTTAATTTTTGGAGTAAATTGCTATTTGTGTAAATTGAGCTGTGTCAGAGGCTCAATCCTGGCTCACTCAAAGTGATGTCTGTGTGAAACAAAGCCTTCCTGTATTTGAATGTGTGCACTGCAGTCTTATTGACATGCAAATGATGTTGCGAAGAGCAACGCCCATCATGTAACAGGATATCTCAGGGGTGCAGGAAGGTGGGAAGATCATATCTTGACTGAGCTTTAAAGCTAAGATTAAAATGCAGGTCTAACTGGCTTGCAAGTCCTGTTCTTTGTGCTGTCTCTGACATCATTAAACTGTTCTTTTCTCAAGGTTGGGTCAAGGTTGGACAGAGGCAAGCAGAAGCTTTAATCCTCTCTCGCCATCCCTGCATGCTCTTGTAAGCCAAAAAGAACTGTGCAGAGCCCACAGGCGAGGGCTGCCTTGAGTAGGACTGAAGTCACACAGAGCATTGATGGAGCCAGCGGACTTGCAATGGTGGCTGTCACCTGCTCTCCCGCCTCATCCCATTCCACAGCGTTGACAGCTTTCACGTTCTTTCTTTAAGGTTGAGTGCTAACCTGCAGATGTCTCTTGCATTAGGAGCTGGGACAGTGACTCCTAGTGCTAAACAGAGCACCTCGCTGCTGAGAACAAGGAGGTATCAGTGTGAGGAACAAGGGAATGAAAATCAAGGGGCCCTCTCTTGTATCTGAGAAGGGCTTTGGCTAGCACTGTTTCAGACGCATATGGAGAATTTAGGTTCAATAAATTCTGTTCTTTATCCTGCTGTCCAGACCGTTTATTCTTTCTATTTATTTCTATCTATATATCTATGTATCTATTTATCTATCATCTATCATCTATGTATGTACGTATGAATTAATGTTTCTATCTATCTATGCGTCTATCTGTATTAGTCTGTTTTCAGGCTGCTGATAAAGACATACCCAAGACTGGGTAATTTATACGGGAAAAGGAGAGTATTGGACTTACAGTTCCACGTGCCTGAGGAAGCCTCACAATCACGGTGGAAGGGGAGGAGAAGCAAATCATGTCTTACGTGGATGGCAGCAGGCAAAGAGAAAGAGCTTGTGCAGGAAAACTCCCCTTTTTAAAACCATCAGATCTGGTGAGACTCATTCACTATCATGAGAACAGGGCAGGAAAGACCTGCCCCCGTAATTCAGTCACCTCCCACTAGGTTCATCCCACAACACATGGCAATTGTGGGAGTTACAATTCAAGATGAGATTTGGGTGGGGACACAGCCAAACTATATCACTATCCAGCTAGCTACCTAACTACTTAGCTACCTACCTACCCATCCATCCATCCATCCATCAATTTCATCTATGTATTCCATCCATCTATCTAAATATTCACCCATATATTCTGTCTGTTTATCTATCATCTATTTATCTACATACCTAGCTACCACCTATCTATCCATCCATGTATCCTTTCTTTCCTTTCTCTCTCTTTCTTTCTTTCTTTTCTTTCTTTCTCTCTTTCTTTCTTTCTTTTCTTTCTTTCTTTCTTCTTTCTTTCCTTTTTCTTTCTACCTAGGTACCTACCTATTTTATCTATCTATCTATCTATCTATCTATCTCATCTATTATATTTATCTCATCTATTAATTATCCATCTCATCTGTCACCTGTCTATCTTTGTCTAATTATCTATCTTATCTATCTAGTCTGTCACTTATTCCTCTATCTATATCTATCACCTGTCTATCTATCTCTATTTGTCTGTCTAATTAGGTATCTCACCTATTTGTCATCTCTATCTATCTCATCTATCTATCTATCTAATTTATCCTCTCTCTCTCTCTCTCTCCCTGTCTGTCTGTCTGTAAAGTTTCACCACTTTTCTAAGCTACTGCGTGGAGGTGACCATGTGAAACCAAGTATCCACTAAATTTTCAACAGAAGGCATTGTGTAGGTTGCATTTGCAATGAATTCCCCTCTCTCTCACTCCAGGAAGTGATCATAGCCATTTGGCATTTAATTCAGCTAAACTGTGATTCCATTTAGATTTAATCAACATTTCCATGTAACTCTGCAAAAACAACAAGTGGGTCTAGATTTCATCCACAGTGTCAGAAAATCTGGGATATGCATTAACTAGAGGCGATGATTAACTTAACATTTGCATGGTATAAATAAAACTTGCCATAGGTCATTTTGTGTGTGTTTACGTGTGTGTATTCCAACTATAGTTGCATCATCAATTTTTAAAATGACTTTCTCATGCATTTGGGGAGGGTCATTGATTCCATATGGTTATGTGGTAGCCATCTGTTCAAAATTTTTTCAACATTTAAGCAATTTCCCTTAATATTTTAACTCTACAACTGAAGATCAGAGAGCTAGAGAATTTTGATTCTGATTTGATTCATTTGTTTCAAAAGCACCCATTGGACTTACGCTATTTTAAGTGGAAGTATGTTTTTTCATGTGAGTGGAATTTCCACGTGCTTTGAAAAAATAAGCAGTGATTCATGAGTTTCCCCATAATATACTTCCCCACAATTGAAACTGGGTGTGTACCAAGTATTTGCAAATCCAGGAAGACATGATAACCAATAATCTTCATTTAATTTTACAAATAACCAAAATCAGTATAGGTAGACATATTTCTTTGTACACCAAATCCTGCATAACATAAGTAAAAGCATGAGTCCCTATGCTCATGTTAAATGCACGTAAATAAATTGGATTAACAAGGCATATGAAAGAGGGAGTTTCAAAGAATAATTTCAAAATCCCTTTCCACTAAGGTTACCTTATATTTTCAGCTATTCGTTTACCGCTCATATTAATGTTTCACTTCAAATCTTATAATTCTTTCCTTTACAAAAAAAAGTGCTTCACTTTCTTTTATCTCTGAACCAGCAAGTTTTGTTTTTTAATGAAAGGAAATCTTGAAAATTACTCTCTGTTCATTTTCCTAGTCTTTTCCACCCAGCTATTTTTTCCATTGGCGTAGATGTGGACATGGAACTCTCCTCCTTCAAAAATTATATTTCGTGTGCTGCTCCTGAAGCATTAAAGGTGTCTGGTGAGCTGGCAGGAGGTAGTAAGGTTTTAACAACTTTTAAGTTTTTCCCTTAATTCATCCAAGTCTCAAATCACACCCATGATACTTAATTCCCTGCTACTTATTGTAAAGATTCATTAAGCAAATCTGGGGAACTTTTATTTTGCTAAAATACCAAGGGTATTTCAGGAATGATAATTATTCCTTCCTTTTCAGCTCTTAAAACACACAGAAATCCAGTTTACATCACTGGATGCTGGGCAAATATGTCCCATGGAAGCTGTAGTAGGTTGAATGGAGACATTTAAAATATGAGCTCACATCTTAACCACAGAACCTGGGAATAGGACCTTATCTGGAAATAGGGTCTTTGCAGATGGAATCAAGTTAAGGATCTCAAGATGGGATCATCTTGGATTATCTGGATGGGCCCTAAATCCAATGACCAGTGTCTTTCTAAGAGGTGTCCTCTTCGGGTCATATGCAAAGCAGACCCCTTGTTCTTCGTGAACACAACACACTTTTTTTCTCCATCTTTGGGCTTTTTCTTGGGAGTATAACTTTTACAGCCAAGCATCAAAGTGCCCCACTGGGGGTCAGGCATGGTGGCTCATAACTGTAATCCCACCACTTTGAGATGCCAATGTGGGAGGATCACTTGAGGCCAGAAGTTCAAGACCAGACTGGACAACATAGCAAGACCCCATCTCTATTGTTTTAAACAGTGCTCCACTGGGAAAATTCTCCTCTTTCATTTGCTACCACCATCTCCCTCTCAATGTCACCCCTACTGTAGAAGCAATGCTGTCAGACCTTTGCCATTCTCAGAGACAGACACAGAGGAGAAGGGCCATGCGGAGATGGGAACAGAGACTGGAGTGATGTGGCCACAAACCCAGGGATGCCAGGAGCCCCCAGAAGCTGGAAGAGGCAGGAAGGATCCTCCCCTAGAGCCTCCAGAAGGAAGTGAATACAAATGTAGTGGACTAAACAGTGGCCCCCAGAAAGATCTGTCCATATCCTAAAGCCTAGAATCTGGAATGAGACCTTATTTGGAAATAGGGTCTTTGCAGATGTAATTAGTTAAGGATCTTGACATGAAATCATACTGGATTACAGTGATTTCTAAATCAAACGAGAGCTGTCCCTATAAGAGACAGAAGAGCAATGTATGATTTGATGCAGAAAATACATAAATAAATGCAATAAAATAAGAGACAGAAGAGGTAACACAGACACAGACACAGAGGAGCAGGCCATGTGGAGACGGAGGCAGAGACTGGAGTGGTGCGGCCACAAGCCCAGGGATGCCTGGAGCCCCCAGGAGCCGGGAGAGGCAGGACGGAGCCTCCCCCAGAGCCTCTGGAGAATCGTGGCCCTGAGATGCTTTGATCTCAGGCTCGGGTCTTCTGAACTGGGGGAGAATAAAGTCTTGTTATTTTTAGCCACCCAACATATGTTGACTTGTTAGGGGCCTCAGGACATTCCTCCAGAAGTTTTCCTGGAAGCTGCCAATTTTACCTTTTTAGCAACACCCGTTTCCTTGGTCCCATAAGGCAGGAACCATTCAGGGCAAAGAGAATGGCTGGGGTGCAGCATGCCTTCTTCGAAGTGCACTTCTGCAGGTCACGGGCTTCATCTCTCTCTGCATCCTGCCTGTCCAAGATGGTCATTGGCATCAAACTCTGTCTTGATTTCATGGCATAATAAAATTGTCCCATGAAATTCCTCCCCTCTGCTTTACAGCTTGCCTGCCTTGCCCTCTTTTGCTCTGGGGAAAGCTATAAAATTACACACTGAAAAAAAACAGATTTGGCACTCCAGTCTCCCAATTCCACGTGTCAGAGAGGCTGCATGTAAAAAATTAAACAGACAGGGTAGATTGTCTTCCCTTTATCAGAAAGTAGGAAAAGTAGACACTTGTAGAGAAAGGGGTTTCTGTTTAGAAGGAGGAAGCATCACTTTTTTTAGCATAAGAGTTTTGCAAAATGAGCATGGCTTTTGTGAACGTATAGATCTGAATCAAAATGAAAAAACTGGCTTTCGATTCGGGAGCAAATCAAACTTTGAAATCATGAATGTTGGTGTGTTCTTTTACTCTTGTGTCTTTACTCTTGAAGGACTTGGAACTTTCTGCAAATTCTTCTCCAAATATTTGGGAGGGGCCGCCAGGTGATCTCTCTTGGGGTTATATACAAAGCAGACACCTTGTTTTTGGTAAACACAACAAACGTTTTTTTCTCCATCTTTGGGCTTCTTGGGAATATAACTTTTATAGCCAAGCACCAAGGTGCTCCACTGTGGGTCAGGCATAGTGACTCATACCTGTAATCCCACCACTTTGAGAGGCCAATGTGGGAGGATCACTTGAGGCCGGAAGTTCAAGACCAGACTGAACAGCATAGCAAGACCCCTTCTCTATTTAAAAAAAAAAAAAAGTGCTCCACTGGGAAAATTCTCCTTTTTCACTTCCTACGACCATCTCCCTCTCAATGTCACCACTACTGCTGAAGCAATGCTGTCATATCTTTGCCACTCTCGGCAGCATGGAATATAAGCATGCCTCTCTCTCTCTTGCTGTTTCTCTCTGAGAAAACCCCAGAAACCTAGCTCACACCCAAAGCCTCACATAGATTGCAATGAAAGATCTCTTTCCTCTCCTCTTATACCTTCTTATTACTTCCTAAAAGGACTACAGATGTTGATCCAAACATTTACTAATAGTATGACCCCATTCATGGAATATCTTTACAATGTAGTTTTTTGTTTTGTTTGGTTTTTTTGTGTTTTGAGTCAGACTCTCACTCTGTCGCCCAAGCTGGAGTACAATGGTACAATCTCGGCTCACTGCAACCTCCGCCTCCCAGTTTCAATCCATTCTCGTGCCTCAGCCTCCCAAGTAGCTGGAATTACAGGCGTGTGCCATCACGCCTGGCTAATTTTTGAATTTTTAGTAGAGACAGGGTTTCCCCATGTTGGCCAGGCTGGTCTTGAACTCCTTACCTCAAGTGATCCTCCTGCCTTGGCCTCCCAAAGTGCTAGGATTACAGGCATGAGCCACTGTGCCTGGCCTGGAAGTTACAATTATTAACAAGACAAAATAACATATAGGTCAGAGGTATGAAAATCAAGATAGAACTCTTTTAGTATCCTCAGGTAGACATGTATTCAACTTTTGGTCAAGTGTAGATGCCTATTTTTAAAAAAAATATTTGGTTGGAGAGGACACAGAGAAGGTAAAGGGGTTGGTGAATGCAAATGGGAAGAAAGAATGCTTAATGCATCTTGAGAAAAGTAGAGGCAAGCCCTGCGATCTAGTCAAAAGTTTTATAAAAGCATCATTAAAAGATGGCATGAGAATCCTTATTCTCTGTCTCCACAGATGTTCAAAGCTGAGAAGAGAGGAAGCTGCGCTGTCTTATTAAAATGGAGTCAACTACAGAGGCACGTGAGTGATTTCTTCTATCAAAACCAATCAGCAGTGGGATCTGTAGAGACCTGTCCAAGCTCCCTTCCAACCTTATATTTCCATGAACATGCCCCAGGTTATGAAATCAGTTCCAGGACCAGAGTTCACAGTCCCTCCGAGCCCACTTAGACTTGCATTACAGAAAACGACAGGGGTCCTCAACTCTGTATTTGAAAAATAAATATGGTCCTCATTATACTAACTACCTTTCCAAGCCAGAAGTTTTATCCATTTCACCTTAAGGTCATGTATTTGGGAAAGGACAGCCTCACATGTGGAAGCCATTTCTCTACAATTTACTAGGTGATCACAGGCTTCATTTCATCAAACCATTTTTCTACAGTAGCCTCATAAAATTCCCAGAAATACCAAGGTGAGGAGTGGCCATTTGCTGCTATGTTCTTTCCTTGGTTGGTTCCATTATAGCCCTTCAAGGATAGAGCAACCAGGAGTGATGGCCCACACCTGTAATCTCAGCTTTGTGGGAGGCGGAGGTGGGTGGATCACTTGAAGCCAGAAGTTTGAGACCAGCCTGGCCTACATGGCAAAACTCCATCTCTATGAAAAATACAAAAATTACCTGGGCGTGGTGGTGCACACCTGTAATACCAGCTACTCAGGAGGCCGAGACAGGAGAATTGCTTGAAACTGGGAGGTGGAAGTTGCAGTGAGCCAACATCATGTCACTACACTCCAGCCTGGGTGACAGTGAGACTTTGTCCCCAACCCCTAAAAAAGGAAAGAACAAAAGATCAAAGAAGACTTCTCACAATAATCCTACTTCTTTCTCAGAGACGGTGGTCTGGAACAAGAAAACAAGGATGAATAACAGTGAAGTTGATTTATTGGAGGCTGCGAATATCATTTAATCATGAATCATTTAATCTTCCTGTCTTGTGGCTTGACCCTAAATAGCTCCTGGACCAGTCTACATGGTGCCAGCTCTCATAATGTCAGGAGCCAGGTGGAAGATTTCATCATCTCTTCCTCTCTTGATTGCAACACCCCGCTAACTTGTACCGCCTCAATTCCCAGCCTTATTCTTCTCTAGTCCAAAACCCTCTGGACACAGTGGAAGATGAGATTATAGACCTGACCACGCTGTGTTCTGTGTAGACCCATTTCATGGTTTTCCACTGTTCCTGGGATAAAGAAGAAGCTCCTCATCTTGGACCACGAGGTCTGAATCATCTGTACTTGTTGCTTCTTTCCTGCTACCTCTCCGTCCTCAGTGTTTGCCATCGTTTACCTCATTCTGTGCCTCCCAGCCACACTGCAGTTCTCACTGCTCTTCAGGGTTGCGTCACCCATTTTGTTACTGAGCAATGGGCTTGCTGCTTGACATGTATATAAGCCAATACTAGGGCATTGCTTTGGGGATTTTGTTGTTATTGTTTAAGACAGGGTCTCACTCTGTTGCCCGGGATGGAGTGCAGTGGCATGATCTTGACTCAGCGCAGCTTCTGCCTCCCAGGCTCAAGTAATCCTCCCATCTCAGCCTCCCGAGTAGCTGCGACCACAGGCACACATCACCATGCCTAGTTAATTTTTGTATTTTTGGGTAGAGACTGGGTTTTGCTGTTTCCCACGCTGGTCTCCAACTCCTGAGCGGAAGCAATCCACCTGCCTCAGCCTCCAAAGTGCTTGGATTACAAGTGTGAGCCACCACGCCGTGCTGTAGGGTACCGGTTTTTTTTTTCTTTTTTCTTTCTTTTTAAGACTTTATTGTGAGGTCAACTGACAAGGAGACAGGAGGCAGGGCTCAAATCTGTCTCTCTGATATGGGGAGTTAGCTCAAATGTTTATGGGTTAAGAAGTATGTGGCTGGGCACAGTGGCTCATGCCTATAATGATGGCACTTTGGGAGGCCGAGGCAGGAGGATTGCTGGAGGACAGGAGTTCAAGACCAGTCTGGGCAACATAGCGAAACCATATTTCTACAAAAAATACAAAAACTAGCCAGGTGTGATGGTGCATGCCTGTGGTCCCAGCTACCCACCCAGGAGGTGGATGTGGGAGGATCAATTAAGCCCAGGAGGTCAAGGCTGCAGTGCACCATGATCACGCCACTGTACTCCAGCCTGGGCGAAAGAGCAAGACCATGTAAAAAAAAAAAGAGAAAGAAAAGAAAAGAAAAAGAAGTATGTGGAAGGGCTGGTGTGGCAAGTTTTAATCAAAGGGATTTAACCTTGGCTATTTATAATAAGGTACAGAATGGTGGATTTCAGCACAATGTCTTCTGGGAGAGTAGACCTTTTGCTTCCGAATGGGTTTCTGCATCCTGGTTCTGGTCATGTCCAGCTGTCTTTGGTTCCATAGGGAAGCATCATCAGTTTCCAGTGTGATTGGAGGTCAAAGCTTTTTCCCTTTGCCTGTGCCCAGGCTACACAACATGCAATGTTGGTTCTGTTGCAACTGTATAACAGCTTAAACAATGGTTAAACAATTGAGTTGAACTGGTTCAACCTGATCTCATGGTTACAGTTTCCCTACTCCATTCCTTGCTAAACTCTACCAGGAAGGACCCAATGCTCCATATTACCACCCCTTACCCTACTCACCCATCAGATTTTCCTTCAAACATCACTTTCTCGGGAAATCTTTCCTTCCTTTCCAAACTTGGGGAATTTCCTCTAACGTTCCTTTATTTCTACTGCCAAACACTCCTCCTGGTACTAATGAAGTAGGAACTAGTACTGTTATTTCTCTCTCCACTAAAACATAAGAGAAAGACAGATATGGTAACCACATTGCTAGCGTGTTCCCTCGGGGTATTCTCCACTCATTACATGCTTTTTGAATATGTAATATGTAAATTTGCCGATATGTAAATATTCAATATGTAAATATGCCGATATGTGAATATTCAATATGTAAATATTCAATATGAAACATATTGAAATCTACTTCAAAGCTCATGGGTTTTTTGGAGTTTTCTTTGTTTTTTTTAATTGATGCATAATGGATCTACATAGTTTGGGGATACATGTAATAATTGAATAGATTCATATAATTTGTAAAAATCAAATGAGTACTTGGGATCTTCATCACTGTAGATATTTGTCTTTTCCTTGTACTAGAACCATTTGAATTCTTTTCTTCCAGCAATTTTGAATATGTAATAGATTACTGTAAACTATAGTCACCCTATGACCTATCTAACATTAGGACTGTTTTCCTTCATGGAACTTTATATTTGTACCATTGAATCAACAAAACTGATGTTGATTCATGAGATTAAACATCTGAAGAGATATCATCAATTCTCACTTTGCTGGGGACACACTTCTTCCCCTTGTGGGTAATAATTGTATCTACACTGATGACATGTGACTCTGAGGTACTCTGTTTTTTTAATTTTTATTTTTTAATATAAATAGAAATGGAGTCTCACTATGGTGTCCAGGCAGATCTCAAATTCCTGAGCTCAAGTGATTCTCCCACCTTTGCCTCCCAACATGCTGGGATTACAGGCTGAGCCACCAAGCCTGGCTTACTCTGTTTTTGTTTGTTTTGTTTGTTGGCTTGTTGTTGTTGTTTTGTTTGTTTGTTTTCTCAAGACAGAGTCTTTCTCTGTCACCCAGGCTGGAGTGCAATGGCGCGATCTCAGCTCACTGCAGCCTCCACATTCCAGGTTCAAGCGATTCTCCTGCCTCAGCCTCCCAAGTAGCTGGTATTACAGGCATGCGCCACCACTCCTGGCTAATTTTTTGTATTTTTAGTAGAGATGGGGTTTCACCATGTTGGCCAGGCTGGTCTCAAACTCCTGACCTTGTGATCCACCTGCCTCGGCCTCCCAAAGTGCTGGGATTACAGGTGTGAGCCACCGCACTCGGCCTGTTTTGTTTTTTTTTATTTGTTTGTTTGTTTGTTTGGTTTTTTTTTCAGACAGGATCTCAGTCTGTTACCCAGCTTGGAGTGCTGTAGCACAATCTCGACTGACTGCAATCTCCACCTCCCAGGCTCAAGCTATTCTCCCACCTCAGCCTCTTGAGTAGCTGGGACAGCATGCACTACCACCATGCCCAGCTGATTTTTGTGTTTTTTGTAGAGACAAGGTATCTGGACGGGTGCAGTACCTCACACAGGTAATCCCAACACTTTGGGAGGCTGAGGTGGGCAGAACACTTGGAGCCAGGAGTTCGAGACAGCGTTTTGCCATGTTGCCCAGGCTAGTTTCTAACTCTTGGGCTCAAGCAATCCTCCTGCCTTGGCCTCCCAAAGTGCTAGGATTATAGGCATGAGCCACCCTGCCCATCCATTGAAAGTGTTTTCTATTCCGTTTTAAGAGAATGTTCTTTCATTGAAATGCACTGTCTTGTTTATTTTTTTTCTTTTCTTTTGAGATAGGGTCTCACTCTGTCACCCAGGCTGGAGTACAGTTGTGCATTCATAGTTCACTGCAGCCTCGAACTCCCGGGCTCAAGCCATCTTCCTGCCTCAGCCTCCTGAGTACCTCGGCCCACAGGCATGAGCCAGGGCACCTTAAAAGAAGTATGCATTGGAGCCTTTGTAGCATCAGAGGAGTAAAACAAAAAACAACAACAAAAGAAACATGTTGGGACTGTGTCCCCAGAAGGCCAGATATGACTTGAACTAGTGTGAGATGTAAATTTAAAGAAAACCACCCAGTGTGGCTGAAACCAGGATCCCCTAGTACCTCTGTCTCACATGCAGACCAACAGTCTCCTGTCATCCAGCCTTCCACTCCTTCCTCGGCATTTCCCCTGAGGTATCTCAGTGGCATCTCCAACCCAGGGTTTGCAATGCATAGGTTCTTCCATCAGATCTGCCAGTGGCACCAGGATTCCTCTAGCAGCTAAAGCCAAAAAAAAAAAAAAGAAAAAACAGGCTTACACCTATGGTCCCAGCTACTCGGGTGGCTGAGGCAGGTGGGGGGCATCTGTACTCTTAGCTATTTGGGAGGCTGAGGTGGGAGGCTGCAGTGAGCTATGATGCTGCCACTGCACCCCAGTTTGGGTGACAGAGTGAGAACCTGTCTCTAAAAAAAAAGAAAAATAACAATATATAAGTAAAATAAATTTACCAGAGTTTAACTAAGCAGAGAACGATTCACAAATTGGATAGCCCATGGAACTAGAATCGGTTCAGAGAGACCCCAGCACTGTCTCATGTTGAGAGAAGATCTGTGGACAGAAAAAGGAAAGTGGTGTGCAGAAAACAGAAGTGAGGTACAGAAATAGCCAAATTCGGTCCAGCTCACCACTGGCCTTATTTGAGCATGGTTTGGACAGTTGACTTCCTTCGGACAAAACTTTGTGATTGGCACAAAAGTAGGTTCCAGCCTGTTTACACATCCAGTTAGGTTTCAGTGCACTGCGTACGGAGAAACCTTTAGGCAAACCTTAAAATATGTCAGGGGGCAGCTTTAGGCTAAACTGAATTCGACGCATCTTTTGGCGCTCAGCTTAAATATAGCTCTTGCCTTAAACATGAACAGTCTAAGAAGAGGGCCGTGCCTGTCTAGTGAGACCTGAAATTTCGGCTGGGTTTTGGAAAACCAGTGACACTTGCCCTAAGTTACCGTGAAGGCTCCAGGTGTGGTCTGGGTGATATTACCCATGTTCAGGGTGAACTTCAAGATGAAGGACCTCCACTGTTGCACAAGGCCCTGTCATCAGAGAGACCAAAATAAATGCCAAGGAAAGAAAAGTTCGCTACAGGCTGAGTTCACAGAGAGGCTAGCGTGGCAACTTCCTAAATTCCTACGGCTATAAGAAAAACCACACCCCTGCTAAACTCCCTAAGAAGAGGAGCTACCAGGCAAATTATCAGACCCTTCCAACCCTTTTTCTTAAACAAGGTCTCACTGTATAGCCCAAGCTGGAGTGCAGTGGTATGATCATGGCTCACTGCAGCCTTGACCTCCTGGGCTCAAGCAGTCCTCTCACTTCAGCCTCCTGAGTAGCTGGGACCACAGGTTCATGCCACCATGCTCAGCTAATTTTTGTGTGTGTATTTTTTGTAGAGAAGGAGTTTCACCATGTTGCCCAGGCTGTTCTCAAACTCCTGAGTACAAGCAATTTGCCTGCATCTGCTTCCCAAAGTGCTGGGATTGCAGGCATGATCCACTGTGCCCAGCCCCTTCTAAGTCTTGACAACCCAGACTACTATTCAGACAGAGGAGCAGCTATACACACATTCTTTTCTGATAAGCAACTGCAGACCTTACTCCAGTTTCACCAGCTCATAGAGGCTTCACACAAACTGTCTTTGTGTCCTATAGTTCACCTCTTCATATGAAGAGCCAAATCCCATCTCATTTTTTTTTTTTTTTTTTTTTTTTTTGGATACACAGTCCCACTTTGTCACCCAGGCTGGAGTGCAGTGGTGCAGTCATGGCTTACTGCAGCCTCAGTTTCCTGGGCTCAACCGATTCTCCCAACTTAGCCTCCCAAATAGTTGGAACCACAGGTGTGTGTCACCATGCCTGGCTCTTTTATTATTTTTTGTAGAGACGTGGTTTCACCCTGTTGCCCAGGCTGAGCTCAAGTGATCCTCCTGCCTTGGCCTCCCAAAGTGCTAGGATTACAGGCATGAGCCACCACACCTGCCTCATTTTAATGCTAAAACATAGCCCCAAAGTGAACATGGGACATATGTTACATATATGTTTACCCATTGGGCATGCACTCAGCTCCCCTCATAAATATGCATAGCTTCTCCCCCAAATCTGCTGAATATACATGACTCTATTGTGTAATATGATCCCTATGAGGCATGAGATCCAATCTCTCTTTTCCCTCTTCAGAGAGAGAGCACGTTCTGTTTATGCCAGGGACACTCACTACCCAGTTTGCAAACTGACATCACCAATAAAACTCTCCTTTTTCCATGCTCATGGGTAGGAAGAATCAATATCGTGAAAATGGCCATACTGCCCAAGGTAATTTATAGATTCAATGCCATCCCCATCAAGCTACCAATGACTTTCTTCACAGAATTGGAAAAAACTACTTTAAAGTTCATATGGAACCAAAAAAGAGCCTGCATTGCCAAGTCAATCCTAAGCCAAAAGAACAAAGCTGGAGGCATCACGCTACCTGACTTCAAACTATACTACAAGGCTACAGTAACCAAAACAGCATGGTACTGGTACCAAAACAGAGATATAGATCAATGGAACAGAACAGAGCCCTCAGAAATAACACCGCATATCTACAACTATCTGATCTTTGACAAACCTGAAAAAACAAGCAATGGGGAAAGGATTCCCTATTTAATAAATGGTGCTGGGAAAACTGGCTAGCCATATGTAGAAAGCTGAAACTGGATCCCTTCCTTACACCTTATACAAAAATTAATTCACGATGGATTAAAGACTTAAACGTTAGACCTAAAACCATAAAAACCCTAGAAGAAAACCTAGGCATTACCATTCAGGACATAGGCATGGGCAAGGACTTCATGTCTAAAACACCAAAAGCAATGGCAACAAAAGCCAAAATTGACAAATGGGATCTAACTAAACTAAAGAGCTTCTGCACAGCAAAAGAAACTACCATCAGAGTGAACAGGAAACCTACAAAATGGGAGAAAATTTTTGCAACCTACTCATCTGACAAAGGGCTAATATCCAGAATCTACAATGAACTCAAACAAATTTATAAGAAAAAAACAAACAACCCCATCAAAAAGTGGGTGAAGGATATGAACAGACACTTCTCAAAAGAAGACATTTATGCAGCCAAAAGACACATGAAAAAATGCTCACCATCACTGGCCATCAGAGAAATGCAAATCAAAACCACAATAAGATACCATCTCACACCAGTTAGAATGGCAATCATTAAAAAGTCAGGAAACAACAGGTGCTGGAGAGGATGTGGAGAAATAGGAGCACTTTTACACTGTTGGTGGGACTGTAAACTAGTTCAACCATTGTGGAAGTCAGTGTGGCGATTCCTCAGGGATCTAGAACTAGAAATACCATTTGATCCAGCCATCCCATTACTGGGTACATACCCAAAAGACTATAAATCATGCTGCTATAAAGACACATGCACACGTATGTTTATTGTGGCACTATTCACAATAGCAAAGACTTGGAACCAACCCAAATGTCCAACAATGATAGACTGGATTAAGAAAATGTGGCACATATACACCATGGAATACTATGCAGCCATAAAAAATGATGAGTTCATGTCCTTTGTAGGGGCATGGATGAACATGGAAATCATCATTCTCAGTAAACTATCGCAAGAACAAAAAACCAAACACCGCATGTTCTCACTCATAGGTGGGAATTGAACAATGGGAACACGTGGACACAGGAAGGGGAACATCACACTCTGGGGACTGTTGTGGGGTGGGGGGAGGGGAGAGGGATAGCATTAGGAGATATACCTAATGCTAAATGACGAGTTAATGGGTGCAGCACACCAGCATGGCACATGTATACATATGTAACTAACCTGCACATTGTGCACATGTACCCTAGAACTTAAAGTATAATAAAAAAAAAAAAAACCTCTCCTTTCTATTACACTATTTGGCCACCCGGGTGGTCTTCTGCAAGACAGCTCTAAACTTTGCTGAAGGCTCTTGTAGGAGAGCAGGATAGGTCACCCCAAAAGATATCCCTTTGGCATAAGGGTTATTTTGAGCTGAAGACAAATGAGAAGCAAGAGCTGCTAAAAGAAAACAGAATAAACCTCTCATGGGGGTTTGTTATACAGATTAGTTCATCACCCAGGCATTAAGCTTAGAACCTGCGAAAGGATAATATATCTTGAGGTCTCCAAGTCACTAAGCTAAAGGGAAAAGTCCAGCTGGGAACTGCTTAGGGCCTCTGCCTCCCATTCTAGTCAAAGTCCCCCCTCTGCTCACTGAGAGATGCGTATCCGATCGCCTCCTTTGGAAAGGCTCATCAGAAACTCAAAACAATGCAACTGTTTGTGTCTCACCTATCTGTGCCCTGGAAACCCCCTCCCTGCTTCCAGTCTTCCTGCCTTTGCTTCAAGCTGTCCAGCCTTTCTAGACCGAATCAATGTGCTTCTTACATATATTGATTGATGTCTCATGTCTCCCTGAATGTATAAAACGAAGCTGTGCCCCAACCACCTTGGGCACATGTCGTCAGGACTTCCTGAGGCTGTGTCACGGCACGTCCTCAACCTTGGCAAAAGAAACTGTCTAAGTTAGCTGAGACCTGTCTCAGACTTTCTGGGTTCACATACTCATTAGTTATTTTTCCTGATCCTCTCCCTCCTCCCACGCTCCACCTTCCGAAAGGCCCCAATGTGTGTTGCTCCCCTCTTTGTGTCCGTGTGTTCTCATCATTCAGCTCCTATGTATAAGTGAGAACATGTGGTATTTGGTTTTCTGGTCCTGTGCTAGTTTGCTAAGGATAATGGCCTCCAGCTCCAACTGTGTTCCTGCAAAGGACATGATCTCAGTTCTTTTTTAACTCAAACAATAAAAGCAAGTCAGCTAAGGGAGTGGAAAAAAAAAAAAAAAAACTCTCTGCACTCTCCTATTTGCCTGAAAGTAGGCTTAGACTGTTAATTATCAGAGACACAGGCCTAGAGGAATCTACATAACAAACCTTACTCAATTTGCCTTTATCTTCCATTTGTTTCCTCCTGTATTTGTCTTCTCAAAGTTTGCAGCTCCTAGGAGCTTAAAAGGCCTTTTTCCTTTGCCTTTTTCCTTCTTGACAAATGTATTGTTCTTGGCTGATTTGTTGTATGCCCCCCAAGTTCTAACCATGTTTTTGAGTTATTCATCACTGAGTTTCACCACATGTGGATATGCACTGCATGTCTTAATAAACTCTGCTTTTCTTTTGTTCTTTTGACAGTTTAATTTCCAGAGCAGTAGCTGGAGAACTGAGGAGGACAGAGGAAAAAGTTGTTATTGTTGTTGTTGTTTTTCCTTCTGTTCTGCTGGCACCCTATCGAAATTCTTAAACATTTTGGAACAAGGAGCTGTTAAAAGAAAACTTCAGACAAGTGAAATTTGATGGAGTTTAATTGAGCAAAGAAAAGATTTGATTGAATCAGGCAGCCTCCAGAATCACAGACGATTCAGACAGACTGCAGGGGTGCCTCATGGTCGGAACAAATTTATAGACAAAAAAAGTAAAGTGGGCCGGGCGCGGTGGCTCACGCCTGTAATCCCAGCACTTTGGGAGGCTCGAGGCAGGCGGATCACGAGGTCAGGAGATCGAGACCATCCTGGCTAACACAGTGAAACCCCGTCTCTACTAAAAATACAAAAAAAAAAAAAAAAAAAAGTTACCCGGGCGTGATGGCGGGGGACTGTAGTCCCAGCTACTCGGGAGGCTGAGGCAGGAGAATGGCTTGAACCTGGGAGGCCGAGCTTGCGGTGAGCCGAGATCGCACCACTGCACTCCAGCCTGGCGACAGAGTGAGACTCCGTCTCAAAAAAAAAAAAAAAAAAAAAAAAAAAAAGGTAAAGAGAGGTACAGGAATCGGAAGTGCGGTACGGAAACAGTGAAATGGATTACTGCTCGGCGTTTGCCTGATTTGAACGCAGTTTGAACACTCAGCAGTCTATGAGTGGTTGAAGTATGGCCGCTGGGATTGGCCAGCACTCAGCTATTGTTACAGATGCATGCTATTAACTTAGGTTTTCAATTTTGTTTGCCTATTAAGCTAGGATACCCTTCATCCACAAGGACTCAAATATAGAAGTACGGAGTACTTCTCGGGCCATATTTAGTTTGCTTTAACAGACATAACCATTTTATTTTTACTTTTACCTGTTTCCCCAAGAGCTGAGCGTTTTCATTTTGCACTCGGCCTTGCAAACTATATACCTGGTTCTATCCACAAAGGAATGATGCCAAGAACTGAGGTTGCTTAAGTCATTATTACTCATACTGATAGCAACAGTGGGTTTCTTCAAAAGTTTCCTCTTAAATATGCATATTTCCTAAGTCTATACCATTGATAGCATTTCTCTGGCAAGGACCTAAATTCGGCTCTTGGGGTTAAAGTTAGGGAATCTGGATTGCTGATCAAAATTCTGCTTAGAAGAAACAAAAATAGGCTGGGCATGGTGGCTCATGCCTGTAATTCCAGCACTTTGGGAGGCCAAGGAGGGCGGATGGCTTGAGCCCAGGAATTTGAGACCAGCCTGGGCAACATAGTGAGACCCCATCTCTACAAAGTATACAAAAATTAGGAGGGAGTGGTGGCTCATACCTGTGGTCCCAACTGCTTGGGAGGCTGACGCAGGAGGACACTTGAGCCTGGGAGGTCAAGGCTGCAGTGAATGATGATTGCAGCACTGCACTGCAGCCCAGGTGACAGAGCAAGACCCTGTCTCAGAAAAAAAAAAAAAAAAAAGAAGGAAGGAAGTCTTTACTGTTTAAAGAATGGATACAGGCTGGAGATGTGGGTGGATATTTGGCATTTTCCAAGTGGGGGTTTCACTTGCATGTCATCTAAATGCAATGCAAAATCAAACAAGGCATACTTGAAGAGGCAGGATTTTTCTGAACCAGAATCCAAGCTTTCTATTCTGCAGAATCTGACTGTCATCCTGCCATCCGCAGCTGGAAAATGTCCATTGCTCAATTACCCTCACCAAGAGGTGGCCGGGCAACTAATCATCACCCCATAACATCACCCCAAGGTATCCACCCATACAAACTGTGCTTCCATGCAATGTGTACTTCCTGTATCTCCCGCTTTTTTTTTACAACACTGCTAAGGAAACCCGCTCCAGCCAGAGGCAGGGCTTCTGAGGCTATTTGCAGATCTGAGTAAGGAAAACCCTATAACCCTAACCCTAGGAGTCTTTACCATTTGTGGGTCCATCCAATTTGGGATTTGCTCTTGAATCCCTGTACCACCCAAGTCAAATTTCATAAAAGATTTGGATTTGAAAAAATCATTGCAAGTAGGCTTCTAAATACACTGCTTCCTTAGCTAAATTATATCCAAGATCTGAGGTGCGGGTGCTGCTTTCAGCCAACCCTTTTGAGATTATTTATTGTTGGCCCATCTCAACTCTAATTCACGTTGCTTTACTCATCCTCCGAACACGGTCTTGAGACAGAAGAAACTACGTATCTTTTCTCCAACTTTAGACCAGTGCCTGGATTATTCCAGGTTCTCCATTTATGTTCACCCTCTGGGGGATGAATGAGTAGCACGGATCACACATACTAGTTGTAATTAAAATATATGTGCTTAGAAAAATCCAGATGATAAATGATGCACTTTGATACTTCTGTCTCTCTCCCCCGCTACCCTTCTGTCTGTCTTTCTTTCTCTAATTTTTGCTTTCTGTTATCCCTGTCTGAAACTTTAGGCAATGCATTCCATTCCTTCAAAGCTATTAAGGGTTTGAGGAGCTTATGTAAAATACTGACCACCTCAGATGGATAAAGTAGGTGGAGGTGAATTCTGGATGCAATCAAACAATATGGGTTGAAAAAGGTGTCTTTCCTTTTCAAATTCCTCTTCCGAGAATAAAGTTAAAATGTTTGCTATCTTTACAAAAATGAAATAAATGCACACATTTATCATATTAGGAATTTGCAGCTAGCTGTGCAGGCAGCTAGATTAGCATGCCACCTAGTGTTTAAATTCATGTAATGATTAAAAACACGCAGTGCTCAATCACGCTTGTATTCCTCCATGCGAAGGAAAGAATATAAATTATTCAAAGGATGATTCAGAATGAGGAAATAATAGACATCCCTTAAGTAACTATATTTGCAGACTGAATTGTATAATTTATCTTTCTATTTAGGGAAAAAGGTTAATTAAGGGCTTAAGGGGCATATGGAAAATATTGACCACCTTGGATAGACAAGGCAGGTGAAGGTATTTTCTCGATGCAATGGGTCATGATAGGTTACTTAAGCATTGAGTTTGGAGTGTTTAGACCAATGGCAAACGTTTGTATCATTTTGATAGATGACGTTCTTTCAATTTTAATCTTAAGGTATTTTCAAAAAAACCACTAGAAAAGGAAATATAATACTTATTAAGAGCTGCCTATGGGCCTATGGGCTATGTGCAAAGTCTTTTACAGATATTATCTCCATGAATCTTTGTAAGTCAGGTAATATACTTTTTAGTTGCATTTCACAGAGGGAACAATTGAAGTACAGATAGATTAGGGAATATGTCCAAAGATATTTAGCTGGCAAGAAGAACAATTCCCATTCACCCCAATTGTGTCAAACCCTAGAGAACATTCTTTCCACCTCTGAACACCACTGTGTGGAAAAGAACGTGTTCCCTTGGTTGTACATAGCTTGCTTTTATCTACTACCTTCTCCTTGCCATGTGGTTAAAGAAAATGGAAGGACCGGAGCCAGGGAGGGAGAAGGACCTTGCATTTGGGGTTGACAACCTTGGGTTCAGACCTCATGGTCCTGCTCCCTTTACAGTGCAGACTCATCAAAGCCTCTTCGTGTCTTCACACTCTGTGTTCTTCATCTGCAAATATAAGAGCATTTGAGAAAATGATTTCAGAAGTTATTTCTCAGGCTAAAATCCTAAGATTCTGTTCTAGGGTATTCTAAATTCAAAATGAACCTCCTCCTAAGAGTGATGAGAAAACGAAGATGTTTTAGAGATCTTAGAACAAAGAGTGGCAGAAAAATGCTCAGCCTTTGTAAGGAATTCTTTTGTGGACAAATAAGGTCTAATATGGTTGCCCCAAATCACTTAGGAAAAAGATATCCTTGTTTAATAGTTAATATTAAGACAGTTATTTGTATTTCACTTGACACATTCATATTACTCCTTAGTAAAGACAAGGCAACAGTATCGGTCCATTGAAATAAGTCAAACACACATAATTTTCTAATTTTTTTTTATTTCCATAGGTTTTGGGGGAACAGGTGGTGTTTGGTTACATGAGTAAGTTCTTCAGTGGTGATATGTGAGATTTTGGTGCACCCATCACTGAGCAGTATACACTGCACTCAATTTGTAGTCTTTTATCCCTTACCCCCTTCCCATCCTTTCCCCCAGAGTCCCCAGAGTCCACTGTGTCACTCTTAGGCCTTTGCATCCTCATAGCTTAGCTCCCACTTATGAGTGAGAACATACGATGTTTGGTTTTCCGTTTCTGAGTGACTTCGCTTAGTCTCCAAATCCATCCAGGTTGCTGCAAATGCCATTAATTCATTCATTTTCATGGCTGAGTAATATTCCATTGTACATATATATACCATAATTTCTGTATCCACTCATTGATTGACGGGCATTTGGGCTTGTTCCACATTTTTGCAATTGCAAATTGACGAACACACATGATTGTGTTACTCCTGGGGTTGCACCTTTGAGAGACACTCCTGGAGGACAAGTGAGTCTCAAAGTGGGGCTTAGCCCACAAGTGTTCTTGGCTTAGCTCGGGAAAGAATTTAGGGGTAAACCAGAGGTAGAAGAAAACTGCTTTATTGAAGTGACAGTGTTATAGCTCCGTGACTGCTCTTGCAGAACAGGGCTACCCTGCAGGCAGAGAGTAGCAGCTCAGGGCATATTTTTTTTGAAGTCATATGTATACCCATTTATTTTTATTTGTATTTTTTTCCTTGTTGGAGACCGTGCCTCACTCTGTCTCCCAGGCTGGAGCACAGTGGCACGATCTTGGCTCACTGCAACCTCTGCCTCCCGGGTTCAAGCAATTCTCCTGCCTCAGCCTCCTGAGTAGCTGAGACTACAAGCATGCTCCACCACACCCAGCTAATTTTTTTTGTATTTTTAGTAGAGACACGGTTTCACCATATTGGTCAGGCTGGTCTCAAACTCCTGACCTCAAATGATCTGCCCGCCTCGGCCTCCCAAAATATATACCCATTTTTAATTGCATGCAGATTAAGGTGCGGGTTATGCAGAAATTTCTAGGGAAAGGGTAGTAATCGTTGAGTTATTGGGTCATTGCCTTGGAAAGAGTTGGTAACTCCTGGGTGTTGCCATGGCAATGGTAAATTGACATGGCACACTGATGGGCGTGTCTGACTGAAAGCTGCTTTGGTCTGCCCTGTTTTAGCTAGCCCTCAATCTGGTCTGGTGTCCAACCCCCACCTCTGGAGTTAAGTCCCGCCTCCTACTTCAACACCATAGGGTTGATGTACATGGAGTTTTGGGATTGGCATGGCTAGGGTGCCAGTCTCAGCCCAGTAACACCTAAGGTGTGTTCTCCTGAGCAAATTACAGAGCATTTCCAAGTCCCAGGTACTCTTCTTGGTATATAAGGGTGCAAACGGTTAAATTATGACCTCCTCGAAGGTTACATTAAAGTCCTAAATCCTGGTACCTGCACATGAGACTTTATTTGGAAATAGGGTCTTTAAAGATGCCATCAGGAGAAAATGAGGTCATACTAGATGAAGGTGGGTTCTAAATTCTATATGACTGTAATCTCTCTCTATAAGGAGAGAGAGATTTAAAGACACAGAGCGTAGACATTCATGTAATGACAAAGGCAGAGATTGGAGTGATATGTCCACAAGCCAAGGAATTTCAAGGATTGGCAAGGGCGGATTCTACCTAGGGCCTCGGAGGAAGCACCTTGATTTTTGAACTTCTAGCCTCCAGAATTGTGGAAGAATGAATGTCTGTTTTCTTAAACCACCAAGTTTATGGTGATTTTTATGGCAGCTCTGGGCAATCTCACACAAATGTTTATACCTAAATCATGAGGCTGAATTAAGAAGGAAATAAGATACTTCATTAATGGTCTGGCACATTCTGGGGGGATCAAAGCAGTGCTCCTCCCAGGTTGTTGATGCCTACTTCTCTTTGCTTTCTAGAACCTGGCTGCTCACCACGATGTCTTATCAGCTGTTGCTGAAATTTCCAGACTGCCAGGAGACCAATTGCTATGTCACTCAGTGCTAGCATGTGTGAAAAAAAAATATCCTGGGCCCCCAAAATGACTCAGGAAAACTCAAGCTGGAAACTGCTCAGGGCAAACCTGCCTCCCATTCTATTCAAAGTCACCCTTCTGCTCACTGAGATAGATGTGTATCTGATCGCCTCTTTTGGAAAGGCTAAGCAGAAAGTCAAAAGAATGCAACAGTTTGTGTCTCACTGTCTGTGACCTGAAAGCCCCCTCCCACTTCAAGTCTTCCAGCCCTTACTTCAAGTGGTCCCACCTTTCCAAAGCGAACCAATGTACTTCTTACATATGTTGATTGATGTCTCATGTCTCCCTAAAGTGTACAAAATGAAGCTGTGCCCCAACCACCTTGGGCACATGTTGTCAGGACTTCCGGAAGCTGTGTCACAGGCGCGTCCTCAACCTTGGCAAAATAAACTTTCTAAGTTATCTGAGACCTGTCTCAGACTTTCTGGGTTCACACACGTTTTGCTGAATTATTGCACCACTCTTGATTCAATTTCTATCTGTTGTTGACAAACATAAACCCTTTTGGTTGGTTAGTGGCCACGTTTAGACTTGATCCTCTTAATGCACTGTTTAAATGCCTCGTATGTTGCCTCCTGATGACACAGGGCCTTATATTTAGAGCAAAGCAACTGAGCAGATGGCACAAGTGTCTGTAGGTGCTTGTTTTCTGGCACGGAAAGACACGTTTAGAAAATGGAAATTAGGCTTGATGCAGTGGCTCATGCCTATAATTCCAGCACTTTGGGAGGCTGAGGCAGGAGGATCACTTGGGGACAGGAGTTTGAGATGGGCCTGGGCAACATAGCAAGACCCATTCTCTACAAAAGAATAAAAAGAGCCGGGTGTGGTGGTATGTGTCTGCAGTGCCACCTACTCCAGAGGCTGAACTGGGAGGATTGCGGCGGAGTCTTCAGTGAGTTATGATGGTGCCAGTGCCCTCAGCTGTCAACATGGATGACATAGTAACTATCTACACAGGAAGGTCATGAGCTACTGACTTCTTCAGAGGCAACAAATGGTCATCGATGTCCTTCACCCCAGGAAGGCAACAGCACCTAAGACAGATATTCAAGAAAAACTAGCCGAAATGGACAAGACCACACAGGATGTCCTGGTTTTTTGGTTGTTTTTGAAATGGAGTCTTGCTCTGTTGCCCAGGCTGGAGTGCAGTGGCGCAATCTTGGCTCACTACAACATCTGCCTCCCAGGTTCAAGCAATTCTCCTGCCTCAGCCTCCCAAGTAGCTGGGATTACAGGCATGTGTCACCACGCCTGGCTAATTTTTGTATTTTTAGTAGAGACGGGGTTTCATGATGTTGGCCAGGCTGGTCTCAAACTCCTGGCCTCAAGTGATCCCCCCACCCCAACCTCCCAAAGTGCTGGGATTATAGGAGTGAGCCCCCGTGCCCAGCCAGGATGTCCTCTTTGTATTCATATTCAAAATTCATTTTGGTGGTGGCAAGACAACTGGTTTTGGCACAATTTACAAATCTTCAGATTATGCAAAGAAAAATGAACCCAAACATAGACTTGCAAGACACAGCCCATGTGAGAAGAAAAAGACCTCAAGGAAACAGCAAATGGAATGAAAGAACAAAACAAAGAAAGTCAGGAAGACTGCAAAGGCCAGTGTTGGTGCTGGCGATAGGCAAGGTGGAGACTGGGTGAAAAACAGAAGAAGTAGCAATTCTGCAGTGACATTATCAGCAGCCATCGTGCGGATTTTTTATAAGAGAATTAGTAAATTATAAGCTTTCGGGAAATAAAACAAATTTCAATCAACATTTATCCACAGGAATACAAAAAAAAGCAGCAAGTGGAACAACCAGTGGGCCTTTAATAATCTGGAATGGTAGATGAATTTATTGACTATTAAATGCACTCCTTGCCAACTTGAAAGCACCAAAGTTAGTGCTTCCTTTGGTAGCCTGATTGTAATTATCTCTTCTCGTTAGGACCAAAGGCTTCCTCTGGTAGCCTGATTGTAATTATCTCTTCTCGTTAGGACCCCGAGGCTGAGAGAGTTCCTCTTCCTTGTCACACAGACAAAATGGGAACACCCCACAGCAAGGCTTCAGCCACGTCCTGCCCTGATTCAGTTCTGAGAGTTGGTAGGTCACAGGCACGATGGTTTCCTGGTGTTCCTTCAGGGCATTGGCCACCTTTTTAATCACAAAATCATGGAGGGGCTCTGTGGCAGGTGTCAGGGGTGTGGACTCTGAGGGGTCCCTGGAGAGATCGAAGAGCAGAGGGGGGTTGTGGTAGGTAACCTGTTCTCCGAAACATCTGCATAGTGAGGTGACATAGCAGCCACCAGAAGCTGGTGGCTGGAATACCGGGGTCACATAGTGAGCCTTCCAAACTGACCCACCTGGAGGAGAAAAGAGAGACTCGTCAAATGATGCGCACTTCAGCCAGATCAAAGGAAGAAGTCCTAGTGTTCTATAGCAGGGGTCCCCAGTCCCCAGGCCACAAACTGGTACCTGTTCGTGTCCTGTTAAGAACCTGGTCACACACAGGAGGTGAGTGGTTGTGGGAGAGAGCGAAGCTTTATCTCTGTATTTACAGCCATTCCCTATCGTTGGCATTATTGCCTGAGCTCTTCCTCCTGTCAGATATCAGTGGCTGCATCAGATTCTCATAAGAGCACGAGACCTATTGTGAACTGCACATGCAAGGGATCTGGGTTGCAGGCTACGTATGAGAATCTAATGCCTGATGATCTGTCACTGTCTCCCATCACCCCCAGATGGGACCATCTAGTTGCAGGAAAGCAAGCTCAGGGCTCCCACTGATTCTACATGATGATGAGTTGTAGAATTATTTCATTATGTAATACAATGTAATAATGATAGAAATAAAGTGCACAATAAATGTCATGCATTTGAATCATCCCAAAACCATCCCCCACCCCAGTCTGCAGAAAAATTATCTTTTACAAAACTGATCCCTGGTGCCAAAAAAGTTGGGGACTCCTGTTCTAAACACTGTAGAATAACTATAGTTAACAATAATATGTTACATAGTTACAAATAGCTAGAAGGAGGATATTCAATGTTCCCAACACAAAGAAATTATGCATGTTTGAGATGATGGATGTGCCAATTATTCTAATCTGATCACTATGCATTGCCTATCTCAAAATATCACTAGATACCCCCAATTTTCATGTGCAATGTGTGCATATTATTATATGTGTGTCACTTTTTAAAAATTTTAAAAACTTCCAATTTCTGGGTCATAAACTCATTTTCTTCTAACACTTTTAATCTTACATTTCATCTTTAGTCTGCCTAGAATTGATTTTTATAAATGAAAGTTTAGCCATGACCACTTATGCCTACAAAATAACCTGCCCATAGAAGATATTCAATACATATTTTTTTATCTCCAAAAAAAAAAAAGAAAGAAAGAAAGAAAACACATCAGAGGCATGCACCCAAGGTGCTGGCTTCTCTTGTCTTCTTCCATCTTCTCAAGGCTGGTTCTTGGGCTTCTTTTTGCCCACACGTCAATGCTAAATATTATGCAATCCTTACAACAAAACGAGAACATTAGAGTTCCCTGGTGAAATGATATACACATTTTCCAGCAGATATCAGTCCTGTTTCTAAAAATGTATATATATTTTTTGGTTTTGTTTTTGTTTGAGATGGAGTCTCACTCTGTCTTCCAGGCTGGAGTGCAATGGTGTGATCTCAGCTCACTGCAACCTCTGCCTCCTGGGTTCAAGTGATTCTACCGCCTCAGCCTCCCAAGTAGCTGGGACTACAGGTGTGCACCACCATGCCTGGCTAATTTTTGTATTTCTTAGTAGAGACAGGGCTTTGCCATGTTTGCCAGGCTGGTCTCAAATTCCTGACCTCAAGTGAACCGCCCGCCTCGGCCTCCCAAAGTTCTGGGATTACCGGCGTGATCCACCACACCTGGCTAAAAATGTATGTTTCGTAAAAGTGTCTCCCTGACTTTATAGGCAAATCTTATGTTCATACATCTGTTTTCTTTATTAAAGTGTAATCGATAAGTAAAAATTGCATAGATTTTCCATGCACAATGTGATGTTTTAATGTATGTGCAACTGCTGAGATAATTAAGTGAAGCCAATTAGCATCTCCATTACCCCCGCCTGCCTTTCTGCAGAAGAGCAATTCTGAGAAACTTCTCCAAAAACATGTGTTCAGTGAGCCCTGGAATGAAAGGACCGGTCTAGAGAGGAAAGGAAGAATGTGTTCAGGATACACCTGAGTGACCCTGCTCCTGGCAGGGAACAGGAAGCAACGGGTTGAGCACTCACTGTCGTCCTTGGGGATCCACCGCACGGCGTGCAGGTAGGAGCCACAGTAGTGGAAAAGAAATTCATGCTCCGAGTGCCTGACGTTGCCCTGCAGCAAGGGCATGAGGTCTCGGCCGTCAATGACCCTGCAGAGACACAGACAGTGCAGACAAGGAAAATGGGGAGAAGGGACGTTGGGTCCCAAGCTACCTGAAGGGTACTTGGTGAAGACTGCGTCATGCCTCAGGTCCAGAGGACAGCGTACTGAGTCTTTAGGAAAACTCATGCATGCTCTCTGGGAGATTACACTCCAGTGGACAAGAGAAGAAAGCTAAGTTCTGATCCTGAAATGATGAGGCCGAGGAATGTGACAATGCATGCCCCAAAGGCGAAAAGATCAGACAGCCTTGGCTGCGACACAGAGCTCTCCACAGCTCAGCAATTTATGGCAATTTCATAAATCTGAACTTCATTTGCAATTATATTGCTACCCTTTGAAAAAATTTTATGTAATCACTAAAAAGTCATATACTTCTAATTTTATATGAGAAATGGAGTAAATGAACGCACAAACAGAAAACCAATCACCATGTTCTCACTTACAAATGGGAGCTAAACACTGGGTACACATGAACATCAAGATGGGAACATTGGACACTGGGGGGGCTCCAAAAAGCAGGAGGGAGGGAGGAGGGAAGGGTTGAGAATCTACCCGTTGGGTACTATGTTCACTACTTGGTGATGAATTTAATAGAAACCTCAGCATCACACAGTATATCCAAATAACAAACCTGCACATGGGACCCTGAATCTAAACTAAAATGAATTTTAAAAATTTATATTAGAAAATATATCTTATGCCTTGTATTAGAAAGCAATAATAATAAAACCTGCTTTGTAATGGGACACATAATAATACATCCCAGATAAGGATTTTTCTTTTATTTTTTTTGAGATGGAGTTTCACTCTTGTTTCCCAGGCTGGGGGCAGTGGTGTGATCTCTGCTCACCGCAACCTCTGCTTCCCGGGTTCAAGGGATTCTCCTGTCTCAGCCTTCCGAGTAGCTGGGATTACAAGCATGTGCCGCCACACCCAGCTAATTTTGTATTTTTAGTAGAGATGGGGTTTCTCCATGTCAGTCAGGCTGGTCTTGAACTCCCAACCTCAGGGGATCCACCCACCTCGGCCTCCCAAAGTGCTGGGATTATAAGCGTGAGCCACCGCGCCCAGCCAGGATTTTTTTTTCTTTCTTGGAGACAGAGTTTTGCTCTTGTTGCCCAGGCTGGAGTGCAATGGCACGATCTTAGCTCAATGCAACCTCCATCTCCCAGGTTCAAGCAATTCTCCTGCCTCAGCCTCCTGAGTAGCTACGATTACAGGCGTGTGCCACCATGCCTGGCTAATTTTGTATTTTCAGTAGAGACGGGGTTTCACCATGTTGGTCAGGCTGGTCTCGAACTCCTGACCTCAGGCCATCTGCCTTGGCCTCCCAAAGTGCTGGGAATACAGGTGTGAGCCACCGTGCCATGCCTAAAAAGGATCTTAAAAGAAATAAAACTATATTTACTATCAGATACAATGATTTCCTATGTTAATTATCACTGAAAAAACTGCCAGAAATAATGAGTAAGACTAGCAAGATCACACAATACAATAACAACTTTTAAAAATGTCTATATATTTGCAATGAATAGCTGGGAATAGCTTTTTAAAGTATCATGTACTATAACATGAGAAAGCATGAAGTATTTAGGGATAGCATTTTTATGTGAAAAATTTGTATGAGAAAAGCCACAAAGCACCAAATAAGAGAAATAAATGGAGAAATGAACTATATTTATTGATTGGAAAATTCAAAGTTTTTTAAGACATCAATTTTCTGCAAATTGATCTATAGATTTAAAGCAATCTCAATCACAATTTCAGAAAGGTTTATGTTGAAAGGAAGAAACTTATTCCAAAATTTACATGGGAAAATAAAGATCCTAGAATGGTTTAAAATCTTTTGAAGAAGAAAATAGTTTGAAGACTCACTACATAACTCCCAGATTTACTATAAAGCTAGACTAATTGAGACAGTGTAGTGTTGAAATAAGGGTTTCAATGGACCAATGAAATAGGAGAGTCCAGGAATTGACCAACACGTATACTGCTTTTCAACAAATGCTCAAAATAATTCAGTAGAGATAGGACTGTCTTTCAATAAATGACAGTAGACAAATCGGATATCCAAATGCAAGGAAAATAAATCTCAGCCTATACCTCAAGCCACATTAAAAAATTAACTCAATGTGGACCATAAGCCTAAATGTAAACCCAAAACTATAAAACTTCTAAGTGAAAACACAGGAGAAAATCACTGTGATCTTTTGATAAGAATTTTTTTTTTTGTTTTATCACAAAAATCACAAGTTATACAAGAAAAAAAGATAAATTAGCCATTATCAAAATGTAAAACTTCTGCTTTTCAAATGGCAATGTCAAGAAAATAAACATGTGACCTCACTCCATTAGTGGGGAAAAAGAAGAAAAGAAAAAAATTAAAATATTAAATATCAATTTTAAAAAGTTTAGAGCATTAGAACACCATCCTGATTACTCTTTTAAACTTGATTACTCTAGCTTTATAGTAAATTTTGGGATTATGTAGTGAGTCTTCAAATGATTTTCTTCTTCAAAAAATTTTAGGCTACTCTAGATTCTTTATTCTAGAAAATCCTATGAAATACTTTTGATCTGCAGTTGATTGAATTCGCAGATGCAGAACCTCTGAGTTCAGAGGGATGACTGTTTGCTTCTACTCCACGGCTTGTCTTTTTCTTTTCTTTTAAACTTTCTTTTAAGTTCATATTTAATATTTTAATTTTTTCTTTCTTTTCTTTTTTCCTCCACTAATGGACTGAGGTCACATGTTTATTTACTTGATATTGACATTTGAAAAGCAGAAATTTTAAATTTTGATAATGACTAATCTATCACTTTTTTCTTTTATAGCTTGCGACTTTTTTGATAAATCTAAAAAAATTATATTCTTATCTGAATATTACAATGATTTTCTCCTATGTTTTATTTAGAAGTGTTATAATTTTGGGTTTACATTTAGGCTTATGGTCCTTTTAGGGACGGTCTTGTCTGTACTGAATATGTACAGACTTTTTCTCGTCATTATTCCCTAAAGGATACAATATAACAACTATTTTATGTGGCATTTACATACATTGTATTAGGTATTATGAGTAATCTAGAGATGATTTAATATATACAAGAGGATGTGTGTAGGTAATATGCAAATACTACAGTATTTTACATCAGGGACGTGAGCATCTGGGTATTTTGGTATCCACGTGAGGTCTTGAGACCAACCCCCCATGGATACCAAGGGACAGCTGTATTGGTAAACCACATACCTGATAAGTCATTTTTTCCCAACACTTTGATAAACCATTGCATCCTCAGATTCCCGTGTTTCTGCACATTAATTGTGTCCTCTGTTTTATCTTTACTTTTCTTTTTTGTCTATTCTACACTCTTGTTCAGGATCTCTGGTTATAAATCTGTCCATCTGTATTTTTGGTTGTAATTTGCTTTATCTGTTTTGTGTGATGAGGTGGTGAAACAAATTGTGTTAATTCTAAAAATAAATAACTATTTGGCTTTTATAGTATTAGCAGCCTTCATTTCTGTACAGGTGAGAGCCGCTTTTGAGTTCTTCTTGTTGATTTCATTGTGTTGGGGATTGAAGCAGACAGGAGAGAGGTATCCACAGGCCCTCATGATGCTGGTGTCATAGACAGTGAGCCTGATACTGTGAATTTGCTGTTTGTTCCCTTCTACGTAGTACAGCTATTCTGTTAGCAAGGACATATTTAACTGGTCAATGCACATGCCAAAGAAGTCATGAATTCAAATAAAGAGGCTTGGGAGAACCAAGCATAGGAATAACCAAAAAATCAACCTGATGAGTAGTACCCGGCACGCCAACCTGTACGTGAAGCTGAGGTTAGGTCTCCCACCACAGTGCCTTAGTCATCTTCGCGATATTCTTCCACTTCCCATTTAACTACAAAGATGGTGCGTCGTCCGAGGACTTAGCCTATGGCTAGTGGAGTCATGGTTGCAGGCAGGAAAGGACAGCTGTACTATACATCTTATCAAGGACACCAAACTCATAACCCTAAACCCCTGACCAAATGAGCATGTAATCTCATGGCGCCGAATGCACTGGAGTGATGAGTGACTCCAATCAACTCGTTCTTCTTTTTAACGTGAGGACAACGGCTGGAACTTGGCAGCAGTTGCCTTCCACCCTCATGCAACGTAACAATATTGTGCCTGGACATTTGCCGTCTCCCTAACAGGCTGTTGGGCTATGTGGAACGACAGACTTCTTAAAACAACTATTTCTAAATGGTAGAACAGGAAAGCTGGGCTTCTCCATAGTTTCTTGATAGGTTCTTTTTGCAATAACTTCACAGTGGTTTTTAAAATATTTTTTCTGGGCTGGACATGATGGCTCACACCTGTAAATCCCAACACTTTGGGAGGTTGAGGAGGGAGGATCACTTGAGGTCAGGAGTTCAAGACCAGCCTGGCCAACATGGCGAAAACCCATCTCTACAAGACATACAAAAATTACCCAGGCGTGGTGGCCGGTGCCTGTAGTCCCAGCTACTGGAGAGGCTGAGGCAGGAGAATTACTTGAACCCGGGAGGCAGAGGTTGCAGTGAGCTAAGATCGTGCCACTGCACTCCAGCCTGGGCAACAGAACGAAACTCTGTCTCAAAAATAAAATAAATAAAAATAAAGAAAAAAATATTTTTTCTTTCCTGTGTTAGCATCATCAATGACTAACTTCCTTCCAGGCAGAAAATAAAAATGTCTTCATCTAAAGTTCAGTCCCGAAAATTATAAAATAAATTCCAGCCTTAGTGTGTTGATACAGATATCTGCTAGCATCAAACATAAATTTTTAAATATTAGAAAGGCAAACTTGGGGATGTGTCTTGATTAGTTCTTGATAGTTTGTTTTTCAGTAAGTTAACCATGATTTCTAAAATATTTTTCTTTTCTGTATTAGTGCCAACAGAACCTATTTCTTCAGAAATAGATTAGCTTTGTTACGTGAAGAAAGAAATATTACAAGAACTCTGTGGGCTTGGAGGAGAGACATAGCTGCGGTTCTAACCCATCTGGATTTCCTTGCAGAGCTGTGATCAATGAACTGTCAATCAATCAGCAGCAAACCTACCTAGGCTGGTTGCTGCCGGGGAATGGAGCAATGTAGTATGAACGATCTCCTCTTGAAGAAATTCAAAGTATTCATGATAGAGTTCAAAGCATCCTCAAACATCTTACCTTCTTCTCAGTCTTCCAGATCTTTCACACCAGAGACTAGGATTATTTTTCCCTTTCTTATAGAGATGAGTGAGTTTTACCTACCATGTCTTCATCTCCAAAGCTTCCTGTCTCCATCTTTCTCTCAATTGAAAATGTTAAAGTATCTAAGATGGTCCGCATTAGATTAGTATCTAAGACTGGTCTCTGATACTTGTTCAGGACCTCTGGTTATAAATCTGTCCATCTCTATTTTCGGTTGTAATTTGCTTTATCTGTTTTGCGTGGTGAGGTGTTCCTCAGAAAACCAAAAATAGAGCTACCATGTGATCCAGAAATCCAACTACTTGGTATACACCCAAAAGAAAAGAAATCAACAGATCAAAGGAATAGCTGCATTTCCATGTTTATCGCAGCACTCTTCACAATAGCCAAGCTATAGAATCAACCTAACCACCTATCGGCAGACAAATTAACTTTTTAAAAAGTGTTATATATGCACAAGGGAATACTATTCACCCCTAAAAAAGAAGGAATTCCTGTCATTTGCAGCAACATGAATGGAACTGGTGGCCATTATGTTAAGTGAAATAAGCCAAGCCCAGAGAAAGGCAAACATCACATCTTCTCACTCAGTGTGGGAGCTAAAAATAAATAATAGTGAATCTTAGGAAGATAGAAAGTAGAATAGTGATGACCAGAGGGGAGAGATGAGAGGAAAATGAAGGGGAAAAAAAGAAAATAAGTATGTTTATTACCACTGAACTGTATACTGAAAAATGGTAAAGATGGTAAATTATATATGTATATTTTACCTCAATAGAAAAAAAGAAAAGACTGGTCTCTTCTGAAAAATGCTGAATAGACACAGTCATATAGGAAGGTAAAACTGTGTAGATACTAGGGAAAAAGTGGGTCTGCCAGGATAGAGTCAGTCTCCTTGTTCTGAATCTTCTGAGAAGGAAGAAGGGTGAAAATAAGCTCTTGTTAACAGTTTATATGACATCACCTGTCCTGAGGGAGACTTCCTCCTGACACTGATGCGACAGTTGGTAAAATATCCATTAAACTTGTAGGTTCCTTAATCAACCGTCCAGCTGGTACCTTTCCAGGCCATCGGACAATTCCTGGAACGCGGATTCCACCTTCCCAGCCCCCCATGCCTTTTCCACCTATAAGACAATGCAATTAAGTTCAATTATTGTGCCTAGTTAAAATAGTCACTGTATTGAATGTATTTAAAAGGTAAGCTAGTATCAAAAGAGATCACATTTGTATAGTGTCTACTCTATGTAGAGTCCTAGTGGGGTAAGTAGTGCACGTCTACAGAATTATATTTTCCTGTGCTGCTGGTAGGTTTTTGATTAAATAACTAAGCATATGTAATATTGGACATTTACATTCTATTTGCACGGCTATTTTCTCTACTTAAAGTGTTCTTATCTCAAATATACACCTACTTCATTTCCAACCTCCCTCATACCTTTGCTCAAAGTAACTTCCTATATTTTTTTAAATTAATATTTTTCTTGTATCCAGCCCCCAATTTTATGGAACTCACAGTAACCTCAATGAGGCGTGCCTGAACATTTTATTTGAAATGGCAGTCCCACCCCAGAATTCTTTACTCTCGTGTTTTTTCATATTTACAGCCACCTTCTAATATGCCATATTATTTATTTATTTTATTTTATTTTCTGCTGTGCCTCCCTCCAATAGGATATAAACTCCATGAAGATGAGGATTTCTGCCTATTTTGCTCACTGTTGATTCATGCACCTTGAAAACAAATGGAATACTATGGACATATGGTAACTTATTGTCCACATCAAGGTATTATTGAGAATAAAAGCAGAAAGTTGTCTTAATTATACCAAGATGACAGGCATACACCAGGATTTCCAGGGGGAAATTAGGAGAAGTGGCCACTGTCCTGTGTTAATTGACTCTTATTTTATTAAGTTAATCAGAGTAAAATCTACATTATGTCATGGCATGCTGAAAAGTTAATTTTTTTTTTTTTTGAGATGGAGTCTCGCTCTGTTGCCAGGCTGGAGTGCAGTGGTGCTATCGCGGCTCACTGCAACCTCCGCCTCCTGGGTTCAAGTGATTCTCCTGCCTCAGCCTCCTGAGTAGCTGGGACTACAGGTGTCCGCCACCATGCCCAGCTAATTTTTGTATTTTTAGTAGAGATGGAATTTCACCATGTTGGCCAGATGGTCTCGATCTCTTGACCTTGTGATCCACCTGCCTCAGCCTCCCAAAGTGCTGGGATTACAGGCTTGAGCCAAAAATTTTTAAAAACAGTTCCCATAAGCAAACATACAATGTCTAACATGCGCACGCATGCTTATAGCAGTGCAATTCTCAATTGCAAAGATATGGAACCAGCCTAATTACCCATCAACCAACAGGTGGATAAAGAAAATGTGGTGTACATACACCATGGAATTCTACTCAGCCATAAAAATAAATGAAATAATATATTTTGCAGTAACTTGGATGGAGCTGGAGGCCATTATTCTAAGTGAAGTAACTCAGGAATGGAAAACCAAACAGCCTGTTTTCACTTATAAGTGGGAGCTAAGCTACAAGAATGCAAAGGCATAAGAATCATATAATGGGCTCTGGTGACTTTGGGGAATGATTGGGAGTAGGCTGAGGAAAAAAATACTACATATTGGGAACAGAGTACATGCTCAGATGACGGTGCACTAAAATCTCAGAAATCACCACTAAAGAACTTATCTATGTAACCAAAAACCACCTGTAGCCCCAAAACTACTGAATTTTTTTTTTTTAATAGAATGTCTGTAATAACAATTTCCACTAAGGATTTGTTTTGGGTCCTAAGTGCACACTTTAGTGCTACACGCTCTAAAGAGTACACATTCATACCCTCTGCAAGATGGAGGCAGAGCCTTTACCTCATTCATACAGAAATTATAATTTCCTACCGAATCCAAGACTGTGGAATCTGTAGTTGCATGAATAACAACGTATTTTCCTCTAGAAAATACTTTAAAATCTCTCTCAAGACATATGATAAAATATACTCGACATTTTCCAATAATTATCTTTTTTCTTTTTCTTTTTTTAATCCTCATTTCACAAATGAAGATAATATTCTAACATCAGGTTACACATTATAGACCTGGCCAATGTAGTAGCTTATGGACCTATTTTGTGGACTAAATGTTACAGGAGGACATAAAATCAGTATATGTGAATTTAATCATGAAACCCAAGACAGGCTTGTCTACTTTCTATGCTATATTATATCCTTGGAAGAGAGTGTCGAAGACTTCTTAATGATGAAGGATCCCTGGTTTCTGATCTCTGTTCTCTAGGAATCACACTCCCCCTCATTTAATCTCTCAATAATCTCATAAATGGAATGAATGAGTAGATATTTCTTTAAAGACCCCATAAAAGCATCTGCTTGTGCTAACTCCTCATAATTTGATAGGGTTGTCAGAAAGGCATATTTCTAGATGCTCCCTCTACATAAATGGCTTCCTTCCACAGAAATGTTAACATATGTAAGACCAATTTTCTTGACCTTGGTCCGATACTTCATTTTACTAAGTGTCAAATTAAACAAACTTGTTCAGTTTTTCAGGCCTCATTCCTTTGTGTCATGGGCTTTAATTATAAGAACCACAAAAAAGCTTATTCACCACCAGATCACTTGCATGAGTTCCTCTCCTCACCTTTGTATATTCCATTCCATCCACCAAGTTGGGCATGCCCTCGCCTAGCTTCCAAATGCCCTCCGTGATCTGATGTAAAGTAGACAAGGGTGTTGTTCCTTAGGCCAAAATCATCGATAGCATCAAGAATCTTGCCTAAAATAATATACAAGAGACAAGTAAAAATAATGACATTATGAGGTATTTCACCCCTAAGTCAAATGGGCATGAGCTATCTAAAGGAAAACAAGGATGGTGTGACCCTATGTCAAAAGCCACAAAAGAAAAGAAATGTGCATTAACAGTTTAAATTGACAAACCATTGAAAGAGAAAAAAACTGAGAGTCAGGCCGGGCGCGGTGGCTCATGCCTGTAATCCCAGCACTTTGGGAGGCTGAAGTGGGTGGATCACAAGGTCAGGAGTTCAAGATCAGCCTGGCCAAGATGATGAAACCCTGTCTCTACTAAAAACACAAAAATTAGCCGGGCATGGTGGCACAGGCCTGTAATCCCAGCTACTCAGGTGGCTGACGCAGAGAATTGCTTACACCTGGGAGGCAGAGGTTGCAGAGAGCTCAGATCGTGCCACTGCACTCCAGCCTGGGTGACAGAGTGAGACTCATCTCAAAAAAACAAAAAACAAAAAAACAAAAAACTGAGAGTCCAAAATTTTTAAGAAATAAAAGATTACCTGCTTTAAGAAAAAAATATTATGGCAATACAAATGAACACCAGTTGCTACTGGTATCATTTAAAAGGACAAATTCTCCTTGATAATTTCCTTCATGCAGAATGAAAACATTAAACAGAGAAATACAGTTTTTCCCATTGGATATGAAACGAAGGACTGTAGTGGTATTCTGACTGATGTTGCACAGAATGGCAGTCACGGTTTATGCAACCTCTCTGCTCACGGAAGGCAGACATTGTTACAGAATTTGAGGAGACAGAGGCAAGAATAAGACACTCCCACTGTTGGGTTCACATAATTTATTTGATATATTCTTGCAGATGATTTAGATAAGTAATTCTTTAACCATTTTCCCTTCCCTTCTTATTTGATATTTTAAATAGAGAATAGGATGACTAGGTTGGGAGAATTAGACTCAATGGGCAAGTTAAAAGAGGAAGAATGTATTCAAAATAAACCACATTTCCAATCATTTTTATAGGAAAATAGCTAAATTCCTAGAGTTCCCAAACCCAGTCTGTATTACGCATAATTATGAAAAAGCTTATTAGTCTCAAACGTGTCTAATTCTATGTGTTCGACTGTTGGTTATCTCAGATAACATTACATTAACATTCCTAAAGTACTATACCTTAGAAATTTTCTTCTAGAGCCAAGGCACACAAGTAAGGGCAAGTTAAGAAAGAATTTATATTTTAAAATACTTTTAAAAATTTACCACAATACTTTTAGCAAAAATCGCACTGAAAATTGATCCAAGAGAAAATGATCAATGGATGCTAAACCTGGCATTGAATGTTTGATAAGAACCAAAATATTGGCTTCATCTCAAAGTATCTCCCATAAAATAGTTAAAAATCTCAAATTATTAAGTAATGACAAAATAAGTAACTTTACAGTGGAGAAAACTGGAAGACACCATTTAATCAAGAGATGAAGAATTTTATAACCATTGTTGGGGCTAATTCACTTACTTGTCTACTGGATTGAGAACGCACCATCACTTCCACTTCCATTGAAGGAAATGTCAAACCAACCCAATTCAAGGGACATTCTAGATGATACCCGGTCTTTATTCTCAGAAAATGTCAAGGTCTTTGAATTCAAGAAAGAATAAAGATTGCTCAGTCTTTGTCCAGATCAGAGGAGTTTAAACAGATACAACAAGAAAATCCATGGACCAGAACAGAAAGAGGGTAGAGGAAGTAGGGGTTTTGTTGGTTGGTTTTTGTTTGTCCATTGGTTTTGCTTGCTGTGTATAAATTTTCTTTTGAGGACAGCTGGAGAAGTTTGGCTGGGATCTGTGAATTAAATCCTAAGAATCCACCCATGTTAATTTCCCGATTTTGATGATTCGCAGTGATGATGTAGGAGAATGTCTTTGTTTTAGAAAATACACACTAAAGTTTCTAAATTTAATGAACATCATATCTGCATCTTATTCCCAAATATTCAGAAGCATAAGAAACATGTGGAGGTGGAAGAGAGAAAGAGAGAGGGAGGAAGAAAGAGGATGATCAGGAGAAAGGAAGAGGGGTGAGAGAAGATATACTTGATAAATTGCTAACAATTGGGAAAGATGGGTGAAGGGGACACGGGAGTTGTTTTTACTCTTCTTGCTACTTTTCAGTAAATAGTGAAAAGTAGCAAGAAAAAACAACAAGGCTAATATTTTTCTGATTATAAAAATACAAAATAGCTTGGAAATACAAAAAAATAAAGAAAATTATAAGGAGGAAAATAAAGACCACCAATTTCCTGCCCCATTGCCATTTGACTATTTAAAAAAAATTGTTACATACTAGTCTGTTTTCACGATGCTAATAAAGACATACCTGAGACTGGGTAACTTATAAAGAAAAAGAGGTTTAATGGAATCACAGTTCTACGTGGCTGGGGAGGACACACAATCAAGATGGGAGGTGAAAGGCACATCTTACACGGTGGCAGACACGAGAGAATGAGAGCCAAGCAAAAGGAGTTTCCCCTTATAAAACCATCAGATCTCATGAGACTTATTCACTACCATGAGAACACTATGGGGGAAACTGCCTCCATGATTCAATTATCTCCCACCAGGTCCCCCCCACAACATGTGGG
The DNA here is from genome assembly GCF_029281585.2 of Gorilla gorilla gorilla. Classification (NCBI taxonomy): domain Eukaryota; kingdom Metazoa; phylum Chordata; class Mammalia; order Primates; family Hominidae; genus Gorilla; species Gorilla gorilla. The sequence goes on along the minus strand of NC_073247.2, from coordinate 13,368,762 downwards.
AATTATGGGAGCTACAATTCAAGATGAGATTTGGGTGGGGACACAGCCAAACCATATCACATACTCTTGTAGATGCATCTCTCTCTCTCTATTTGGGTTGATATTGTATGCACAGTTTTCAACTTGCTTTCTTCATCCAATATTATTTCTCGGAAAATCTTCGTGTTAAAAAATTATTCAAGACTGGGCATCATGGCTCACACCTGTAATCCCAGCAATTTGGGAGGGCAAGGAAGGAGGATCCCTTGAGCTCAGGTATTTGAGACCACCCTTGTCAACACAGTGAGACCCTGTCTCAATTAAAAAAATAAATTTAAAAAATTATATGTACAATTTAATGGCTGGAAAAGTGTCCATTGTGTGTATGTGTGTGTGTGTGTGTTGTGTGTGTGTGTATATATATATATTTTATTTTGAGATGGAGTTTTGCATTTGTTACCCAGGCTGGAGTGCAATGGCACGATCTCAGCTCACTGCAACCTCCGCTTCGCAGGTTCAAGCATTTCTCCTGCCTCAGCTGCAGGCATGCGCCACCACACCCAGCTAATTTTGTATTTTTAGTAGAGACAGGATTTCTCCATGTTGGTCAGGCTGGTCTCGAACTCCCGACCTCAGGTGATCTGCCTGCCTCGGCGTCCCAAAGTGCTGGGATTACAGGTGTGAGCCACCACACCTGGCCTAAACAATTTATGATACTTTATTTTTAAGTACTATAAATTATTTAACCATTTTACTGTTGTTCACTATTCTGGTTAATTTTCATACTTTGCCATAATTTAAAATGCCATAATGAACAACTTTTGGCATTAATAATAGTTCATTTTCTCAATTCCTCATCAGTATCTAATGTTTGATAGGTGATTATGGTACATTATGAATGATCATGAGTTTCCTCCTGTGTCCACTCTAATATTTGTACTTTTAATCTGTAAAAGATGTTTAAAATTTTGCTGATATTTTTGGAAGGAATTATGTGTTTCCATTATTGATTTATAAGAACTCTTTATTTGTCAAGCAGTTAAAACAATGTCATGTTGTTGCTAATATTTCCTCAGTTTGCATAGGGCCTTTAGTCATGCTACTTATCAGATAACCTTTTGCTATTACTAACACTATACCTCATCCAGATGTAAATTTACTGTTTAACTATAGCTTCTTCCAATTTTTGTTTTGTTTCACTCAATGTCCTTAATGTGTATGGAAAAGCATGCTAATTGAATTGGTAGTGGTTTTTCCTAAACTAACTCTGTGAATTTCCTTAAGCTGCAGAAACAAATTAGTACAAATGAGGTGGCTTAAAACAACAAACATTTATTCTTTCACAGTTCTGGGGGCCAGATGTTCAAAATCAATGTGTTGGCAGAGTCACTCTCTCTCTCTGAAGTTTCTAGGGGAGGACCTTTCCTTACCTCTTCCTCACTTCAGACAGTTGGCATCAGTCCTTAGCCTTCCTTGGCATGTAGCAGCCTCATCCTAATTCACCATATCGGATTAGGACCCACCCCCAATGACCTCATCTTAACTTGATTCCACCTGCAATGACCCTATTTCCAAATAAGATCCCATTCTCACATACCTTGGATTATGACTTGAACATACCTTTTTGGGGGGATGTAAGTCAACTCATAACACAAACTTTCCCCAACACCTTTCACCCCTGCCACCTTGATTTAAAAACTTTATTGTACCGAATGTAATGTCCTTCTCTTTCCCAGACCTGCTCTAAGGCTATTATTTTCTGCTTCATTGATCTAAAAGTCAAATCTTGTATTTCTGTGTTTTAATTTTTGTAGTTATCTTTTTGATAGCATTTCTTACGGTCACAGAAGTGTTTCTTGATGTTTTCTACCAAAGACTTTCTCATCAGATGTTTCTGGAAAGTTTATTTCCTATCAGTTTATTCAGTGTGTATTTCATCATCACCTCTATAATGACCACTCCCCAGAGAACAGTAATTAATGCTCTAATCAGAGCTACCTTAGCCTTCAATATTAACTTTGAAATAACTAATACATGTATACAATCCACTCTTCCTTTCCATGTATTCAAGTTTTCTTTCATGAGTCAGCTTCGAGATACTCATTTACTGCTTGAAAAATTATTTCTAAATATTTTAGTTATTGACATTGGAGCTATAATGAATAGTAGCTGGTGATCCATTGTATCTTGAAATGCATTATTTTTAACAAAAAGAAAAGGTCTTAATTTTGGTGCATATACCCAACAGAGAAACACTGTAGACTTCATATATATGTATAACTAATATATTTTTATATATAGCTAATATATTTATGTATAGCTAATATATAAATGTAACTAATTATACTATTGGACTAATACTATACTAACATATACTATACAAAAACAAATGTATTTATTATATTATATATCAATCTTTAGAACATATATACTACATAACATGTAGTATATATGTATTTATGTATATAATAAAAATGTTTTATAAGTTATATTGTTAAATATATATAAAATATAGATAATATTAACAGCATGATATATAACATGTATATAGTTAACTACATATACATGTATATAGTTAGGTAATACTAGAAAGCATGCAAGAATTTTCCTGGCTACTATCTAATTAATGCATATCTTATAAGTCTCTCAAAATATTAAGAATTAAAATATTCAAAGCGTCAGTCAACATTATGCTTAAAAGTAAAAATTGAAACTATTTCATTAATACCAGAAAAATAAGAATATTTTTGTCATTATGTAACTTATTTTTGTACATAACCTGACTAATGCAATTAACATTAAAGTTAAATACATACTTTAACACATAAAATACAAACTTAACATTAAATGTAGTGAACATAACTATGTTGGAAACCCCAGAAAGTTTAATAAAACCTCTATGGTACTGATGTATACATGTACATAATATATAATATGCATAGCATAATTGTGATATATATAAGATAGAACCATATAATATATTAAAATCTAATAATTGTATATTAATGATATGTTTATATTATATATGAACATAATAATATAACAATGTATATAAGTAATATAACTATAATATAAATTATATGTAATATAATTTTATTATAATATCATATGTCATCTATGTGCTGATATGTGTTTTATTAAACTCTAGGGTTTTTAACATAGGCAATTCTGTTCTTTACAAATAATATTAAATTACTTTGAGTTGTTTGTATTCTTAATATTATTCAATTATATTCAATTATTCTATTTATATCTTAAAATTTAGAGAGATTACATAGTGGCCATGGAAATGATTATTTCTGAGACAGGATTTTGCTCTGTCACCCAGGCTAGAGTGCAGTGGTGCAGTCGTGGCTCACTGCAGCCTCAAACTCCTGGGCTTAAATGATCCTCCCACATCAGCCTCCAAAGTAGCAGGGATTACAACCATGGAAATGATTCGTACCTTTCTAACATCAACTGAAATAAATAAATAAATATAGAAATTATATGCTACAGAAATACATAATATATATTCATTATATACGATAAAACTTTCAAATTATTAATACTAATATGTATAACAAATAATATAAATATATATAATATAAAGGGTTAAGTTATATTTTATATATGTATCTCATATATTGCATATAAATTATATATATATATGACATAGAAATACATGTTTACAGCCTCCTTTGCAGTTCTGCCCTGTCCAGGGTTGCTGCCCAAGCTGTGTTGCTGTCCACAGACAGGCCTGCCCTGGGATTCCACCACTCACAACTGTCTGTACAACAGGCTCAGCCAAGACCCTCATCCTTGTCTCATCTCCTGCTGATAAGGCCATTTCTCCTACTCATTTTTGCACATTTTACTTTCTTATCTGCATTCTTGAGAAACCTGCTCTTCAGATCCAAGCTGATGGACTCTTGCCCATGCAGAAATGCATGACTCAATCGGCATCAGAGATTTTCCCCTGGGTGGGGCAAGGGTGGTATCTCCAATGAAAGCCTCTCGCTGGGCTCAAAGGAAGCAGGAAGCCAGGTTGGGGGAAGTTTTTGGAGTTTTTCTGACTCTTGTGAAATGACAGTCTGTAGGAGTCTAACGGGGCTACTGGAGACTTCAGAGAAGAATGTAGCTCTCCTTCTTCATCATTCAACATGACTTCTTTGCCCTGCATAAGAGGTAGCTGAGCTAGGGAGTAAGAGCTTTGGAGCCCAACCCTGGCTTATCTCCAGGAGCAGCCACCAAAGGCCACATACTTTTGCCTCCTTCTCTGTGAATGGGGATAAACATGATGATGAAGATGATACTCGTCTCCGGGGATGTTGTGGGGATTCATCCAGAATACACTGGTAACAGTGCATGGCCCATAGGAAGTATCACTTTTAAAACTGTTTATTATACCAGCTGGAAAGGCTACTATTAGGTTGGTGCAAAAGTAATTGAGGTCTTTGTGATTACTTTCAATGTATCCATCTATAATATATCAATCTATCATTACTTTCAATGACAAAGACCTCAGTTACTTTTGCACGAATCCAGTAAGTCAAAAAAATAAAAGAGGAACAGATGCTGGTGAGGCTGCAGAGAAGATGCAACACTTATATACTATTGTTTGGAATATAAATTGGCTCAGCCACTGTGGAAAGCACTTTGGAGATTTCTCAAATAACTTAAAACAGAACTACCCTCTGACCCAGCAATCCCATTACTGGGTATCTACCCAAAGGGAAATAAGTCATTCTACCAAATAGACACAGGCACTTGCATGATTATCATACTATTCACAATAGCAAAGACATAGAACCAATCTACATGGATAAAGAAAATGTGGTACAGATGCACCATGGAATACTGTGCAGCCATAAAAAAGAACAAAATCACATCCTTTGCAGTAACATGGATACAGCTGGAGGCTATTGTCCTAAGCAAATTAACACAGAAAAAGAAAACCAACTACCACATGTTCTCATAAGTGGGAGTTAAACATTGGGTACTCATGGGCATAAAGATGGGAACAATAGACACTGGGGACTCCAAAAGGGGAGAAGGAAGGTGGGGGACAAGGGCTGAAAATCTATCTATTGGTTGCCATGCTCGCTCCCTGGGTGACAGGAGCTATTGTACTTCAAACCTTGGCATCATGCAATATACCCAGGTAACAAACCTGCATGTGTACTCCCTGAATCTAAAATAAAAGGTGGAAATTATTTAAAAATGAAAATAAATGTTTATTCTATCAGTAGACTCCATTATTCCAGGGCACTGCTGTGAGAAACCCATGATAATTTTTTTTTCTTTTGAGACGGAGTCTCACTCTGTTGCCCAGGCTGGAGTGCAGTGGCGCAATCTCGGCCACTGCAAGCTCTGCCTCCCAGGTTCACGCCATTCTCCTGCCTCAGCCTCCCGAGTAGCTGGGACTACAGACGCCTGCCACCACGGATGTGTTTGTATTTTTAGTAGAGACGGGGTTTCACAGTGTTAACCAGGATGGTTTTGATTGCCTGAACTCGTTATCCACCCGCCTTGGCCTCCCAAAGTGCTGGGATTACAGGCGTGAGCCACCGCGCCCGGCCACCTATGATAATTATAAAAGGCAGGAAGGTGATATCTCTACCAGGAATGGCCACAAATCAACTTTTCTAATAAGAAAAGCAACAATTCTTAGGACTTGGGGTATTGTTACAGCTTCTGGGATAAATAATTTCAGGGTAAATATATGTTTGCTTGAGAATTGCTAAAATTATGTATTAAAGCAGATGTTTATTCTTCCTAAAGGCTTGATTCTGGCTGTGTGGACAAAACATTCAAAAACTCTGGGCACCAGTATCATGTACATCTCAGTTGCGCTTTTTCAAAATATAATTTTCAGATATCACAGCTTGTCCAACCAGATTCAACATACCCATCCATTTGTGTAATATTATCTGAATGTCACCAGAAAAATCCCATCGAAATTAAAGTCACAGCCAAAGTGCCTTGTTTGAACACTATGACACATCATCAGTTTTATTAAATTAGATACTTTGGGAGCTTTGTTAATTTAAATTTTTAAAGCAAATAGTAATGTCTTTTAGTTATCACAGCCTGAGTTTGAATGACCTATTTCATTGATTTTCAAAGATCAAATCAAAAATAGGATCGCCACGATTTTTGAGATTGAGTGCAATATTAAGAATCTAAACTTTAAGGACTAGTGCTGGTGGAGGCAGAAAGTAAGAGGGGTATGCATAGCTATGTATGTATGTATGTATGTATGTATGTATCTATCTATCTATCTATCTATCTATCTATCTATCTATCTATCTATCATCTATCTACCTACCTATCATCTACGTATCTGTCAATCTATCCTATCATCTATCTTATCTATCAATCACCTATCTTATCTGTCATCTATCATCTGTCATATGTATCATGTACTTATCTATATATCTATCCATCTATCATCTATATATCTGCTTATTCATCTATCTATTCATGTATCCATCTATAATCTATCAATCTATCATCTGTCTCTCTGTCATCTATCATCTGTTTATCTATGTATCTATCTCTTAATCATCTATCTTTCTATTGATCATCTATCGTCTATTTATCATCTATCTATCTATCTATCATCCATCATCTATCTATCTACCTATCATCTATCTATCAACTATCTATCAATCCATCATCTATCTATCCATCTATCATCTATTTACCTATCATCTATCTATCCATCATCTATCTCTGTCAATCATCTGTTTCTATACATATGTACACAAACACTACAGACACAGACACACACACTTATACCTACATAAACATCTATTCATGTTCATGTATTTGGTTTGAATATTATTTATATTTTTAAATACTTCATATTTTTTATGTGTTTAAGACTATGCAAATTGGCTTTGCTTCTTCCAGGCTTAATTTTCCAAAGCGTCTTTCTATTTAGTGACATATATTTCACAATATCTGTGTCTGGAAAATATTATACTTTAAATTTGTGTCCTGCACATATGTGAGTTTCACTCATGGTTTTCTTTCATTAATGTTGGAAAATTAAAGCCATTTTGCTAAACAATACATTTACCATGTGAGTCCTAGGACATCCCATTTACATTGTTCTCTCTACAGGATGAGTTCATGAGGGTACTGGATTCTGACTTACCAGTTAATTCCCAATCCCCAACTAAGATATTGGTGCTCAACAGACCTGAAATAAAGTTTGGCTATGTCACTAAAGAGTCTGAAAATATGATTTCTCTTTCTATCAAAAAGATATGTGGGCTGGGTGCAGTGACTCATGCCTGTCATCCCAGCACTTTGAGAGGCTGAGGCAGGCATATTACCTGAGCTTGGGAGTTCAAGAGCAGCCTGGGTAACATGGAAAAACCTTGCCTCTACAAAAAATACAAAAATTAGCCCGGCGCAGTAGCATGTGCCTATAGCCCCAGCTACTCAGGAGGCTGAGGCAGGAGAATCACATTAGCTCAGGAGGCAGAGATTTCAGTGAGCTGAGATCATGTCATTGCACTTCTGCCTGAGTGACAGAGTGAGATCTTGTCTCAAAAAAAAAAAGACATGTGCACTCATATGTTCATCACAGCACTATTCACAAGAGCAAAGACATAAATCAACCTAGGCACCCATCAATGGTGGATTGGATAAAGAAAATGTGGTACATATACACCATGGAATATTACACAGCCATAAAAAAGAACAAGATCATGTCCTTTGCAGCAACATAGATGCCAGTGGTGGACATCATCCTATGCAAATTAATGCAGACATAGAAAACCAAATACTGCATGTTCTCACTTATAAGTGGGAGCTACTGTCGCCCAGACTGGAGTGCATGGAGTGCAGTGGTGCAATCATGGCTCACTACAGCCTCAATTTATGGGCTCAAGCAATCCTCCCGCTTCAGTCTCCTAAGTAGCTGGGACTACAGGCACATGCCACCACACTCAGCTAATTTTTGTATTTTTGTAGAGACAGGGTCTCACTATGTTGTCCAGGCTGGTCTCAAACTCCTAGGCTCAAGTGATCCTCCTGCCTCAGCCTCCCAAAGTGCTGGGATTACAGATGGAAGCCACTGTGCTCAGCTGGATTTTTGTTAAATAGATTTTAGCTGATCTTGTCACAAAAAAGTAACAGTGTGAGATGATAGATACATTTGCTTACTATATTACTATTACTTAATATTACTATATTATGTTACTTAATGATTACTATTTGCTTCACTATAGTAATCATTTTACTATCTATACGTATCTTTTAACATCACGTTGTGAATCTTAAAATACACAATAAAATTTATTTTTAAAAATGAAACAAAATAAGTGGGAGCATAACATCAAGTATACATGGACACACAGATCAGAACAATAGATACTGGGGACTACTAGAGGGGTGAAGGAAGGGGTGGGGGAAGGGTTGAAAACTAACTATTGGGTGCTATGCTTAGTGTCTGGGTGAAGGGTTTGATCAGATCCTAAACCTCAGCATCACGTAATACACCCAGGTAAAAAACCTGCACATGTACTCCCTGAATCTAAAACAAGAGTTGAAATTTTTGAAAAGAAGACTTGATTTGTTATCTGGCCAGCACTGGAGATGCAGTCAAGTAGACAAAGACCCCAGTTGATAAGTGGACAGCATGCAAAGAAAGGAGAGGAAATGCATATAGTTTTTTTGCTGACTTTCTCAGTTGCTAGCAACTATTACCTCATTTATGTCTCAGACCACTCTGTCCCATAGGCATAATTCTCTTCACTCTACAGGTTGACCAAGAGCAGTTTTCAGGTGTCCTGTCCTATCAGAACACGTTAGTTTCTGTCCACTTAAGTCCTGTGACTTACCCACCATGAAGTCCATCTCTTCCACATTATCCCCATACAAGCCATGCTTGCTGGTGCCAGTGAAATTGTCCGTGGTGGGGAGAGGTATGTGCACGTGAAGAAAGGAGAAAAAGAGAAGGAAAGTTTCCTTACGGTGCCTGAGAAGACATCAATGAAACTTCTTGTGAGTTTTCAATATCTATGAATGTGAAAAATATTGTTTTGGCTTCTCATAGACATGACCTGCTTCCTTCTTCTCCAAGCTGCAGAAGATAGAGTAGGTCCACCCAAGGGCCCCATCCTGCATAGAATGGACTCCATGATCCTGCAGCACCCCAACTGCTCCCTAACCCCTTTGGTAATGCTACTGAAACCATCTCTATAAACTTCATAAAATCAATCAGAGAGAAAGGGAGCGGGAGAAACAAAATGAACTAAGCTTGCAGCATACTCAGCTTTGATTCTGAGGTCAGCTTGCCCTCTCATCTATGTATTCCTACTTGTTTGGTACCTATTTGTTCTAGAATCACACAGATCCTGTTACAGGATGATAACATAACATCATGAAATGTTAAGTTTTCCATTTGCAATAATCTTTCAGGTTGTGCATACCAGGGAAACTGCTGATGTCTGCTTCTCTGAAGGACCCTATGAGAAGCTGACTTACCAAAGCATACCATTTCCATATTCTGATGATTTCATTCCCTCTTACCCCAACCCATCAGTGACCCCAAGACCATCCATGATTCCCCTAAAAAATCCAGCCCAGAACTCCTTGGAAGGATGGGTTTGAGGACAGGCACAGTGGCTCACGCCTATAATCACACCACTTTGGGAGGCTGAAGATGGCGGATCACCTGAGGTTAGGAGTTTGAGACCAGCCTGGCCAACAGGGTGAAATCTTATCTCTACTAAAAATACAAAAATTAGCCAGATATGATGATGGGCTCCTGTAATCCCAGCTACTGGGGAAGCTGAGGTGGGAGAATCGCTGAACCCAGGAGGGAGAAGTTGCAGTGAGCTGAGATTGCACCACTGCACTCCAGCCTGGGCAACAGAGTGATACTCAGTCTCAAAAAAAAAAAAAAAAAAAAAAGATGGATTTGAGGTCTCCTCTCATGTTCGCACTAATTGCCCTGCAATTATTAAATCTTTCTCTGCCATAAACCCTGCTGCCTCAGTGTATTGGTATGTTACTGTGCAGCAGGCATATGAACCTGGTAGTCCTGTGACACCATCACAGTTCCTTTGATTCTCAGATGCCAGGACAGCTGTAGAATACACTGCAAGCCAACACGGACCTCCCATATCATGCGAGTGCGAAAAGTCAAATCCAGCTCTGTTTGGTGGATGTTCTCACTGCTCATGAAGCCTCAAACTAGAGTCACACCCTGAGATACATCAAGAGACAGTGGTATGGAAGTCATTTCTTAGCCAGATCAAGAGTTTCACGAGCCATAAGCCAGTACAAACAGGAATGCCTTGGCAAGCCATTTGCACCCTGTAGGTTCTCACATGAGGATACAGGGAACTAGGCTGACCCACTGTTAATTTTGATAATCCATCTGCATGAATGATAAGTCCTCAGCTACCCAGGAAAACACACAGCACAAATGTCATTCGTTGGGAAATTTCTGCTCTGATGAGATATCAAAATATAAAGAAATTAAAAAATGAATTTTAAAAACAAGACTTATGTCATGGTGTCTTGAACAGGGACCCCTCAAAATTCATGTTCACTTGAAACCTCAGAATGGGACCTTATTTGGAAATGGGGCCTCTGGAGATTTAATTACTTAAGATGTGATCATTCTGAATTAGGATGAGTCCCCAATCCAATAATGTTGTCCCCATAGGAGAAGAGGAGACACAAGCACAGAAGAAGAGGCCATGTGGAAATGGAGTAATGCAACCACCAGCCAAGGGGCATCTGGAGCCACCAGGAGCTAGAGGAGGCAGAAGAGATCCTCCCCTAGAGCCTCCAGAAGAAACTGGATACAATTGTAGTAGATTGAATAGTAGCCCCCAGAAATATAAGTCCATATATTTTAAAGCCCAGAACCTGGAATGAGACCTTATTTGGATATCAAGACCTTTGCAGAGGTAATTAATTAAGGATCTGAAGATGAGCTCATCCTGGAATTAGGATGGGCACTAAATCCAATGACTATTGTCGTTATAAGAGACAGAAGATGAGACACAAACACAGAGGGGAAGGCCATATGCAGATGAAGCAGAGACTGGAGTGATGCGGCTACAAGCCCAGGGATGCCTGAAGCCACCAGGAGTGGGGAAGGGCAGGAAGAATCCTCCCCTAGAGCCTACAGAGGAAGCACAGCTCTGAACATTAAATATTTAAAATTAAATAGTTTCCATCCCAAACTAAGCTGCCAAAATAAAGAGTCATGGTCAAAGTGATCAGCTGAATAATGCCCCATTCCAAAGATATCCACATCCTAATTCTCAAAACCTGTGAACATGTGATATTACATGGTAAAAGGTTTTTGCAGATGGGAATGAATTAAGGATCATGAGACAAAGTGATTATCCTGGGTTATCTGGGTAGGTCCAGTGGAATCAGAAATGTCCTTTTATAAGAGAGATGCAGAAGGGTCTGAGTCAGAAAACAAAACCCTACAAGCTAAAGAATGCAGGCAGCTTCAAGAAACTAGAAGAAAGAGAAAACAGATTCTCCCCTAGAACCCCTAGAAGTAACTAGCCCCACCAACATCTTGATTTTAGCCCACAAGTTTAATTTTGGATTTCTTACCTCAAGAACAGCAGAATAATAACTTTGTGTTGCATTAGGCCACTACATTTGTGGTAATTTTTTTTATTTTTTGAGACAGGGCCTCACTCTGTTGCCCAGACTGGAGTGCAGCGGTGCAATCACGGCTCACTGCAGCCTCAACCTCCCAGGCTCAACTAATCCTCCCACCTCAGCCTCCTGAGTAGCTGTGACTACAGATGCATGCCATCATATCCAACTAATTTTTTTGTATTTTTTGTAGAAATATGGCTTCCATATGTTGCCTTGGCTGGTCTCAATCTCCAGAACTTAAGTGATCGCTTACCTCAGCCTCCCAAAGTGCTGGAATTACAGGCATGAGCCACTGGACTCAGCCCTATAGTGATTTGTTATAGCAACTGTAGGAGAGTCATACACAGAGAGAATCCAGATAAAAATAGTTTTGAGCATTCATGAACCTAAGCCATGAGCTTATTGTCACAACGTCCAAGTCTTTATATTTCCTCTTCACCATTGTTTTTTCCATTCAATATTGTGTTATTGTGGATCATATGGAACTTTTGAAACTCGACAGAGGTTTTGGTGAACAATGTACATCTCAACCATAGGATCTGTTCTTCAAGTACTCATGTAAATTCCTAAGGAGAACTGTGTGGGAATGTTTGAAGATGAACTGGCAGACAGAAGAGAATAGGATTGCTTATCATATACTTTCAGAGTGGTTGGTGCTAATTTGCACATATTGATGCTCTGTCTGTAAAAATTCATAGAACTCTGCACATTTGGAAAGGTACCAGGGAACAGAAAGATTTGCTCTAAGTGACACCAAGCATTCAGTTGCATCTACAGAGCAAATATGGCTTTATTACTCCCAGACAACATTTTTTTTTTTTTTAAGACAGAGTCTCCCTCTGTTGCTCAGGCTGGAGTGCAACGGCGTGATCTCAGCTCACTGCAACCTCCGCCACCCGGATTCAAGCGATTCTCCTGCCTCAGCCTCCCAACTAATATGTATTTTTAGTAGAGATGGCGTTTCACTATGTTGGTCAGGCTGGTCTCAGATGATCCACCCTCCTCGGCCTCCCAGAGTGCTGGGATTACAGGCATGAGCCACCGCTGCCAGCCCCAGACTACATATTTATCACCTTCACTTGGGCTACAGAGTAAGGACAAAGCTGTGTACCAGAGTACACAAGACACCTTACATCCTGAAAATCCAGATCCTAGAATGGCTATTGGTAAAGATTAAGCCTCAATCAATATGGAAAAAGCAAATGAAAAATGTGTTCACAGGCTTTTTTTAAAGAAAGAAGGTCCAACAACTAGAGGATAGATACCCTTGAAAATTTCCAGTCATTGTGTTCTGGATGCATAAAGTTTTTATAACGATCACCTTTGACCATTTACCTCATCCAATTCGTGAAATAGCCCTTACGTATCACATGCTCAAAGAGAAGCCTTCTGATTTTAATTTCCCCAAGTAGCTTTTTTTTTGTTGTTTTTTAACAACAGGGACATAATGCAATGGAAAACTTACTTTTTTCATCTGATTTCCAGATATATATATATATTTATCTATATCTATATGTATCAGGGAACCAGACAAAAAATATTATAAAATATATTATATATATACATATATAGTATAGTATGTACATATTGTATATGTACATATTCCCTCTTGTAAGTTAACATGATGACAAGATGCATTGTAAATTAACGTAAACAATTTGTGAGTTTGAGTTACTAGGGTCTGCGTCCATGGTCTGACGACATATAAATTTCAGAGCCAATAGAGAGGCCATGATTTTAATAACAGGAGCCCAAACAAGGTACCACCGCTTTAGGTACCAACTGAAGAGTCCAACTGGTCTTCAATACACTTCATATTTTTATCTAACCCTATTACACCATTTAGCAATATTCCATTTCCTAACTCAATATTTTTAATACCATCATCCCCTATTATTTTTATTAATGCATTATAGATGTGCATAGTTTAAGAGTACACGTTACAATTTAATACATTCATATAATTTGTAGAGAATTATTACAAATGATTTATTTTTTCAAATCAGTGTAATTGGGGTGTCCATCACCTTAAATATTTGTCTTTTCTTTATTCTAGAGCCATTTGACTTATTCTCTTTTAGCTATTTAGAAGTGTACAATAGATTATTATAAACTACAATCACCCTACAGATCTATCTAGGTCCTTTTAAAAAAGAGATCATTATCATTATTACATGAATTTGTAATTATTCCGCTTACCTTTCTAAAAAGGAAATCGCGTCCTTCACCATAATGGATCCAGCTCGTTCAGCCTTCATGGGCTGCTCCGTGATCTCGTGCCCCCGCATGAGGAGGCAGTCCCAGTATAAAGGGGACCTGTGGCTGGAGAACCAAGCATAGCCCAAGAGGAAAATAAACAGAATCATGGAGAAGATCAGGAGCCAGGGAATAGAGACCCAGCCGCTCAGCTTCCCAAAGGTTAGGGTGAGGACGGCAATGGCAACTAGCTGCACACAGAGCCAGAGCTGACTCTCAAAGGCTAATTCCGTGTTACGAAAGGGGTCCGGCCAGCAGCTGTCAACGAGAGTGAACGGCATGCCATAGTAGTAGTCAAACCCATAATTATATGGATGGTGGCACTGGTCACTTCGGGAGTCGCAGTTCAAGCCTTGGTGCCATTTGCCTAAAACCAAACACACAAACACATCTACGCATCAATATGTCAACATATGCCAGCACATTGCAAAGACCATGTGAGCATTCTTCACGTGAAACAATCAGCTAATACACAAAAATAAAGTAGCAGAGATATTCTCCTTCCTCTAAAAAATCCGAGTGCCACTTAGCCACATTTTTTTTGTTCTTCTTTAGTTTACAGAGGAAGTTTGTATTCAGATCCGGTTGTGAGCAACAGGATAGGATAAACAATAAGGGAGAAAAATAGAATTGTGAGTTTCTGTCAATGACATGAACTAGAAATTTTCTCATTCACTGAGAAGACAAAGTCATAGCCACAAAGATAGAGATATCACAGAGGCAAGGCAGGTTACAGATGATGGAAGAATAGATACATCACAGAGACAAGGCAGGTTACAGATGATGGAAGAATAGATACATCACAGAGACAAGGCAGGTTATAGTTGATGGAAGAATAGATGTATACATAGATAGAGCTAGCTAGCTAGCTAGAGATGATAGGTAGGTAGATATATAGATAGATAATATGTAGACAGAAAGATAGGTAGATAGATAGACAGATGAACAGATGCATATGTAGATATAGCTAGCTAGATAAATAGAGATGATAGAAAGAAAGATAGATGATAGATAATATGTAGACAGAAAGATAGGCAGATAGATGATAGAGATAGAGTGAGTGGTTGGATGGATGGATGGATAGATAGATAGATAGATAGATAGATAGATAGATAGATAGATAGGATAGAGGAGAGGAGAGGATAGGACAGATTCAAATAAATGACAGAGGATAGATGGAGCATGTATAGATGTGTGTGTAGGTGGATGGATGGATCGATAGATGACTAGCTAATTAGATAGATGCACAAATAGATCTGTGTTGTGGGTGGATGAATAGACAGATGGGATATGATAGATAAAAATAAATTATGGTGTATACATCTATGTATACATATGTGTATGTATATATCAATAGAGACATAGATGTGATAAATATGATAGATACAAATGAATGATGGATGGATAGATGGGGCATGTATGTATGTGTAAGTGGATGCATGGATAGATAGGTGGGTGGCTGAGTAGGTGAGTAGATAGGTGGATGGAGATCTATGGGTGGATAGATAGATAGATAGGATAGATGAATGGATAGATATGATGGATAGATGGATTGATAGATGAATGGATAGATAGATAAATAGATGATAGAGATAGAGTGAGTAGTTGGATAGATGGATAGATAAATAAATAGATAAGATAGGATAGGACAGATTCAAATAAATGATGGAGGATAGATGGAGCATGTATATATGTGTGTGTAGGTGGACAGATGGATACCTGGATGAGTGGGTGATTAGACAGAGAGATGCATGAATAGATCTGTGTTGTGGGTGGATGAATAGACAGGTAAGATATGGATAAAAATAAATTATGGAGTATGCATCTATGTATACATATGTGTATGTATATATCAATAGAGACATAGATGTAATAAATATGACACGTACAAATAAATGATGGAGGACAGGTGGAGCATATTTGTATGTGTAGGTGGATGAAAGGATAGATGGGTGAGTAGATAGATAGATAAATAGACAGGGATAGAGATATATGGGTGGATGGGTGAATGGATAGAGAGATGTCTAAATAGATGAATGAATGGCTAGATAAATAGATAGATATAGATGATAGATGGATAGATAGATACATGATAGATGAATGAGTGGATGAATAGATTATAGATGATAGATAGATGATGGGTAGATAGATTCATAGATGATAGATAAATGATAGATGATGGATCGATCAATAGACAAACAGGTAGATAGACAGGTAGATGGATGGATAGATAGATGCATAGAGATATATGGGTTGATGGATGGATGGATGGAGAAAGAGAGAGAGATGACCGATGATAGCTATAGATAAATCATGGAGGATGGACCAGCATGGATGGATGAATAGCTGGCTGACTGCAAATCCTAGGGGCTCTCATTAAAACTGATCGAAGTAAGGGACTTATTCAGTAAAACGTACCACACCTTGAATGATCACCAAAGGGTGCCTGTGAGTCCTGCTAGCATGTGGATGATCAGCAAACCCCCAGAGGCTGCGATAATGTGTATCTACTAGGAATATTAACAGCTTCCTGTATGTGGTGAGGGCCCCATCAAGAATGCCTGTGCTTCCATCAACCTCTGAGTGCCTGTGGGGATAGGTAGAGGAGAGGCAGTGCTACTGGCTTAGGCTTCCTGTCCTGCAACCCCACGGAGATTGCCTTCTCTTATCAACAGCAGATGTATTACAAAAACTGAAGGGATTTAAAATAGCATGTTATTCTCACACCAGCTGAAACCCAGGCTTCCCAAACAGGAATAGTAGTTGGAGTTCCAACTACTGGGTGGCTGAGGACTTCTATCATCCTTGGCAGTGAGAAGAAAATCTGTGTGGTCCATTTTTAGTGAAATAAAGAGGCAGGTGACAGGATACACGGTGAGAGACTATGCGGGCAGGCAGAGCCAGAAAAATTTTATGTTCTTGTAATATATTCATTTGAAAACATCTCCTATCACCGAGCTGTGTGAAGAATCAGACTAGGTGTGGTGGCTCACACCCATAATCCCAGCACTTTGGGAGGCCAAGGCAGGCAGACCACTGGAGGCCAGGAGTTCAAGACCAGACTGGCCAACATGATGAAACCCCATCTCTACTAAAAACACAAAAATTAGCCAGTCGTGGTGGCACGCACCTGTAGTCCCAGCTACTCGGGAGGCTGAGGCACAAGAATCCCTTGAACCCAGGAGATGGAGGTTGCAGTGAGCGGAGATTGTGCCACTGTGCTCCAGCCTGGGTGACACAGTGAGACTCCTCTGTTTTAAAAATAATAATAAAAAAAAGAAGTCCTGGCACAAGTAATCCTCCCACCTCAGCCTCCGGAGTAGCTGGGACCATAGGCACATGCCACAATGCCTAGCTAATTTTATATTTTTAGAGACGGGGTCTTTCTATGTTGCCCAGGCTGGTCTGAAACTCCTGGTTTCCAGCGATCCTCCCACCTTGGCCTCCCAAAGTACTGGGATTGTAGGCATGGGCCACTGCGCCTTTACATAAGACGTTGTAAAATACAGTGTTTCCAAGAAAGTCATAAATCAAGGGTAGAACAAAGGACATGATTACCTTATGATCAATGACTAACACCAATTCTTGTGTCTTACCTATAAGCCCCGTGCTGTATCCTTGCTTCTTTAGCAAGGCTGCAAGTGTTGTCTCATTAAGAGGGAGGCCTGCGGGGACTGCAAGATTTTGGATGACACGTCTATTACCACTAGAAACCATACCTAGACGTAGTGTGGAAAAAAGTACAATGAGGAGGTGTTGCTACAGAGGGAATATTTTTGTCACTCCAAAATTTGCACATTGAAATCCTCATCTGCAAGGTAATGCTTAGGAGGTAGGGCTTTTAGGAGGGGATGAGGTCAGGAGGGTGGAGCCTCAAGAATGGAATCAGTGCCCTTACAAAAGGGACCCCAGAGAGCTCCCTCACCCCTTCCACCATGTGAGGACACAGCAAGAGGGCGCCGTGTATGAACCAGGAAGCAGGTCCCCAGCAGACACTGAATCTGGCATGCCTTGATCTTGGACTTCCAGCCTCCAGAACTGTGAGCAGTAAATGTCTGCTGTAGATAAGCCTCCCAGTCTATGGTATTTTTGTTATAGCAGCCCAAACAGACTAAGAAAAGATCTTTTTTTTTTTTTTGAGATGAAGTCTCGCTTTGTCACCAGGCTGGAGTGCAGTGGTGCCATCTCAGCTCACTGCAACCTCCATCTCCCAGGTTCAAGTGATTCTCCTGCCTCAGCCTCCCAAGTAGCTGGGACTATGGGTGCACGCCACCACACCCAGCTAATTTTTGTATTTTTAGTACAGACGGAGTTTCATCATGTTGGCCAGGATGGTCTGCATCTCCGGACCTCATGATCTGCCCGCCTTGGCCTCCCAAAGTGCTGGGATTACAGGCATGAGCCACTGCACTCAGCCAAAAAAGACCTTTTCTTTCTTCTCGTCCAAAGTCAGTGTCAGCAGACTGGCAGTAGGGTTGATATGTGCGATTTTATTCTGCCTCCAAGAACCGCTATCTGGAATCCACATAATTTGGCATTAAAGTGCGGCATCTGTACCCACAAGCGAAGACTACTTCCCTCAGCTTTTTTTTTTCTTTTTTTTTCTCTCTCTCTCTCTTTTTTTTTTTGTTGTTGTTGTTGTTGACATGAAATCTCACTCTGCTGCCCAGGCTAGAGTGCAGTGGCATGATCTCAGCTCACTGCAACCTCTGCCTCCTGAGTTCAAGCAATTCTCCTGTCTCAGTCTCCCAAGTAGCTGGGATTACAGGTATGTACCACCATGCCCAGCTAATTTTGTATTTTTAGTAGAGATGGGGTTTCACCATGTTGGCCAGGCTGTTCTTGAATTCCTGGCCTCAACTGATCTGCCCTCCTCAGCTTCCCAAAGTGCTGGGATTACAGGTGTGAGCCACTGTGCCCCAAGCCCACTTCCCTCACCTTTAAAAATAGAACTATATGACCGGATGTGGTGACTCACACCTGTAATCCCAGCACTTTGGGAGGACAAGGCAGGGGGATTACCTGAAGTCAGGAGTTCGAGACCAGCCTGACCAATATGGGGAAACCCCGTCTCTACTAAAAGTACAAAATTAGCTGGGCGTGGTGGTGCATGCCTGTAATCCCAGCTACTCAGGAGGCTGAGGCAGGAGAATCGCTTGAACCCAGGGGCAGAGGTTGCAGTGAGCCGAGATTGCGCCATTGCACTCCAGCCTGGGCAACAAGAGTGAAACTCCATCTGAAAAAAAAAAAAAAAATAGAACCATGCAACCCAACAATTTCACTCCTGGGGAATGTCAAAAGAATTGAGGTTCCTGAGGAACCCAAAAGGATTGAAAACTGGTATTCAAAGAAAAGCTTGCACATGTATGTTCATAGTTGTTCCTCACAATCACTAAACAGTAGAAACATCTTGACTGCCCATCAATTGATGAATGGATGGAGAAACTGTAGTGAATCCATGTGAGGGAATAGTATTCAACATAAAAATAAATGAAACTCTGACCCAGGCTACCATAAAACATTATGCTTGGTGACAGACGCCAGTCACAGACTGTCACATACTGTATGATTCCTTTTATGTGAAATGTCCAGGACAGACATGTTTGTAGAGACGGAAAGTGGATTCTTGGTGACCGGGGGCTGGGAGAAGGGGGAATGGGGAGTGATTGCTTCATGGGGACAAGATCTCCTTTGTGGGTGATGGAAATGTTCTAGAATTCGATAGAGGTGATGGTTGTACAACATTGGGAAAGAGCTACATGCTACTGAATAGCACATTTAAAAATAGCTACTTTTGGCCAGGCACGGTGGCTCATGCCTAAAATCCCAGCACTTTGGGAGGCCGAGGTGGGCCGATCACTTGAGCTCAGGAATTCAAGACCAGCCTGGTTAACATGGTGAGACCCCATCTCTACCAAAAATACAAAAATTAGCTGGGCATGGTGGCGGGTGACTGTAATCTCAGCTACTCAGGAGGCTGAGGAGGGAGAATCGCTTGAGCCCTGGAGTTTGAGGCTGTGATGAGCTGAGATTGTGACACTGCACTTCAGCCTGGGCAACAAAGGGAGACCCTATCTCAAAAGCAAAAAACCAAACAAACAAAAAAAGTCACCAGGTTGGGTGCAGTTGCTCATGCCTGTAATCCCAGCACTTTTGGAGGCCAAAGAGGGAAGATGGCTTGAGTTCAGGAGCTCGAGACCAGCCTGGGGAACACAGCAATACCCTAAGTAGTTAAAAAATTAGCCAGGCATAGTGGTGCACACTTGTGGTTCCAGTTACTTAGGAAGCTGAGGTGGGAGGATCACCTGAGCCTGGAAGGTTGAGGTTGCAGTGAGCTGTGATCATACCACTGCACTCCATCCCGGTCAACAGAGCAAGACCTTGTCTCAAAATAATAGTAATAAATTAAAAAGTAATGAGAACATGACAACTAGAGCTTACGATAATTTCGTTCTTCTCATTTCATTTTTGTTTTATCTAAAATTGATATATGGCCGGGTGCGGTGGCTCACACCTGTAATCCCAGCACTCTGGGAGGCTGAGGTGGGTGGATCACCTAAGGTCAGGAGTTCGAGACCAGCCTGGCCAACATGGCGAAACTCCATCTCTACTAAAAATACAAAAATTAGACAGGCCTGGTGGCACGTGCCTGTAATCCCAGTTACCCAGGAGGCTGAGGCAGGAGAATCACTTGAACCCAGGAGGCAGAGGTTGCAATGAGCCGAGATTGCACCACTGCACTCCAGCCTGGGTAACAGAGCGAGACTCCATTTCAATAATAATAATAATAATAATAATAATAAATTAAATAAAATTGATATAAATTGAGCAAGGGGATAATACTACTGTCTCCATGGGTAAAATGCTGTGATGAAAGTTGTCCAAAAATCTGATAGCTATTTCTTGGTTTATGACTTTGTGGATTTTTGGTTGTTGTTGCTGTTTGTTTGTTTTGAGACAGAGTCTCGCTCTGTCACCCAGGCTGGAATGCAGTGGCACAATCTTGGCTCACTGCAACCTCTGCCTCCTGGGTTCAAGCGATTCTCCTGCCTCAGCCTCCTGAGTAGCTGGGACTACAGGTGCATGCCCCCATGTCCGGCTAATTTTTGTATTTTTAGTAGAGATGAGCTTTCACCGTGTTGGCCAGGCTGGACTCGAACTCCTGACCTCAAGTGATCCACCTGCCTTGGCCTCCCAAAGTGCTGGGATTACAGGCATGAGCTACCACGCCCGGCCATGACTTTGTGGTTTGAAAGAAAAAAAAAGATATTTTTTGGTGACAGACTGAATGTGTAAACACATGTTGTATTAATTACTTCATTCCAAGACAGCTTATCTTTGTTGACCTGGGAAACTCAAATGTACACCTTGTGACTTGGAATTCAGATAAAAAACTCTCATTGTATCAAAAGACAACTGAAGCACACAGGGTGATCTTGCATCTCTGAGAAGCGCAGCCATTTTGATGTGGCCAGTGCTAGCTGTGTGTGCCAGTGCACCTATGCACATGTGTGCTTTTTCTTTTCTTTCCTTTGTATCTTTTTTTTTCTTTCTAACACATGCTCTGTCAACGAGGCTAGAGTGCAATGCTGTGATCACGCTCACTGCAGCCTCAAACTCCCAGGCTCAGGCGATCCTCCCACTTCAGCCTCCCAAGTAGCTGGGACCACAGACACATGCCACCATGCTCAACTTATTTTAAAAAAGTTTTGTGGAGATGGGGTCTTGCTCTGTTGCCCAGGCTGGTTTGAAACTCCTGGGCTCAAGCAATCCTCCCACCTTGGCCTCCCGAAGTTCTGGGATTACAGGCGTGAGCCATCGTGCCCAGCCCTTTTTTACTTGTTAACGTGGTCAAGCCACATTTTTGTTTCCTCACATCCTAACATGAGGGCAGAGTCCAGCAGAGCCCGCCAGTTTGCGCACCTGATCGGATGGGGTATCTTCCCGTCAAGAACGCGGACCGGCTTGGGCTGCAGAGGGAGGCGGCAGAGATGTGCTGAGTCAGTCGCACGCCTTCCCTGGCAAGGCGGTCGATGTGAGGCGTCCTGAAGGGGGAGAGGGAAGGTGTATTGGAGAGAAGGAAAAGGTGGGGGGCGGGGGAAGCAGAGAGGAAGAGCGAGAGGAAGACAGAGAAGGACAAACAGAAAGGCACAGGTGGAAAGAGAGAGGAGAGACAGACAGGGAGAGAGGGAGAGACCCAGAAAGCGAGGCAGAGAGAGAGACGGACAGAAAGAAAGGATGAAAGAGAGAGAGACAGACGAGAAAGAGAGCAACAGAAAAGGATAGAAAGAGAAAAACAGAAAGAGAGAGATGAAAAGAGACAGAGAAAGAGACAAAGGGTAAGACACACAGAGAGAAACAGAGAGAGATGGAAAGAGAGAGACAAACAGAAAAAAGGAGAGAGAAAGACAGAAAGAGGGAGACAGAGAAAGACAGAGAGGGACAGAGAGAAGACAAGAGAGAGAGAGAAAGACAGAGAGAGAGAAACAGAAAGAGAGAGATAGAAAGAGACATGCAGAGATTAAGAGAGAGACAAAGAAATGGAAAGAGAGATAAACAGAGGGAGGGAGACAGAGAGAAACAGAAAGAGAGGTGGAAAAAGAGAGACAGATGGAGGGAGACAGAAAGAAAAACAGAGAGAGACAAACAGAGAGAGATGAAAAGAGAGAAAGAGACACAGAGAGAGATACAGAGAGAGAGATGGAGAGAGAGAAGAAGAGAGGAAGAGAGAGACAGAGAGAGATGGAAAGATACAGACAGAGGGAGAGAGAAGGAAAGAGAGAAAGACATAGAAAGAAATGGATAGAGTGAGATAGACAAAGAGAGAGACGGAGACAGAGACAGACAATCAGAGAGACATAGAGAGACAAGCAGACAGAGAAAGGGGGAAGACAGAGACAGACATAGAAAGAGATGGAGAGACAGAGATGGAAACAGAAGGACAGAGAGAGGGAGAGAGAGAGACAGAAAGAGATAGAGATGGAGAGACAGAGATGGAAACAGAAGGACAGAGAAAGGGAGAGAGAGAGACAGAAAGAGATAGAAAGAAATGGATAGAATGAGATAGACAAAGAGGGAGACAGAGAGAGACAATCAGAGAGAGAGATAGAGAGACAGGCAGACAAAGAGAGGGAGACAGAGAGAGACAGAGAGAGAGATAGAAAGAGAGACAAGCAGACAGAGAGGGGTGACAGAGACACGCACAGGCATAGAAAGAGATGTAGAGACAGAAAGAGGAGAGAGAGAGACAGAGAGATCTGAAGATAAACAACATCTCTGTTTATTATGATTTCCAGGTGCCCAGAGCAGGTAACTGCACACGGAGTTCATTTTTCTTTTTTGCCCGTGTCAAGGTGAAGTATGACTGAGATTCCAGGTAGCTGTTGTTCTGCAGGGTTCATATACATGGGTGCCACTATATGGTGTCCATTCACGGTACTACAGCCTTACAAAATAAAATGCTTAAGGGATTGGGGTCTGATTCATCGAGGCTAATTGCTTACAGACCTTACTTATGCCTAACTACTCACAGACCCACCCACTCACTGGTTTGATAGATACATTTCCCTGCAGTCTACATAGGTTGCAAAACTGTCATATGATTAAATATTCAAAAGAAGGAAATCCCACCATTTTCGACAACACAGATGAACTGGAAGGGTATTAGATTAAATGAAATAAGCCAAGCACAGAGAGACAAATACCGCATGATCTCACTTATGTGTGGAATCTAAAATAGCAAACTCAGAAGTAGACAGTAGAATGGTGGGTATCAGGGGCTGGGGTGAGGGTCGAGAACAGGTAGGTTAAAGGATACAACATTTCACGGAGCCAAACATGAATAAATCCTCTATTTGATTTATTCCTCACAAAGAGGAATAAATTTAAGAGATCTGTTGCAGATTGTGGTGACTATAGTTAATAACAATGTATTCTATTCTTGAAATTGCTATAATTTTCACCATTTTCACCACATATAAATAATAAGTATGTGTGGTTGTGCATGTTAATTAGCTTGATTTAGCTATTCCACAATGGATCCATGAATCAAAACATCATGATATACACCAGAAATACACAGAACTATAATTCGTCAATTAAAAAATAATTTAACAAGAGATTTCTGGAGGCTGGAGAGACTTCTGGAAAAAGAATCAGTCTCCTCTTGGATGAAAATAAAATATAATGAGTTCTACATTTATTCATGAGAGAAATTATGACAGGTAACTGGTGCAAGGAGAAGTTCCAGCTTTACCAAGGTGTGCATCTGATTTTTTTTTCGGATATGGAAGTCACCTACCAACTTTTAAAACATTATTTATTTTGCAAAGAAAAAAATTGTAAACTGCATTCCTGGGGCACATGTGCCTGGTTTTAGATTTCACATTATAATCTCACTTCTCAAATTGCTAGTATTTTCAGCAAAACACCGATACCCCACGCTAACATACTCTCTGTAAATATCTGCTATTTATGGACACCGTGTTTCTGCGCTTTTGGGTGAGTCCTCTCTTCTTTTCTCATAAGCAATGGTTCATTTTTGGCGACTACTTTTTCATGACTCCTAGCTCCATTGTCGAAAACTGTGATGACTACCTTCAGCATCTATTAGTCATACAACGCAATGATCTTAAAAGTGTATGATGTACATCTGATAACGATGTACTCCTAAGCTCAGTATAAGAACGGCTAATACAGATAGCTTCTATTATCCACCACAAAGCACTGAGTTTGTTTCATATCTGTTTTTCTTCTTTCAGAATGCCCATTGTTAAAAATACAAGCTCACCATCTTAAAGAATCTATTGGCTCACCAAATTAGGAAACAGAATGAATTCTGCTGAATATACATATTCACATTTATATATTTATGAAGATATATAACTGAATATATAAATATTCATAAATTCACACATATTTATTAATATATATTTCTATATTATAAATCTAGATTTATAATATATATTTCTATATTATAAATCTAGATTTATAATATATATTTCTATATTATAAATCTAGATTTACAATATATATTTCTATACTATAAATCTAGATTTACAACATATATTTCTATACTATAAATCTAGATTTATAACATATATTTCTATACTATAAATCTAGATTTATAACATATATTTCTATACTATAAATCTAGATTTATAACATATATTTCTATACTATAAATCTAGATTTATAACATATATTTCTATACTATAAATCTAGATTTATAACATATATTTCTATACTATAAATCTAGATTTATAACATATATTTCTATACTATAAATCTAGATTTATAACATATATTTCTATATTATAAATCTAGATTTATAACATATATTTCTATATTATAAATCTAGATTTATAACATATTATAAATCTAGATTTGTAACATATTATAAATCTAGATTTATAACATATATTTCTATATTATAAATCTAGATTTATAACATATATTTCTATATTATAAATCTAGATTTATAATATATATTTCTATATTATAAATCTAGATTTATAATATATATTAATTATATATATTTAATTATATATATTTATAATTATATATAATTTTATTTATAAATATAAATAAATATTTATATTATATTTATATTATATTATATTTATTTATATTAAAATATTTATATATGTATAATTAAATATATATTAATAAATAATATAGTATATTTTTATATAAATATATATACTTTATATATTTATATATTATCAATATTTATAATATATACTTTTACATATTATTAATATTTATAATATATACTTTTATATATTATCAATATTTATAATATATACTTTTATATATTATCAATATGTATGAAGATATATTCATTTTATATAAATATTTATTTATATAAAATAAATATATATTTACATATATTTGTTTAAATGTACTTTTATAAAATATATAAATATATGTTTATATATTTATTTAAATATATTTATATTTAATTTTTAAAAATACATTTATATAAAAGTGAATATATATTCATAGACATAGAAATATGTATATGTTCATGTATATATGAATAACATATTCATATATATTAGTAATATTATATATTCATATATTATAAATATATTCATATATGTTTATACATTGAATATATGTTCATATATTCATAATATATGGATATGTAATATAATAAATGTATGATATATACTTTATATATTATAGAATATATTCATATATGAAATATATCACATATATTTATATAATGACATTTATATGTTCATATCTGTATATGTACATGTACATACAATCATCATGCTTCATAATAGGCTGTATGATAGAGGGTAGTTGTGTGTTAGGTACTATTCTAAGTTCTTTACACACATAAACTCAGGGATATAAAGCCTTCTCTGCATTCGACAAATAAGAAAACAGGCACAGAGAGGTTCAGCGACTTCTCCAAGACTTCAGAGCTAGTAAATGCAGAGCCAGGACTCGGGTCCAGATAGCCATGCTTTTACTATGAACATCCTGGTTAATGCTAGAGGCACTGGATGTACTGATTACCCTGATCTGATCACTATACTTTGTATGTATCCAAACCTCACTGTGTACCCTGTGAAGATGGACAATTATTATTTCTTAAGTTTAAAAACTGAAAGAGATTCAAATTAAAATTATTAAAAATGTAACTGTAAAACTATTAAATAATCTAAATAATTTAAAACTATCAAAAAGTTTAAAGTAACTAAAAAAAAAATGCCAACAAATACATTTGGTTTTGCACATAGATGCAGCCGTACAGCCAGCCTGCTGAACCTGAACGACTGATGAACGTATGACTGGCCATGAAACCGCCTTACCTGATGGTGTCATTACCGTAGCAGCCCAGATCTCCAATACCCAGGTCATCAACCATGATTAGGACAATATTAGGCTTGTCGTCATGCACCCTGTGTGCCTGGCATGTGTTCAAGAGTGCACACACCAAAGACATGAAGACCAAGGGTCTCCTGGAAAGCAAGCAGGGATTTTATTGGTATCAGGCTTCTCTGGGTGGATTCAGGATCCACCTCCCAACACAACACAACAGGGGTCTTTGGAGATCACGTGGATCTCCCAGGCATCTCCTCAAGCTCAAGACTGCCTCTCTCCAAGCACCGAGCACTGCTGCTGAATGGTAGCGGAAGTGCCCAACATAATGCATTCTTGGCTTCTCACTTTGCATAAAATAAAGGCTAAAACAACAGATGTTAACATGGATGCAGTGAAAAGGGAATCCTTTTATACTGTTAGTGGGAATGTACAAGCGCTGTGGAAAACAGTATGGAGATTCCTTAAAGAACTAAAAGTAGATCTACCATTTGATCCAGCAATCCCACTCCTGGGTATCTACCCAGAGGAAAAGAAGGCATTATATATAAAAGACACTTGCGGCCGGGTGTGGTGGCTCACACCTGTAATCTCAGCACTTTGGGAGGCCGAGGCAGGTGGATCACCTGAGGTCAGGAGCTCGAGACCAGCCTGGCCAACATGGTGAAACTCTGTGTCTACTAAAAGTACAAAAATTAGCCGAGTGTAGTGGCACACTCCTGTAATCCCAGCTGCTAGGGAGGCTGAGGCAGGAGAATCACTTGAACCCAGGAGGCGGAGGTTGCAGTGAGCCAAGATTGTGCCACTGCACTCCAGCCTGGGTGACAGACCGAGGCTCCATCAAAAACAACAACAACAACAACAAAAGACACTTGCACATGCATGTTTATAGCAGCACAATTTGCAGTTGCAAAAATGTGGAACCAGCCCAAATACCCATCAATCAATGAGTGGTTAAAGAAAATGTGATATATAGAGATAGATAGCTATAGATTGTATACAAAGTGAGAAGCCAAGAGCGCATTTCTTTGGGCACTTCTGCTGCCATTCAGCAGCAGTGCTTGGTGCTTGGAGCGAGACACTCTTGATATCTATAGATCTGTAGATACCTATATATATCACATCTTCTTTATCTGTATAGATCTGCAGGTATCTATCTATCCATATCACATTTTCATATTCATACACACACACACACACACACACACCATGGAATACTACTCAGCCATAAAAAGGAACAAAATAATGTCATTTGCAGCAACCTGGATGGAGGTGGAGACAATTATTCTAAGTGAAGTAACTCAGGAATGGAAAACCAAACATTGTATGTTCTCACTCATAAGTGGGAGCTAAGCTATGAGGCTGCAAAGGCATAAGAATGATGCAATGGACTTTGGGGACTCAGGGAAAGGGTGGGAGGGGAGTGAGGGATCAAAGACCGCACATTGGGTGCAGTGTACACTGCTCAGGGGATGGGTGCATCAAAATCTCACAAATCACCACTAAAGAACTTATCCATGTAATCAAACATCACCTGCTCCCCAAAAACTATTGAAATTTTTTTAAAAGGCTAAAGTAGATGCCCTTCCAGGAGGGAAGTCTGAAAACATGTACTCAGAGGCAAATCATTGCAGAGGACGGAGACGATAAGACTCCTGAGGTTAACTCCCTCTTCCAGGGACTTAACCTCATTTAAGGGACTTAAATGAGTCTCTACGGGTAAGGGATTTAACCTTAACTTCATTCTAAAATTAGAATTTTTATTCTAATTTAAGGGCGTGTGGGTGTGTGTGATCCTTACAGTACTATTCACAATGGCCAAACTGTGAAATCAACCTCAGTGTCCATCATTGCATGAATGGATAAAGAAAATGCGGTACATATACACCGTGGAATATTATTCAGTGTTAAAAAATAATGAAATTCTGTCATTTACAACAACGTGGATGAACCTGGAGGTCATTATGCTAAGGAAAATAAGCCTGGCACAGAAACACCAATACCACATGATCTCACTTCTATGTGAAATCTCAAAAAGTTGATCTCATAGAAGGAAAGGGTAGAATGATGCCTGCTAGGAGCTGGGGGGCCAGTGGAGGGGTTGGGAAGATGTTGGTCGAAGGATACAAAATTTCAATTTGACAGGAGAAATAAGTTCAAAGAATCTATTGTACTTGTGCTGACTGTAGTTAATAAGAATGTATTTTAGAGTTGAAAATTACTGATAAAATCTACTCAAAGTGTTCTCATCACAAATAGGTAAGTGGATGAGGTAACATGCATTAGCATAATTGAGCTATTCCAAAATGCAGGCGTATTTCAAAACATCAAGTTGTACACCATAAATCTATGCAATGTTTATATGTCAGCTTTTTTGACTCAAGGGACAATAAAAAAAGAAAAAGAAATTTAAAAAGGAAAAAAATTAAAAAGAAAAATGAATTAAAAAAGAAAGAAAAAATAAATAAAAATAAAATACTCATAATATAAAAAGAATAAATACATGCAATTTATCATTACTCCAAATTTTTAAAAAGTCAGGTTGCAGTGGCTCACACCTGTAATCCCAGCTCTTTGGGAGGCTGAGGCAGGAGAATCAGTTCGTCACCAGCCTGGGTAACATAGTGAGACCCCATCCCTACAAAAAATGTAAAAATGAACTGGGTGTGGTGGTGCATGCCTGTAGTCCCAGCTACTCTGGAGGCTGAGGTGGGAGGATCGCTTGAGCTCAGGAGTTCAAGCCTGCAGTGAGCTGAGATTGCGCCACTGCACTCTAGCCTGGGCTACAGGACGAGACCCTCAAAAGAAAAAAAAGTGTGAGAATAGCAGCTTTGGCTGGAGAAAAGAAAAACAAGCAAAAAAATAAATAAATAAAATAAAATAAGGAATTACCAAGTAAAGGAAAAGTGGAAGTTGGGGAAAGAACTGAATTGAGGAAAAGAAAGAAACGTGGACTCTGAGGACCACCTGAGTCCACTTCATAGTTTTGCTCAGTCCCAGCTGAGGTCATATTTTCTTAAGGAAACACATGACGCTCTTCTCAGCATATCCCTACTCAGTTACCAGGTAATGAATATTGGACATGTGGATTATTGATTCAATTCCTATCTCATCTCTATACATGTTTCAAAACCCACTTCAAATATCTCCTCTGAGAGAAAAAATACAAACAGGAGTTCATCCCTATTGGCTCTCAGAGTCCTTTGTAAATACTCTGAAACAATGACAGCCACAGAAGATTACAATTTTTTTGCTGTATGCAAACATCTCCTTGAAGATTGAGAATGTCTTGCAGGCAAAAGCTACATGCTCAGGACTGTGGGCCAAATCCCCGAAGTTACAGAAATGCTTTTCATCTATGCAAAGTTAGTTGAATTTTTTTATCACCTCCTGTTTTTACAATACTTTAAAATCATGTATACGGCTGGGCACAATGGTGGCTCACACCTGTAATCCCAGCACTTTGAGAGGCTGAGGCGGGAGGATTCCTTGAGCCCAGGAGTTCAAGACCAACCTGGGCAACAAAATGAGAACCTGTCTCTACAAAAAATAAAAATAAAAAATTAGCTGGGCGTGGTGATAAGCACCTGAGGTCCCAGCTACTCTGGAGGCTGAGGCTGGAGGATCTCTTGAGCCCAGGAGTTGGAGGTTGCAGTGAGCTATGACTGCACCACTGTCGTCTACCCTGGGTGACAGAGCAAAACCCTGTGAAACCCTGTCTCTAAAATAAATAAAAATAAACATAAACTCATATGTATCTGTTGGAAATTTACAGTTTACACCTCTATCAATTGCCTAACTCCTACCTTTTTAAAAAACTTACACACTTACTAAGTCGAGAGAATGAACTTAGACATCTTATGGCCAGCCATATAAAGACAGCATGTTGACTCATAGTAGGTTACAAGAAAAGAAAAAGAAAAAACAAAAAAAGGCAGATGATATTAAATGCCTCTACCTATAAGGCTGGATTCACAAATACACAGAATTATACATTAGATTCAATGTGCTCACAATGCAGTATACGGCTTTACCTACCTGGGCCTCATTGTGCAGCTTGGAATACCTTCTTGTTGTCTTTGGCAGAAGACACAGACATGATTTAAAAGACCAAAAAAAAAAAAAAAAGTATCATTCATGTGTCAATTAAATTAGTTCCCAGCATGAAATTCTCACTAGACTTGTGAGCCATATCCCTAATTCCGACATTTTTAAATTGATTTTCCAAGGCCACTACTGCACAAATCCTGAACTTTCAATGAGTTCATTCTTTTGACCTTTTTTTTTTTTTTGAGCCGGAGTCTCGCTGTCACCCAGGCTGGAGTGCAGTGGTGCAATCTCAGCTCACTGCAACCTCTGCCTCCCGGGTTCAAGCCATTCTCCTGCCTCAGCCTCCTGAGTAGTGGGGACTACAGGCGTGCACCACCACGCCCGGCTAATTCTTGTATTTTTAGTAGAGATGGGGTTTCAGCATGTTGTCCAGGCTGGTCCTGAACTGCTGACCTCAAGTGCTCTGCCCGTCTTTTGGCCCATTTTTAAAAGAACTCCTGCTGCCCCAAGTCCTGGGGCTCTTGGATGAATTGTCTCAGTGGCAAAACCTGCCCTGAAACATGCTGGCCCAAGAGCATTGTCTCAATGTCCTGCCAAGCCTAAAAGTTTAAACTCAGAAAGCTTCTGTGTCCTGAATAAGGAAAGAGGCAATTAATCAAAATGAGCTCCCTCTTTTTTGACTGCAAAATGCAGAAACCACTGAATGACTAATGGTTATATTTAGTTGGCAGTGGCAGAGGGGTTAGGACTAAGGGATATGACAGCCAAATGCATTACAATGAAAGAAAAGCCCATCTGTAGTCTGCAAGTTATTACCCATATTTGTACCTTAAAATAACACTAAGGACAAAATACAAACGCATTCCTCCTTAAATTCATTTTGCTCCAAAGCATGGATACTCTGGTCACATACTATACACACTACACAGACACACACGCACGCACACTCACAAACACACACACACGTTCTTGGTTAAGAAAGAAAAAGGAAGAGAGGGAGGGAGGGAAGAAAGAAGAAAGGGTATGAGAGTAACAGAAAGGAGAGAAACTTGCTCACACTAAAATTGGTTTGGAATCCATTTCTCAGTGCCTAAGCTGATGATCCATTGAGTTTCGGAATACAATAGGTCAATGGATCTTTCGACTATGCCCGTTTCTACCAGAGGTTAAAAAAAAAAAAAGGCTGAGAAAATGTGTCCAAACAAGCCTTCCCCAACTCACCTATCAGCCGTATTATCTCTCTAATGTCTAGGAGCAGAACAGACAGGCTGTTCTGCAAAGGCTCTGCCTCTTCTGGCAGCTGCCTCGAATCATTACGAAAGCATTAGCCGCTCCGTGTCACCTCTCTCTCCCATGGGAGGGCTGGTCCCTGCTAGGCTCACCCAGATGGTTCCTGTTGCTAATCTGCAGCCCGCATTTGCAATTCCTACTACACACCCAGGAAAAGAAAAACAACAGCACATCGACAACAAAACATTACATTCAGCCAAGTACCTACAGCCTTTCTTGCTGACGCTGAATGTTCTTATCTGGGACGACCACCAAAGCCATTCATCACACCAGAATTAAGACTGGCTGTTTTGAGCCAGAGCAATCCCGTTTGATATCCCTTGCGTTGCGGTGACCTCATGGTCTATAGCAGTGCCTCAGGGACATCTGTGCTCCCAATTAAAGGTGGTGGGGACGTGGGAGGGAAATGGAAGGTCTTCCCTGTCTTTATATCTTAATAATATTCAACAAGACAAAGTGTGGGGTATAATTTGGAAGATGGCAGGTGTGCTGTTCATCAACACCCACCCCAAAAGGATGGCTATTATATTAAACACTGATGCAAAGGCAGATAGCAACTCTCCCAGCATTTTAAATAAAGATTTGAGAATATCAGAGGGCATACATAACCCTCTCTAAACCAAACACCACCTTGTGAGATGGAACGCTCCATTAAACATGCTGTTGTATGATTCTATAAACTCTAGAAACCAGATTTTGTTTTGTTTTGTTTTTGAGACTGGTTGTCTCTCTGTTACCCAGGCTGGAGTAAAATTATGGTGATCACAGCTCACTGCAGCCTTGACTTCCAGGCTCGAGTGATCCTCCTGCTTCAGCCTCCCGAATAGCTGGGACTACAGGCACCCACTAGTCCATGGATAATTTTTGTATTTTTACATAATCTCACTATGTTGCCCAGGCTGGTCTCAAACTCCTGGGCTCAAGCAATCCTCCCATCTCGGCCTCCCAAAGTGCTGGGATTACAGGCGAGAGCCACTGCGCCCAGCCTGGAAACCAGATCTTGCATCAGACCAGAGATGCAGATTTCTTCAGGTAAATGTACCTGGAGAGGAATTTTGAAATGGAATTGTCTAAAAACACCAAAATAATATATGTTAAGAAGATGTGAACTTATTCCCTAAAATGAAAATTTACATATAAAGGGCATGTGCATTTTTTTTTTTTTTTTTTTTTGAGATGGAGTCTCACTCTGTTGCCGAAGCTGGAGTGCAGCAGCACGATCTCAGCTCACTAAAATCTCTGCCTCCTGGTCTTAAACGATTTTCCTGTCTCAGCCTCCTGAGTAGCTGGAATTACAGGCACCTGCCACCATGACTGGCCAATTTTTTTTTTCTCCTGATTTTATTTTATTTAATTAATTAATTTATTTATTTATTTTTATTATACTTTAAGTTCTAGGGTACATGTGCACAACGTGCAGGCTCGTTACATAGGTATACATGTGCCATGCTGGCCCGCTGCATCCATCAACCCGTCATTTACATTAGGTATCTCTCCCAATGCTATCCCTCCCCCCACCCCCCACCCCACAACAGGCCTGGTGTGTGATGTCCCCCACCCTGTGTCCAAGTGTTCTCATTGTTCAATTACCACCTATGAGTGAGAACATGCAGTGTTTGGTTTTCTGTCCTTGTGATAGTTTGCTCAGAATGATGGTTTCCAGCTTCATCCATGTCCCTGCAAAGGACATTAACTTATCATTTTTTATGGCTGCATAGTATTCCATGGTGTATATGTGCCAGGTTTTCTTAATCCAGTCTATCATTGATGGACATTTGGGTTGGTTCCAAGTCTTTGCTATTGTGAATAGTGTGCATGTGTCTTGATAGCAGCATGATTTATAATGCTTTGGGTATATACCCAGTAATGGGATTACTGGGTCAAATGGTATTGCTAGCTCTAGATCCTTGAGGAATTGCCACACTGTCTTCCACAATGGTTGAACTAGTTTACACTCCCACCAACAGTGTAAAAGTGTTCCTATTTCTCCACATTCTCTCCAGGATCTGTTGTTTCCTGACTTTTTAATGATCGCCATTCTAACTGGTGTGAGACGGTATCTCATTGTGGTTTTGATTTGCATTTCTCTGATGACCAGTGATGATGAGCATTTTTTCATGTGTCTGTTGGCTGCATAGATGTCTTCTTTTGAGAAGTGTCTGTTCATATCCTTTGCCCACTTTTTGATGGGGTTGTTTGTTTTTTTCTTGTAAATTTGTTTATGTTCTTTGTAGATTTTGGATATTAGCCCTTTGTCAGATGGGTACACTGCAAAAATTTTCTCCCATTCTGTAGGTTGCCTGTTCACTCTGATGGTAGTTTCTTTTGCTGTGCAGAAGCTCTTTAGTTTAATTAGATCCCATTTGTCTATTTTGGCTTTTGTTGCCACTGCTTTTGGTGTTTTAGTCATTAAGTCCTTGCCCGTGCCTATGTCCTGAATGGTATTGCCTAGGTTTTCTTCTAGGGTTTTTATAGTTTAGGTCTAACATGTAAGTCTTTAATCCATCTTGAATTAATTTTGTATAAAGTGTAAGGAAGGGATCCAGTTTCAACTTTCTACATATGACTAGCCAGTTTTCCCAGCACCATTTATTAAATAGGGAATCTTTTCCCCATTTCTGGTTTTTGTCAGGTTTGTCAAAGATCAGATGGTGGTAGATGTGTGGTGTTATTTCTGAGGCCTCTGTTCTGTTCCATTGGTCTATATCTCTGTTTTGGTATGAGTACCATGCTGTTTTGGTTACTGTAGCCTTGTAGTATAGTTTGAAGTCAGGTAGCATGGTGCCTCCAGCTTTGTTCTTTTTGCTTAGGATTGACCTGGCAATCTGGGCTCTTTTTTGGTTCCATATGAACTTTAAAGTCGTTTTTCCCAATTCTGTGAAGAAAGTCATTGGTAGCTTGATGGAGATGACATTGAATCTATAAATTACCTTGGGCAGTATGGCCATTTTCACAATATTGATTTTTCCTATCCATGAGCATGGAATGTTCTTCCATTTGTTTGTGTCCTTTTATTTCGTTGAGCAGTGGTTTGTAGTTCTCCTTGAAGAGGTCCTTCACATCCCTTGTAAGTTGGATTCCTAGGTATTTTATTCTCTTTGTAGCAATTGTGAATGGGAGTTCACTCATGATTTGGCTGTCTGTTTGTCTGTTATTGGTGTACAGGAATGCTTGTGATTTTTGCACATTGATTTTGTATCCTGAGACTTTGCTGAAGTTGCTTATCAGCTTAAGGAGATTTTGGGCTGAGACGATGGGGTTTTCTAAATACACAATCATGTCATCTGCAAACATGGACAACTCGACTTCCTCTTTTCCT
The DNA here is from genome assembly GCF_029281585.2 of Gorilla gorilla gorilla. Classification (NCBI taxonomy): domain Eukaryota; kingdom Metazoa; phylum Chordata; class Mammalia; order Primates; family Hominidae; genus Gorilla; species Gorilla gorilla. Next base: position 13,333,394 of record NC_073247.2, on the reverse strand, counting down.
AATTGAATACCCTTTATTTCTTTCTCTTGCCTGATTGCCCTGACCAGAACTTCCAACACTATGTTGAATAGGAGTGGTGAAAGAGAGCATCCCTGTCTTGTGCCAGTTTTCAAAGGGAATGCTTCCAGTTTTTGCCCATTCAGTATGATATTGGCTGTGAGTTTGTCATAAATAGCTCTTATTATTTTGAGATATGTCCCATCAATACCTAGTTTATTGAGAGTTTTTAGCATGAAGGGCTGCTGAATTTTCTCAAAGGCCTTTTCTGCATCTATTGAGATAATCATGTGATTTTTGTTGATGGTTCTGTTTATGTGATGGATTACGTTTACTGATTTGTGTATGTTGAACCAGCCTTGCATCCCAGGGATGAAGCCAACTTGACCGTGATGGATAAGCTTTTCGATGTGCTGCTGGATTTGGTTTGCCAGTATTTTATTGAGGATTTTTGCACTGATGTTCATCAGGGATTTTGATCTAAAATTCTCTTTTTTTGTTGTGTCTCTGCCAGGCTTTGGTATCAGGATGATGTTGGCCTCATAAAATGAGTTAGGGAGGATTCCCTCTTTTTCTATTGATTGGAATAGTTTCAGAAGTAATGGTACCAGCTCCTCTTTGTACCTCTGGTAGAATTTGGCTGTGAATCCATCTGGTCCTGGACTTTTTTTGGTTGGTAGGCTATTAATTATTGCCTCAATTTCAGAGCCTGTTATTGGTCTATTCAGAGGTTCAATTTCTTCCTGGTTTAGTCTTGGGAGGGTGTATGTGTCTGGGAATTTATCCATTTCTTCTAGATTTTCTAGTTCATTTGCCTAGAGGTGTTTATAGTATTCTCTCATGGTAGTTTGTATTTCTGTGGGATTGGTGGTGATATCCCCTTTATCATTTTTTATTGCATCTATTTGATTCTTCTCTCTTTTCTTCTTTATTAGTGTTGTTAGCGGCCTATCAGTCTTGTTGATCTTTTCAAAAAACCAGCTCCTGGATTCATTGATTTTTTTTGAAGGGTTTTTTGTGTCTCTATCTCCTTCAGCTCTGCCCTGATCTTAGTTATTTCTTGCCTTCTGCTAGCTTTTGAATGTGTTTGCTCTTGCTTCTCTAGTTCTTTTCATTGTGATGTTAGGGTGTTGATTTTAGATCTTTCCTGCTTTCTTCTGTGGGCATTTAGTGCTATAAATTTCCCTCTACACACTGCTTTAATTGTGTCCCAGAGATTCTGGTATGTTGTGTCTTTGTTCTCATTGGTTTCAAAGAACATATTTATTTCTGCCTTCATTTCGTTATTTACCCAGTAGTCATTCAGGAGCAGGTTGTTCAGTTTCCATGTAGTTGAGCAGTTTTGAGTGACTTTCTTAATCCTGAGTTCTAATTTGATTGCACTGTGGTCTGAGAGACAGTTTGTTGTGATTTCTGTTCTTTTACATTTGCTGAGGAGTGCTTTACTTCCAACTATGTGGTCAATTTTTGAATAAGTGTGATGTGGTGCTGAGAAGAATGTATATTCTGTTGATTTGGGGTGGAGAGTTCTGTAGATGTCTATTAGGTCCACTTGGTGCAGAGCTGAATTCAAGTACTGGATATCCTTGTTAACCTTCTGTCTCGTTGATCTGTCTAATATTGACAGTGGGGTGTTAAAGTCTCCCATTATTATTGTGTGGAAGTCTAAGTCTCTTTGTAGGTCTCTAAGGACTCGCTTTATGAATCTGGGTGCTCCTGTATTGGGTGCATATATATTTAGGATAGTTAGGTCTTCTTGTTGAATTGATCCCTTTACCATTATGTAATGGCCTTCTTTGTCTCTTTTGATCTCTGTTGGTTTAAAAGTCTGTTTTATCAGAGACTAGGATTGTAACCTCTGCTTTTTTTTGCTTTCCATTTGCTTGTTAGATCTTCCTCCATCCCTTTATTTTGAGCCTACATGTGTCTCTGCACATGAGATGGGTCTCCTGAATACAGCACACTGTTGGGTCTTGACTCTATCCAATTTGCCAGTCTGTGCCTTTTAATCAGGGCAGTTAACCCATTTACATTTAAGGTTAATATTGTTATGTGTGAATTTGATCCTGTCATTATGATGTTAGCTGGTTATTTTGCTCATTAGTTGATGCAGTTTCTTCCTAGCATCGATGGTCTTTACAATTTGGCATGTTTTTGCAGTGGCTGGTACTGGTTGTTCCTTTCCATGTTTAGTGCTTCCTCCAGGAGCTCTCGTAGGGCAGGCCTGGTGGTGACAAAATCTCTCAGCATTTCCTTGTCTGTAAAGGATTTTATTTCTCCTTCACTTGTGAAGCTTAGTTTAGCTGGATATGAAATTCTGGATTGAAAATTCTTTTCTTTAAGAATGTTGAATATTGGCCTCCACTCTCTTCTGGCTTGTAGAGTTTCTGCCGAGAGATCCACTGTTAGTCTGATGGGCTTCCCTTTGTGGGTAACCCGACCTTTCTCTCTGGCTGCCCTTAACATTTTTTCCTTCATTTCAACTTTGGTGAATCTGACAATTATGTGTCTTCTCGAGGAGTATCTTTGTGGCGTTCTCTGTATTTCCTGAATTTGAATGTTGGCCTGCCTTGCTAGGTTGGGGAAGTTCTCCTGGATAATATCCTGATGAGTGTTTTCCAACTTGGTTCCATTCTCCCTGTCACTTTCAGGTACACCAATCAGACGTAGATTTGGTCTTTTCACATAGTCCCATATTTCTTGGAGGCTTTGTTCATTTCTTTTTACTCTTTTTTCTCTAAACTTCTCTTATCACTTTATTTCATTCATTTGATCTTCAATCACTGATACCCTTTCTTGCACTTGATCGAATCGGCTATTGAAGCTTGTGCATGCATCACGTAGCTCTTATGCCGTGGTTTTCAGCTCCGTCAGGTCATTTAAGGTCTTCTCTACACTGTTTATTCTAGTTAGCTGTTCATCTAATCTTTTTTCAAGGTTTTTAGCATCCTTGCAATGGGTTTGAACATTTCCTTTAGCTCGGAGAAGTTTGTTATTACCGACCTTCTGAAGCCTACTTCTGTCAGCTTGCCAAAGTCATTCTCCATCCAGCTTTGTTCCGTTGCTGGCGAGGAGCTGCAACCCTTTGGAGGAGAAGAGGCACTCTGGTTTTTAGAATTTTCAGCTTTTCTGCTCTGGTTTCTCTCCATCTTTGTGGTTTTACCTACCTTTTGTCTTTGATGCTGGTGACCTACAGATGGAGTTTTGGTGTGGATGTCCTTTTTGTTGATGTTGATGCTATTCCTTTCTGTTTGTTAGTTTTCCTTCTGACAGTCAGGTCCCTCAGCTGCAGGTCTGTTGGAGTTTGCTGGAGGTCCACTCCAGACCCTGTTTGCCTGGATATCACCAGTGGAGGCTGCAGAACAGCAAATATTGCAGAACAGCAAATATTGCTACCTGATCCTTCCTCTGGAAGCTTTGTCCCAGAGGGGCACCACCTGTATGAGTTGTCAGTTGGCCCCCACTGGGAGGTGTCTCCCAGTTAGGCTACAAGGGGGTCAGGGACCCACTTGAGGAAGCAGTCTGTCCATTCTCAGAGCTCAAACACCATGCTGGGAGCACCACTGCTCTCTTCAGAGCTGTCAGACAGGGACGTTTAAGTCTGCAGAAGTTTCTGCTGCCTTTTGTTCAGCTATACCCTGCCCCCAGAGGTGGAATCTACAGAGGCAGTAGGCCTTGCTGAGCTGCAGTGGGCTCTGCCCAGTTCGAGCTTCCCTGGCCGCTTTGTTTACCTACTCAAGCCTCAGCAATGTTGGATGCCCACCCCCCCAGCCAGGCTGCTGCCTCACAGTTCAATCTCAGACTGCTGTGCTAGCAGTGAGCAAGGCTCTGTGGGCGTGGGACCTGCCGAGCCAGGTGCAGGATATAATCTCCTGGTGTGCTCTTTGCTAAGACCATTGGAAAAGTGCAGTATGTGGGCGAGAGTGTCCCAATTTTCCAGGTACAGTCTGTCACAGCTTCCTTGGCTAGGAAAGGGAAATCCTCTGACACTTCCCAGGTGAGGCAATGCCCTGCCCTGTTTCGGCTTGCCCTCTGTGGGCCGCACCCACTGTGCAACCAATCCCAATTAGATGAACAAGATACCTCAGTTGGAAATGCAGAAATCACCCATTTTCTGTGTTGATCACACTGGGAGCTGTAGACCGGAACTGTTTCTATTTGGCCATCTTGGAATGGAATCCCAATTTTTGTATTTTTAGTAGAGACGGGGTTTCACCATATTGGTCAGGCTGGTCTCAAACTCCTGATCTCAGGTGATCCACCCACCCCAGCCTCCCAAAGTGCTGGGATTACAAGCATGAGCCACCATGCCTGGCCGCATTTTCAACCCAAACAATAAAATACAAAGAATAAAAGTGACTGTAATTCAGATTCCCATGGCAGCTCCATGACCATCGGTTTGCAGTCTCATTGGTGAATTAGTTAAGTGACTCTGCTTTCTACAGATTCCTCTCCTCCCAGCTTCCAGGACTCTCTCAATTCATTCTGTTTCTCCATGGAATAAGTATTCACTTTGAGGACTTCTTTCAGAATCCCTACTTATAATCACAGAAAGGTTTTCCACCTTCGTGCAACTGCTCATGGTAAAATCTTGGTTTCTAAACAATTTACTAATCTCTTTTTTTCTTTTTCTTTTAGAGACAGGGTCTCATTCTGTCACCCAAGCTGGAGTGCACTGGTGTGATAAGAGCTCGCTGCAGCCTCAGCCTCCTAAGCTCGAAAGATCCTCCAGTCTCAGCCTCTGGAGTGGCTGGAACTACAGGCATGCACCACTGCACCTGGGTAATTTCTTTATTTTCTATTTTTTTGTAGAGACAAGGTCTCCCTATATTGCCCAGGCTGGTTTTGAACTCCTGGCCTCAAAGAATCCTCCTGCCTTGGCCTCATGAAGCACTGTGATTATAGGTGTGAGCCATCATGCCCAGCCTAGATTTACTGATCTTGATATGTTCTGCCTTTTCTGACTCCCTTTTATGTTGACAAAAACAGCAGGTAGCCTGCCTGTGGTCCCGGCTACTCAGGAGACTGAGGTGGGGGATCGCTTGGGCCCGGAAGTTCTGGGCTATGGTGCGCTAGGCTGATCAAGTATCTGCACTACATTCAGCACCAGCATGGTGACCTCCCAGGAGCAGAAGACCACCAGGCTGCCTAAGGCCTGGTGAACCACCCTAAGTCACAAATGCAGCAGGTCAAAACTCTCGTGCTGATCAGTGGTGGAATCACATGTCTGAATAGCCACTGTACTCCAGCCTGGGCAACACAGCAAGACCCTATCTCCTAAAAAAAGAAAAAGAAAAAACAAACAGTAACATAGCCACACTTAGCCAAATTCTAAACTATGGTTCATGCTACCTAATCAGTCGTGTCTATTTAATGCAATAATGCCATTGCACACAACTGTCATAAGGGCAGGAAAAGAAAACACTAGAACACAAAATGAAAAGGAACAAACCTTTGACCAAACCAAGTGTTGTTTCCTGAGCTGTGTAAGTCAAAGACAGTCCTATTACAGGTCATGATTTGCAATGTTCTGCTGTCCATTGAGTGGTTGTCGGGGTAAGGTGCATGTGTCTGACTTCACCCAAATTGTTCAGAAATGGCACTTGCCTGCCATCTCTGAAAGACATAGATGAATCTTAATACAGTCCTTGTACATAGCTTTTCTATGTATTTTTTTCCACTGGGACAAGAAACACATGGAAGACTTTACTGTCATGCTGGGTATAGTGACCCAGTGAAGATAAAGCTCCCCTAAGGAAATTGATAGCATGTCTATTTTATCAAAGTTTGCATTTCTTTCAAAGGGTAGCATCTGGCCAGGAAATATAATGTTCCCTCTTCTAGGAAATAAAGTGAAATTGTAATAAATGCAATGTTTATCATCGACACGTCTACATTCCTGAAATTCTTGGAGTTCACTTTTCTCATGGGTGAAATCAAGATTGGTGTGTTATCTGTGCATAGGCTTTGATGTAAAGATGACGACACTCCCTAGCCACATTCCCTAGACAATTTCAGCTGCCCCCTAATAAGACGTTCTGACTGTTACTCTTCAGAATTATGGGATGAAGAGGGCTCCATAAACCATCTCACCAAAAGAGAATCAGAACCACCCACTCTTCCAGGAGCTGAAGGGAGCTTTTAAGCAGATCACAGATGACAGTGTCCTAGTAATGTCAGAGTTTCTGGGGAAAAAAACGCTAATAAAGAGCAAAAGTGCTCCCTGCATTTCTGATGCAACAGATAATTCTTGCTGAAGCAAAGCAAAACAAACAAACTTTTTTTTGCTTCTCATTAATATAAATTTTGCTTAACAATATTCAGCTCCAGAGAAGATATGACACATGTCATTTTGCAATAAGCAACCTGCTAGGGTGTTTTTTATGAAAAAATATCCAGGGATCTATCAAATGATGGGCAACCCACTCTTTTACCCCAAAGCCAAAGTTCATTTGTTCATGGAATATTTATAAAATCCCACCTGAGCATCTGACTTCCAGGGTAGACTTAGGAGTGACAATGAATGGAATCAGAATAGCTCCTCTCTCAGCAGAGAGGATCAGTGTCAGTCGTGGCTATTAAAAAGTTCAATAAAGTGTCACAGACAACAAGCTTAATGTATCCTGGGTTGAAACAGACACAGGTTAGAAAGTGAAAGGAATTCTACCTAGGGTGATCGGAAGAGAATCATAGAAAAAGGTCAATGTTCTCCCGTTTTCTAATAAAGCAGTCGGCCTGTCTACAAGAAAATTGAGTGAAGCAGATTTTGTTTAAGATTTGAGATAAAGTCAGCACTGCCTCCATCTGTTTCAGGTTGGGTGGAGAGGGTCATTCTCTTCAACAAGATGTTGTTTTGATACGATCCAATATGTTCAATTCTTTTAAATGCCTAGACTAGACATTGAAATTAAGAATGATGCTTCGTCCAGGAGTGGTGGCTCACGCCTGGAATCTCACCACTTTGGGAGTTGAGGCAAGCAGACGGCTTGAGCCCAGGAGTTCGAGACCAGCCGGGCCAACAGGGCGAAACCCCGTCTCTACTAAAAATATAAAAATTAGCCAGGTGTGGTGGCACATGACTGTAATCCCAACTACTCAGGAGGCTGAGACAGGAGAATCACTTGAACCCGGGAGGCAGAGGTTGCAGTGAGCCGAGATAGCGCCACTGTGCTCCAGCCTGGGTGACAGAGGGAACTTCATTTCCAAAAAAAAATAGTAATTACGGTGCGACCCGGCGCAGTGGCTCACGCCTGTAATCCCAACACCTTGGGAGGTGGAGACAGGCAGATTGATTGAGCCTGGGAGTTTGAGACCAGCCTGGGCAACTAGTGAGACCCTGTCTCTACAAAAAATATTTTACAAAAATTATCCAGGCATGGTGGCACACACCTGTGGTCCCAGTTACTCAGGAGGCTGACATGGGAGGATTACTTCAGCCAAAGGGTTTGAGGCTGCAATGAGCCGTATCGTAATTCCACCACTGTTCTACAGCCCGGGCAACAAAGCAAGATCCCATCTCGAAAAAAAATTTTTTTAATTAAAAATTTAAGACAAAAAGAATGATGCTGCATTTCTTTTTCAAACCTTAACTCCAAGTAGGTTATTAGGGAGGTAATTGAGGGAGCATTGGTCAGGGAAAGAGGAAGAGAGACAGGGAAAGGCAGGAAGCCAGTAGAGGTTGTACTTATGAAGCAGCTTGCCACTGGGCTATTGAAGCTGAGTCCTGTGCAGAAACACTGAGATTCAACGACAGACCCTCAGAATTATCCAACCCAGGGATGATGAAGATGAGATATTTATCCTAGGATTCCTTTTCATCCTTCTGTCCCAGCACCTTTATTTGGTCTTCCATGCAGGGGCTGACAGCAGAGACAATAGGACAACTTTGCCATGTGCTATGATGGCTAGTACCATGGGGCCATAAGCTGTCTGCAGACAGCATTCACCTTATATACGTATTTCTGTGTTAACTTGGAGGTTTCCTTGATCATTCTTTATATTTCCTGACTGGTTGACTTGAACAAGAGGGATAAGGGGAAGCAGAAACCAGGCAATCTTGTCCAGCAATAGTTTGAAATAGGCATAGTTTACTCCCAAAAGTAGGAATTGGGGACAATATTAGACATTTTTTTTTTTTTTTTTTTGAAACGGAGTTTTGCTCTTGTTGCCCAGGCTGGAGTGCAGTGGTGCGATCTGGGCTCACTGCAACCTCCGCCTCCCAGGTTCAAGTGATACTCTTGCCTCAGCCTTCCGAGTAGCTGGGATTACAGGCATGTGGCACCATGCTCAGCCAATTATGTATTTTAGTAGAGACAAGGTTTCTCCATGTTGGTCAGGCTGGTCTCGAACTCCTGACCTCAGGTGATCTGCCCGTCTTGGCCTCCCAAAGTGCTGGGATTACAGGCATGAGTCACTGCGCCCGGCCAAAGATTGGATTTTAAGTGCAGTTTTGGCTGGATGTGGTGGCTCATGCCTGTAATCCCAGCACTTTTGGGAGGCTGAAGTGGGTAGATCGCCTGAGGTCAGGAGTTCAAGACCAGCCCGACCAATATGGTGAAACCCTGTCTCTACTAAATACAAAAAATATTAGCCAGGCGTAGTGGCACATGCCTGTAATCCTAGCTATTCGGGAGGCTGAGGCAGGAGAATCGCTTGAACCTGGGAGGTGGAGATTGCAGTGAGCCGAGATCGTGCCGTTGCACTCCAGCCTGGGCAACAACAGCAAAACTCTACCAAAAAAAAAAAAAAAAAAAGAGAGCAGTTTCATGCATCCATCCTAAAGGTTGGATTTATTTCCACCTTATCTAAACTTTCATGAATGCTTAGCGATTTGAATTCCATAGAGAAAAGTAGACAGCCCTAAAAGACTTCACGGGTTTTAAGAGGACACTTAGGTGCGGGGGCTCACACCTGTCATCCCAGCACTGTGGGAGGTCAAGGCAAGAGGATGGTTTGAGACAAGGAGTTTGAAACCAGTCTGGACCACACAGTGAGACTCTCCCCCTATTTCAAGTAATGATAATAACAATTAATAATAATAATAATAATAATAGAGGAGGCTGATTATAGGCTGCAAATTTTTTAATAAAAAAAAGTCATTGTGGAGCCACATTCCTGAGGAAAGGCATTTGTAAGAAGCCTGAGAGGAGACACCCTGAGAACCGGGGGTGATGTCCCTTCAGGAAGAAAAGAACAGATCGTCAATGCTGGGACCTTGGAGGTAGTAATAGAGAATTTGGATTTTATCTGACAGTGAAGGAGAGCTGCCCCATGATTTATGATCAAGGTCCATCCACTCTGGCTTGTGTTTCAATATCAATACACTTGACCAAGTACAGCACACACTGTAAAGTGAGTGTGCAGCTGGGACCAGGAACAGGCATTCTTTCTTGAGAAACTACAGTGTGTCTCCGAAAAAAAGTACAGTAGGTAGGCTGGGTGCAGTGGTTCATGCCTGTAATCCCAGCACTTTGGAAGGCCGAGGCAGGTGGATCACCTGAGGTCAGGAGTTCGAGACCAGCCTGGCCAACGTGGTGAAACCCTGTCTCTACTAAAAATACAAAAATTAGCCGGGTGTGGTGGTGGGCATCTGTAATCCCAGCTACTTGGGAGGCTGAGGCAGGAAAGTCGCTTGAACCTGGGAGGTGGAGGTTGCAGTAAGCCAAGATCGCACCATTGCACTCTAGCCTGAATGACAAGAACGAAACTCCATCTCAAAAAAAAAAAAAAACAAAATTTACCCAGGCGTGGTGGCATGCACCTGTGGTCCAGAAGGCTGAGGCAAGAGAATCGCTTGAACTCAGGAGGTGGAGTTTGCAGTGAGCCGCGATCATGCCACTGCACCCCAGCCTGGGCAACAAGAGTGAAACTCTGTCTCAAAAAATAAATAAATAAAATAAAAATACATTACAAGTAGTGACAAGCTTAGGGCTAAGGATGCTGCAGGGTAATAGCTTGATAGTTTTGTAAATCTGCCCAAATTGAAAAATTAAGTTGTAATTAGCCAGGCATGGTGGCACATGCCTGTAATCCCAGCTACTCGGGAGGCTGAGGCACTAGAATTGCTTGAATTCGGGAGGCAGAGGTTGCAGTGAGCTGAGATCACACCACTGTACTTCACCCCGGGCAACAGAGTGAGACTGTCTCAAAAAAAAAAAAAAAAAGTTGTGGATACAGCATTCACACCTGCTGAACATTTATTTTGACCAAGAAATGATCTCTCAATGTACAACTGCAAATCAAGGAAGTTCAAATTATCGGAGGACATGTCAGAAATTCTCCCTAAATAAAACGTCTGAAAAAGTGTATTTCCAAATGTGGTCCATCTTACCTACAGTGCCCTCCCCTGGAATTTAATATGCAACTCATCATGAATGTTGGGAGCTTTCTCACGATGTCAGGCTAGCTCCTGGGCATAGTTCCCAGGAAACCAATTTTCTGCCATTGCCTCACCCCATGCCAGAACTTGCTAATCTGCAGCCTGTTCACTTCCTCCTGATTTGCATCTGCTAATTCTGGGGTAGCGACCTCACCCAGTCTTTCTCAGCAATAATAATCAAGAAAATAATTTCCTTGATAGACAAGTTAGATAAGCAGGATGAACTTCAGAGAGACAGGTTCTTTAAAACATTCCTAGATGCCTTCTGTGTGCAATAACAATAATTGTAAAACATTTTTAGTGTGTGATAGGTGTAAAAGGATTGCAGGCGTATGCATAGAAAAAGGTAGCTGCAATCAGGGAGATAGGTTTTATACTGTTTTATTTTGACTTCTTTGAATGTATCTTTTTTTTTTTTTTTTTGAGACAGGGTCTCACTGTCACCCACACTAGAGTGCAGTGGTGTGATCACAGCTCACTGCAGCCTCAACTCCTGGACTCAAGTGATCCTCCTGCCTCAGCCTCCCAACGTGTTGTGATTACAGATGTGACTGACCGTGCCCAGGCTGAATGTATCATTTTTACAGTAGAATATAATTTGAGCTGTTTCTTTTTAATCAGTGATTTCAAAAACTATAAAAGAACCTCTGTTGGTAATAGAAGAAAATTACACCCATGCTTAAGATAGGATATTTAGGCCTATACTTGAAGAATCAAAGCTTTTTGGCCAAAGTGGACTAGCAAAGCCAAAATATGAAGGACATGCAGAAAAAATAAATGAAGTATTGCAAGTGTTTGAATTTGACAAAATGTAGGTGAAAGTACTACATTGCTGAAAACTAAAATGAATGCTTAAATACAGCGAGGCATAGACCCTGTCATGGGAGATAGGTTATACAGACTTATGCATTTGCTTTTTCTTAGCAGAAGCTCGGTGTTATAACAAGTGCAGTTGACAAGGAAGCTTCATTTTATAAGGACGCCACTGGAATAGAAAATCTCAGAGGTGACTCAACAGTAAGTGATTAAAATAAAATTAGTTAAAAATAATCTGATGGGTGACAATACAATACAAGGTTTTTTTGTTTTTTGTTGTTCTTTTTGTTGTTGTTGTTGCTTTGAGACAGCATCTCGCTTGGTTGCCCAGGCTGGAGTGCAGTGGTATAATCTTGGCTCACTGCAACCTCCGGCTCCTGAGCTCAAGCAATCCTCCCACCTCAGCCCCCCAAGTAGATGTGATTACAGGTGTTCACCACCACACCCAGCTAATTTTTTTATTTTTTGTAGAGACAAGGTCTCGTTATGCTGCCCAGGCTGGTCTTGAACTTCTTGGCTCAAGCTATACTTGGCCTTGGGCTCTCAAAATGCTGTGATTACAGGAGTGAGCCACCATGCCTGGCCAAATTTTTAACCTCAATCAAGCAATAAAGGAAAGTGTACACCATCTCCAACTTTGCCACTTTTTTCCTAAGAGATAAAAATGAACACACTAATAACTTTGGAAGGCAAAAATCTTCTCACATAGTTACAGAGTCAGTCTGAAGAGGAAAAAGAAGCTCCCTCCTTGTATATTATCTTTGCATTCCCCAGGTAGCAGGTCCTACACGAACCATTTATGTTTCATCACGGAACTCTTTTGGACACCATTATTTCCATTAGCTTCGGTTAACATCCCATAGCAAGAGTGTATGCCTCTGCTGATGAAAAGGGTCAAACTCTGTAAACTATTCTAAGATATTTATTCTGAGCCAAATATGAGTGACTACTGGCCCATAGCACAGGCCTCAGGAGATCCCGAGAACATGTGCTCAGGGTTGTTGAGTTACAGATTGGTTTTATGCATTTTAGGGAGACATAAGACACCCCTCAATACATGTAAGATGGACATTGGTTCAGCCAGGAAAGGTGACACACTTCAAAGTGGGGGCTTGCAGGTCATAGATAGATGCATAGATTTTCTCACTGGAAATTGGTAGAAAGAGTTCAGTTATTGTTATAGTAGGTAGCTAGTCAGGCATGAGCAGGGCAGGAAAGGCTCTCCCCAGCCCCACCAGGAATGTCAGGCGAGCATCAGGCGGTTATTAAACTGTCTCTCTAAAATCATAATTGGTCACAGTCAGCACCAGGGAAAGGCCGTCTCCCAGTAAATAGAAAACACCTAAAACTGGTGGTCAGCAGCTTCCCAATACGATCTCAGGAGGTGAGTGAGTGGGCTCAAGCATGCACACTGAGAAGCAAAACGGTGGAGTTTAACTGGTCTATAACCTTCTAGGAACATTCAGCTGGTAAGGGAAGAACGCCTCAAGTGAGCATGCGTCCGACTCCAGTAAACACACTG